>NW_025944327.1:0-463250 GCF_000764305.2 Hyalella azteca
AGCTTATTGCTCTGCACTACTTTACGATTAATTAATATATAATTAAAAGTACTCTGCACTATTTACAATCAAGCAATATATAAACAAAACAACTTTTACTTTGTTTAATATATAATTAAAACTGCTCTGCACTACCTTACATATAATTATATAAATAATATATTAATTATGATTCTTAAGTATATTAATTTATAATTATACTATAACTTAATTAGATTATGTAATTATTAGAATTAGTTTACTGTCTGTAATTATGTTCCGATCCAATTCGTATATCCTTAGTGATGATAGAATTTAATACGCTGATGTTCCTATACTTGACTTGTACTTTATTCCCGCTGTAGGAAGTAGATGAATTTACTAGGATGAAAATATCAGCAGAGCTCACTGCAGTCTAGCCTATCCAATCTAGCCTATCCAATTAATTTGGATAGGCTAGTAAAATTGTTATTTGAACTTAGGCGAGGCTAAGCTAAATTTTTTAATATAAATTATCTTTAACGTGTCTCGATGTCGATGTTCAGCGTTCCTTATTAGAAAAGTTGAAAAAACGATGAATAATGAAGTAGTACGGTATTGTATTTTTTTAATGATGAAATTGGTTTCTTTGGTATTATCCTTGATAATAAAAAACATTTGCGTTGTAAGTTATTGTTTTTTCTTCTAGAAGAGTTTACACTACCTATTGAATAATAGTTTTAAAAATCAGTACATGGGATTATTGCCGTAAAGTTGATTGTATGTCATTACATTAAGTTCAATTATATACAAGTTCTAAGTGCCTATTCCCTGTCACTATCAGCACACATTGTATATAAGTTTTAATTGCCTATTCACTGTCATTATCTCTGCACATTGTATATAAGTTATAACTATCTATTCCCTGTCACTATCTCTACACATTGTATATAAGTTCTAAGTATCTATCCACAGTCACTATCTCTACACATTGTATGCAAGTTCTAATTGCCTATTCACTGTCATTATCTCTACACATTGTATATAAGTTCTAAGTATCTATCCACAGTCACTATATCAACACATTGTATATAAGTTCTAAGTATCTATTCCCTGACACTATCTCTACACATTGTATGCAAGTTCTAATTGCCTATTCACTGTCATTATCTCTACACATTGTATATAAGTTCTAAGTATCTATCCACAGTCACTATATCAACACATTGTATATAAGTTCTAAGTATCTATTCCCTGACACTATCTTTACACGTTGTATACAAGTTCCAAGTGTCTATTCACTGTCACTATCTCTACACATTGTATATAAGTTCCAAGTACCTATTCCCTGACACTATCTCTACACATTGTATATAAGTTCCAAGTATCTATTCCCTGACACTATCTCTACACATTGTATATAAGTTCAAAGTGCCTATTTCCTGTCACTAAACTTTGACACTTGTATATTAAGACCTTCATTGATTAATTAATAACATACACATACAAGGAAGCGAGGTCACCGAGAGAACACTTACAACTATCTAATAATCTGTGACTCTAGCTCCCCTGGGAAGCTGAAGGATTGAAGCCCATCATTCACTGTATTTCATTTTTCATCATCCATTTTTCCACCGCGGCTGCTTTACGCAATCTGCAAACTTGCGTAGAATTGCAATGAGGCTCGCAACTGTTGCTATGATACGTGACTAAATTTCGCATTGCTGACTCAATTATTTCGTGTTTCAGTTTTGAACAAAACAAAGTTTTTGAAGGTGTCGAGGTGCCGAATTATTTTTTATCTTGGAATTTACGTGGGAATGTTTTACTTTTATAAAGAAACTGCATTATTTTTTTGACCATGAAATTAGCTTAGTGATGTTTCTAGACTGAAAAATTGTGATAAGTAATCAATTTTTTTCTATTTTAGATTGTGAGGTAAATTCTTAATATATCGATGGTAACGAACTATTTGGTCAAATTTAGATCGAAACTCAGGGTTTAGTTTATCCGGTATCCAAGGTACTGCGTGCAGCGAGATAAAGCAGCAATTGGTGCTGAACTTAATTCTTTGGTCAATAGCTACGCGCCTTATTAATCTGAAATATTTTCGACGCGCTAAGTGAGCTAAAAATCCTCAAGCTGTTCAACGGTGAATGAATTAAGCCGAAAGAAAACTAGCACGAAAGAGGAGAATAATTCACTGGAAGAAGCTCAACCTCATTGCTTGAGATTGACGGGGTGGCTGCGGGTTTTTTGTATCAGTTTTTGCGTAGCTAACTTCACCAACGCTTGTGGAGACTCTACGTGAAATAATTCGAAGATCTGGTGGCATTACAAGCCACCCATCGCCGTCATGTTTAACTACTACGTTATGAACCAATACGGCGACGCCTCGGACTAAAACTACTTCGTCAAGAACCAGTACCAGAATGCATTCGTTCAGCAGCAGCCTTAGATGTGCATTGAAGATCTCCCTCCTACCGACGTCAGTTTCCCTGGACACCATCACCACCATGTGCAGCCTCCCCCTGGCCCTCCGCCAATGATGTAAAATCTTCATTATTAAATTTGTTAACCTCAAGTCGCACAGCAACAATATTGCATGCCAGCCCAACAGCCTCCGATGCACCACCACCATCACGTTTAATATGGACAACCCTTGCACTGCATGGCAGCCAACAATGTGGGCGCCTGTGGTGGATTTCCTTAACAGCATTTCGCTCACTAACATAACTTCGCTCACTTCTGAAGGCCTGAGGACATCTTCCTCTGCAAGACGAAGGAAAATTGTTAAATGACACTAATTATTGTTACGCCATTGTAATCGGGGAATAAGCTGTCAATGAAAAAGTTTTCGTATGCGCCATTTTTCCAATTTTCTTTTGCGTGATGAAAGATAGGCGTTTGTCATATTTATGTTGATGGAGGCGTTGATTGTTGGGCCCGCACTTGTTACCAGAATGGAAAATTGCGTTGCTTTGAATACTCGCTTGTATAAGAAGAATACTGCGATTTTATTGGAAGGATTCGAAATTTTCTAGAGACGAGAAGATTTATCAACAATCGAGTGATTGAAGCCTGCTTACGGATTGAATCCTTATCGACGAATTGAAGCCCGCGGAATTGTTCCGTTGAAAATAGATGAAGATGAAACGTTCTGTGTTGAAAAGATAACCGCTGAAAAATGAAGTTATTTAAGTAATTCCATGTTAAAGTGCTGCGAAGATTAATGATTCAATATGGCCTATGTGTTGCAAGTGAAAACAATTTCGGTATCAATGTTGTTCCTTAGCAGAGGCTAAAGTGCTCAGGGAATCTCATGCATCTCAACTTCTTGGACGGCATACAAATCTTGTGCCTTGTAGTAAATATCATGCTTAGTATTCAGCTAAAACGTAGTCTAATTTCAGCCGTTTGATCAAAGATTTAAGTAAAAAATTCAAATCACGATATGAGAAATATTTTGAAACATTGATTGTGTTTCAAGTGCCTTTTGTGTTTGAATTTTGTGATTGTCAAACTTTTAATTATTGCGAGAAGTGGTCCTCTTTTCGGCTGAATAATCCTAATAGATTCTTAATCGTAACGTATGTGATGTTTTTGGAATAATATGTAGCTCGAATTTTTTTCGTTAAATTTTTTTCACCTTCTGTACAACGCCTAAAATAAACGAATTCGATCGAGTTTCATAGTTTTTTTTTGTGCATATCTTGTTCTTCTTTTAAAGGACTCCTTATTATTCATGGTTTTAATAATTAGTAATTGATTTTTGCACAAAAGTGTCTGGATGAAAAGTTAATTGCGTCTCTTGATATGTATTAACTTTCTAGTGCAGCCGATTACGTAGGTAACACTTGTTAAGAATGGTATTTTAAATTCAGCTAACTTTATTTGATTATTTTTATTATATTTATTCCTAAATTTATATCATCGAATTATTAACAATAAAAGACTATTTTACATCCTCAATGTGAAAGTTTTTCTTCCTTCTTTGATCTGTTGTGTTGCCTTGAAAAATGAAAATTATCAGTAAACCAGGAAAACTTATGAGCTCGGTGATGCATTTTTCGTTTGAATTTTGATAAATTACGCTTATTTATCCAATTAATATGCGTCCGGCTGGCCTCTTCGGTCGTTACTGTGATAATTTATGATTAGTATTCATCGAAAGCATTAATTTTGCAGTTTTAAAGAACTGTTTCGCTTTAATTTTGTTTTTCACGCAGACATATGGCATTAGCGGTTTAGCGCCACCCCATGGCGTGCTCCATATGTAATCTATACAATATATTATCACAGGGCGCTGGGTAACAACCCCCTGTACTGCGACTGCTCCATGGCGCGCTCCATATGTAATCTATACAACATATTATCACAGGGCGCTGGGTAACAACCCTCTGTACTGCGACTGCTCCATGGCGTGCTCCATATGTAATCCATATATTATATTATCACAGGGCGCTCGGTAACAACCCCCTGTACTGCGACTGCNATCTCTACACATTGTATATAAGTTCCAAGTATCTATTCCCTGACACTATCTCTACACATTGTATATAAGTTCAAAGTGCCTATTTCCTGTCACTATCTCTACACATTGTATACAACTTCCAAGTATCTATCCACTGTCACTATGTTCTACACATTGTATATAACTTCCAAGTATCTATTCCCTAACACTATCTCTACACATGGTATACAAGTTCCAAGTACCTATTCCCTAACACTATCTCTCCACATTGTATATAAGTTCTAAGTATCTATTCCTTATCACTATACCCACACAATCCCCACAGAAAGTGACCGTGTGCCTGACGAGGTGCTGGCAAAGTGCGACCAGTGCTACACGCGCCCCTGCGACAACGGAGGAACTTGTCGCAGTTTGCCTGGTCGGGAGTTCGAGTGCATTTGCGCCCCTGGCTTCTACGGCGACATTTGTCAACACCGTATTGATGCTTGCTACGGCAACCCTTGCGACAACGGTGGCACCTGTAAAGTCTACGAGATGGGCAGATTTGCGTGAGTTTTGAAATTATTTGTTTTATTTTTAGCGCATTTTCTCATTTATGGAAAAAATGCTATATTGTGCTCGTCATGAACTTCCGTCTGTCTGTCCGTCTGTCTATCTGTCCTTCCGTCTGTCTGTCCGTCCGTCCGTGACTTCACGTTTTCGTCGACGAGAAAATGCGCTCTCTGTCACTCACTGCAGTGAGTACTGAGTTACATTTTTTGGTATAATTCGCTCTCAGAATGCATTTCTTATATATTAGTTACTTGATTCTTTCATCCTTTGTCTTGTCCTTTTTTGAATGATTGTGTTTCAGTATTTGAGAACACTTTTTAATTGCTAAAATGAAGTAAAATTTACCTCTTTCTGCTGCTGATGTGAAAGATTATCCTGCAAGTTTTAAACGATGAACATAGAAGAATTTATCAAGTATAACTATACACTGATTTAGTTGAATTGAGGAAGATAAAGCAAGACTAGTTTGCAGGCTGCTGAGGGAAAAATAGTGTCGATACTTTTTGTGGTTATAATGGCATCAAAGGTGATTTAATACATGGGAAGATGTGATCTAGGTACACAAGTGGTCTTTATAACGTCAACTCTTACAGGTGCGTGGCATGCGTGGACTCAACTCTTACAGGTGCGTGGCATGCGTGGACTCAACTCTTACAGGTGCGTGGCATGCGTGGACGGCGTCAACTCTTACACAATTCTTACGTCATGGTAAAGGATTGTTTCATTGTTTCTTATCGCCCCGGCTTCCTAAGGCTGCCCTAATAAAGGTATCCTTTTAAGGTGAGTGTACTCATGGACGCACCTGTCTCACAATGGTGCTTCATTAGTCATTGATTTACTATTTTTGCGTGCTTGTTGTATAATTGTTATACACTCATTACTTTTTACGTGCTTGTTCTATAATTGTTATACACTTATTACTTTTTTAAGTGCTTGTTGTATAAATATTTTTCACTTAATACTTTTTTAAGTACTTGTAGGGTACTTTTTACTTTTTATACTTTTAGGTACTTGTTAGGTTGTATAATTGTTTCACACTTACTGCTTTTTTACGTACCTATTGTGTAATTCTTTCATACTTATTACTTTCTTACGTGCCTATTGTATAATTGTTATGCACTTATTACTTTTTCATGTGCTTGTTGCATAATCACTTACTACGTACTCATGACACGTTAACGTATCTCTTAGGTGCGAGTGCGCCCCCGGGCACAGAGGGCAGCTGTGCGAGGAGGAAGTGAGCTTCTGTAGCGGGGGCCACGACCCCTGCAAGCACGGCGCTACCTGCCGCAGCCACGGCACGCATTACGAGTGTAGCTGTGCACCAGGCTGGTCTGGCAGTAACTGCACCATCAATGCTGATGACTGCGTCGACCATCTTTGTCAGGTACTGCGGCAACCATCTCTGTCAGGTACTGTGGCAACCATCTCTGTCAGGTACTGCGGCAACCATCTCTGTCAGGTACTGTGGCAACCATCTCTGTCAGGTACTGCGCCAACCATCTCTGTCAGGTACTGCGCCAACCATCTCTGTCAGGTAGTGTGGCAACCATCTGTTTCAGGTACTGCTTCAACCATCTCTGTTGCGTCAACCATCTCTGTCAGGTACCTACTGCGCTAGTCATCTGTTTCAGGTACTGCACCGACAATTCATGTTGGGTACTGCGGCAAACATCAGGGTTAGGTAGTGCAGGATCTTCAACGCATTTGTAACGTTCAATCGCGGAATTGTACCTAATGTTCTGTAACGCAGATATAACGGTTTCTAATGCAGTTATAACGATATATAACTCAATTATAACGCTCTCTACCGAGTTAATAATGCCCTAAGCTCGTGTGTAACGCCAGAATTTCCCCTCCTAACGTACCATCGGCCGTCAGAACGGCGGGCAGTGCGTGGACGGGCTGGGGACGTACGAGTGCAAGTGCGTGGGCGAGTGGACGGGCCGGTACTGCGAGCGTGGCCCGTCTGTGCTGCAGCAGACCGAGCCGTGTCTGCAGCACGACTGCAGACACGGCGTCTGCACCGTGCCTAGAGGCAGGACAGACTACACCTGCAAGTGCCAGTCTGGTTACTCAGGTGAGTCTGCAGTATCTGCTTGTGCAGTCTGCAGTGAGTCTGCAGTGTCTGCTACGTGGGTAGGTCGTCGCTCTCGTGAGATTTGCTAAGAAAAAGATTTTTCTTGAAAAAGATTAGTAGCTGGAGACGCAAAACTACGTGGAACGACAAATTAATCTCGGGAAGGGACATTACTACGTAATACTGATGCACAAAATGCAAATATTACTTTTCGTCAGAAATGCGAACAATATTTCTTAATGCTCTAAGATCAGATGAAACGCTTCATCAAAAAATGATTTGAACTGAAGGTTTTGACATAGTTAAACATCGCGTTGAACGAGTTGACATAAGTAAAGAACACCGCCTTGTATGAAATGAAATAGTTAGAGAACATCGCCTCGAACGAGATGACATATTCAAAAAAACATCACACTGAACGAGTGGACACAGTTAGAGAACACCGCGTTAAATAAATTTAAATACTTGTAGAACATCGCGTTAATAAAATCTATTTGTGGCAGGCAAATACTGCGAGTTGCTGACATCTGTCAACCTCGTCGACAAGGGCAGCTTCATGCAACTGACAGCGCCTGCCGTGCTGCCAGCCTTCAACGTCACGCTAACCTTCATGTCAGATTTACCGTTCTTATTTTCCCATTTTATTTTCAACTTAGAATTCTAATTAAACCATTTTTCCTATTTATTACTTATGTATTATCAAATTTCAACTATGAATCGAACGCTTATCTTATGTATATTTTATCGACGGTTGTCTATATTTTTCGTTGAAACTACACTATTTGCTAGTGTTTTATTCATGTAGTTAATAAATTAATAGCCTCACTTGAAAGGCAAAACTTTCATATCTTCAACATAATATTGTGCGAACTTCTAATGGCGCTGCCTTGATGAAGATGGCCCAGCATAAAAAAATGTTGAAAAACAGTAATTTGTTGAGTTTTTAATTATTATGATAGTTGTTAACTGTGCACTTCTTTTATATAGCTGTTTTAGTTTAAAATCGATGAGGAATCCTGGAATGAGTTCCCATAAATGAGTCTGGAATATATGTCTGGAATGAGTTCCCAGACATATATATATATATGTCTGTATCAAGTGTGCGCACGCTGAATATTTCCATAATTTAGTTGTTCAATGAATAAATAACATTTATTTGGCTACGGTTGATTTTTCTAAGAATTGTCGCGATTTGTTTGTGAAAAAAAATCTATATAATTCAGACAGAATTTATTCTATCGAAGGGAATTATAATGATGCAAGGGAGAAGTACCGACTTGGCTAGTGAAGCAGTCGTGACTACTGTGACGACTGGCGGGATTTGTTTTTAGGCGAATAATAAATTTAACGAATAAACTTATTCGTTTCACGAACGAACAAACTTACGCGAACATTAGGTATGGTGTCCCGCAGACTGTGAACGGACGCGAGCCGATGGTGAACAAATGCAATTTTATCAAAACCACTTGAACCTGATGATTTGAGTTAGTAAATACATAAAAAAGTAAGAAAATGAGATAAAGGCCTCTTTGTAATCATTATTATGTGTTAGTGATCGCACTGTAAAGCGCGATAACAGGATCGAAAAACCACTCAAGGGTTCAATTGATGCCCTTGATACTAAGATAATGGGACCGTGGCGCCATTTTGAACTAAAACAATTGGTCATCGAACACAATAAAAACTTATATTATGGCTTAGTGGGCTCATTTTAAACTGCGATGATGAGGCAAGAAATTTTCTTCAAATTAATACAAACTAATACTTATATTATCAATAAACCAACCATCACTATGGGTTAATAAAGCCTCTGCAAGCGAAGATATTTCATCACTAAATCAACGAAAACACTGACGAATGGCAACTTAACCTAACAAGCAGTAAGATAATTAATTCGTCATCACACAACTTCAATTTCGTACGATAGGTCAAACGCAAAGAATCCGATGTTACTTTTGGTTTGGCAACCTTCTTAATCGTACACATACGTACAGTGAATTTGTGACATGAAGTTATTCAATAACAGTTGTTCATCCATAGAAATTTTTTTCATATCTCTGCGTATCAATTGCTGGCACTATTTAATATTTATTACTTTGACCATTGCGACGCGCAGGTCCGAAGTGACTGACGGAGTGCTTGCTTACCTTGGGCTCGATCGCCAACACTTGGCTGTTGAAATTTTCCGTGGGAGACTCCGCATCAGCTACGACGTGGGCAACCACCCCGCGTCCAACATGTTCAGGTGAGCCTAAATAAAACTTTATACGTCCACTAATTTTTTTGCCGTTGGTGTTAAAAAATTTGCCTCTAAAGCTGGGCTACTTAAACCAACGTGGAAACCAATATCACGAAATTAATAACGACGCGTATATAATAAACATTGTTATTTTGTCCACTCGCCAAAGCACAAATCAAAAAGTGTATTTGAATGCACCGCAACACACCTCAATTGTCATTATATATTTGGTATCTAATCCTCTTTCCTGCCTTAAGAATACACTTGACGCTATTATTACGCTACAACACACACCACAAATGCTATAATGTTTTTGCTGCAATGCAACTTCATGTTTATCATAAAGTTTCAGTTATCTTCATGAAGTTCCATGTATCTTCATGGAGTTCCATCTATCTTCATGGAGTTTAATGCATCTACATGAAGTTTCACGTATTCATGAAGTTTCATGTATCTTCATGAAGCTTCAATGAAGTTTCATGTATCGTCTTGAAGTTTCATGTATCTTAACGAAGTTTCATGTTTCTTCATGAAGTTTCTTGTATCTTCATGAAGTTTCATGTATCTTCATGTGTACCGCAGTTACGAGCTGATCAGTGACGGGGCAGAGCACACAGTCGAGCTGCTCGCTGCCAAGAAGAACTTTACGCTGCGTGTGGACGGCGGCGCCGCGCGCAGCGTCGTCAACGACGGCGACCACGCGGCGCTGGACGTGGCCGACGCGCCGCTGTTCCTGGGCGGAGTGCCTCCTGAGGTCGGCAAACTGGCGCTCGAGCACTGGCATCTCAGGAACTCTACCAGCTTCCGCGGTGAGATTTTATTTATTTTTGTGTGGGATTTTTTTTTGTGATTTTGTGTGGGGTTTTGGCATCTCAGGAACTCTACCAGCTTCCGAGGTGAGTTTTTATTTATTTTTGTGTGGGATTTTGTTGGTGATTTTGTGTGGGATTTTGGTGTTTTCAGGAACTCTACCAGCTTCCGAGGTGAGATTTTATTTATTTTTGTGTGGGATTTTTTTGGTTCCGAGGTCAGTTTTTATTTATTGTGTGGGATTTTGGTGTTTTCAGGAACTCTACGAGCTTCCGAGGTGAGTTTTTATTTATTTTGTAGGATTTTTTTGGTGATTTTGTGTGGGATTTTGGCATATCAGGTACTATACGAGCTTCCGAGGTTAGTTTTTATTTATTTATTTTGTGGGATTTTTTTGGGGATTTTGTGTGGGATTTTGGCATCTCAGGAACTCTACGAGCTTCCGAGGTCAGTTTTTATTTATTTTTGTATGGGATTTTTTTGGTTCCGAGGTCAGTTTTTATTTATTGTGTGGGATACTCTACGAGCTTCCGAGGTGAGTTTTTATTTATTTTTGTGTGGGATTTTTTTGTGTTTTGGGTGGAATTGTTTTGATTTCATGATGGGCAAATTACGTTTTATTCCGTTTTATTTATGCTGTCTGGCTGATTGAATTTTGGTTCTATTTGAAGTAACGTGTGATTTTATTTTATTTATGCTTTCTGGCTAATCGAATTTTTGTGTTGATAATTTGAACTTGTGGAGCAAGCGTAGATGACAGGGATATAAATGTTTGAAGTGATTAAGAATAAATTATATTATGTTTTAGTATGACTATCAAACACCTTTTCGTAATCGAAAGAATGCATATTATTTTTTAAAAGAACATTGCACATGTGAAAATCCACCGTATTGTCGTTAATATTTTGTCAGATGGAAAAAAGACTCAAATTTTCTTCTTGAAAATCATTCATTCTCTTTTTGAAACCTCAATTTCTTGGACAATTCAATAAAATCATTTGCTAAAGATTCAGCCATTTAATGTGTTTCAAAATACTGTGTACCGTATGCTTGAATTTTTCTACATTTACTTCAATAGGGTTTTAAAAGAAGTTTACAAGATAAGAACGTTCACTTCCTGCTTAATACTTCGTTCTCTCATTATATTGTATCCAAGAACATCTCCCTGGCTATTCAACGATCTCATTACACAACTGTTCAACGGAGGAAAGATTGCAGATTTGCCCCCCTGTAACCACTTTCCCGATCAGGCTGCATGAAGAGCGTCGAAATCAACGGTCGAGTGCAAGACCTCAGCCGCATCCCGAAGCAGAACAAAGTGGTGCCTGGCTGTGGCACCGGCCTCCAGCAGGACGATGAAGCCGCCCCGCCTGCGGAGGCCGGCCCTCCGCCTGCCGTGGTTGGCGCCGCGCCTGCCCTGACCGGCGCCGCGCCTGCCCTGACCGGCGCCGTGCCTGCCGTGACCGGCGCCGCGCTTGACGGGGCCGGGAAGAGCGGAGTATTTTACTCCGAGCTGCAGCTTCTGGCCCGCAGCAGCACCCGCGAACTATACAATTCCTCCGAAAATGCCGTTATTGAGCCCGGTGTGTGATTAATGAGTTTTTCATTTTAGTCATAGTTCATAATGCGGGCAATTTCGATGTCGAATGAATTATATTTTTCTTTGTATTATTTTTGAAACAAAGGGATTACTTGTTGTGATTTATATTCCGTCCAGATTTCCTAGTAGATTTTTTATTTATTGGTCCAAAACGGTGATTACACATGAATTTTTCACTTTTCTAATTTGCCACAAGTAGTTTTATTATTATTCAAACATTGCAATCATCGACAAACTGCGCACATTTCTTCAAGCACCCCCTTCCATTAATGTATTTAAGTGTACCATTTTACAGGCCTTTCTCACTAATTATATTTATTTATATTTATTATTTATTAATAATTTATTATTATTTATAACTCTGTTTTTTTCACTGAAATAATAAATTTTTTGTTATGACTTTTTCACGGAAATAATCAATTTTTTGTTATGACTTTTTCACGGAAATAAAAATTATTTGTTACGACGGAGTTTGCGTGGTGTTGCAGAGGTGTGCAGCAGCCACCAGTGTCAGGAGGGACGCTGTAAGCCGCGCCGGCGACGTCCCGGCTACCGATGTCGCTGCAAGAGAGGATGGAGCGGAAAGTTCTGCAATAAAGGTACGCGAAGCAAAGAACATTTTCAATAAGTTAAGAATTGCAAAATACATTTGCAATGAAGGTTTCTGCATGTGGAAATTTTGTTGAAGCGAAGCCAGTGACGCTTGGAAGATAAGTCTATGATTTAAACCGTGACGCTTAGGAAAGAATGTTTGCCGGTAAGAAATTATGCAAAGTAAATTGACTATTTAATATTTTCGCATTCACATAACCGTTTAATATACGTTACGTTTTCTCTGCTCTAGGTTTTCAAAATTATTTGTATCCTTCCACTTCGCGTGATATTCATATCAAATAAGTGTCAGCAATTTACCGTGAAAATTCATGTACCAACACATATTACTACTGAAAGTATCGCAACATACATCGAGTTTTGCTTATCAAACGAAATAAGCCTATCATTTCAGCATCGTAATTCATTTCAAATTTGAATTATTCTAATAAATCATTGTTTGGTTTACAGCGCCGACTTGCCGGCGCGCATGTTTATGTAACACATATTACTACTCATAGTATCGCAATATAGATCGAGGTTTGCTTATCAAACGAAAGAAGCCTATCATTTCAGCACCGTAATTCATTTCAAATTTGAATTATTTCAAATTTTAATTTCAAATTTGAATTATTTTAATAAATCATTGTTTTGTTTACAGCGCCGACTTGCCGACGCGAGTCCACAGTTACGCACCTGGTGGATGCCAACCGCTGCAGGTCTGCCCAGCCCGTGCGCCAATATTCCTGCGTGGGAGGCTGCGGACGCTTCTGCTGCCGTCCAAAACGGCACAGAATCAAGAAAGTCACGATGATTTGCAACGACGGAACAAAGTACGTGAAAGTCGTGAAGATCCTCAGGAAATGCGCCTGCACAACGCAATGCCAGGATATACCTAACGAATGAACTGATGTCGTCTAGTAGTTACACTTGAATCTCAGGAATATATCGACATCTGAGCCCGCATATTTTAAAGGTAAAGGAAGGTTAAAGTTTATAGTGAATTTTCACGTATATTGCATGGGTTTTAAGGAGATGGCCTGTAGATCTTATTTGTTTAATTGTCAATGCATCCAGTTCTTATGGGTGATATGGCGGTATAAAGCAGCTCTACAATTTTAACTCTGAATGTGTGGAATTCAACTTAGTAGTACACGTTTACTGCAGTTTTATTTACTTGATAGCTACATTTTATGAAGTACTTAACTAAAGGAGAGTTTGCTGACCAACCTTAAAAAATGCAAGATTCAATCCCGACTGGAAAAGATGGAATTAAGTAATAGATTTTTCAACAGTGCTGTGCTAAAAAACAGTAACCAAATCAAAAAAGGTTTCACTTAGTAATTACAAGAATGGCTTACAAAATCTACGCTTTGCTGGTGATTTTCACAGCATTCACGTCGTAAACTAACAATATGTTATCACATCTTCTCTGACCTTCTATCGAATGTGGTTGCTTTTAGAGCACAATAATTAATATTTAATTAATGACTGTCCTGTTCATTGGCTTGAGCGTTCCTCGAGAGGAAATCGCTTTCGCATTCACATTGAACTAGATTTTAACGCGTAACTTTTGTACATAACAAGCTTCAGAAGTAAGAAATACTCTAGGTATTATTATTTTGTGTAGGATAATATTGCAGATCATGTCCAGCATTCGGTGTCATGATCATCTAGATTTGACTGTACATTTTTTTCACGCATGCACGAAATAAAATTCGCATATGGGTCAAACTAATACAATTCGATAGAGCTCTCTTTACGAAAATATTTCATTAATATTCAAATACTAGAATCCGCTTCAATTTGGGAATCAATGCCATTTGGGGAAAATATATTGAAGTAATTTTTTTTAATGAAAATGTAGTCCTTCCCGTCATTTTCGACTCTTTTCCCGCTGAATGCTATATGACTACTTTTCACATGTCCCAAATTATCTTCAACTCCACCACATTTCAGGCTTTAAATGTCCTTTGCAAGTTCCATGTTTCTTCATGTAGTTTCATTATCATTGTCTGCATTTCCAGAGTTTTTATCTATAATAAATGAATCGCTCTGCATGGCTGGGCCTTTTCATAGAAGAAAATTTTCTTATCGATTCTTTTACAAAAGCGGTGTTCAGATTTTATAAGAAAAAATCCTGAAAAGTGTTTACTTATGCTTTGGATGTCGTGCATCGCCCGTACATGTAGATAGTTATTTAGGGAAAGACCCGCTACCTCCTGTTAAATACTCCCCCGGTCCCGCGCATGCGTGCTAGGCGGCTCGAGCTCCACCCCTTAATTCAAACTCCGCATCTCAATCCCCAAATCCCCCTATTCTTATCTTATTTATTTCTATTCCTATTCAAAAGAATATTCATATAAAGGAACGTGCATGGAACACTTGAATAGTTATGCCAAAATGTAAATTTTGAACTCTCTTTGGATGGAAAATGCGCGTTTATTTCTCAGCAAAAAGTTTTTAACTGGCATTAAAGTTAATTCTAAACGGCTTGTTGCTGCGGTAAAGACGAGTTTTTTTTTTTCGATATAGAATGTTGAAAGTTATGTAGTAGGTAACATTTCACTTAATTAACATCACATTGATGGTTGATAACCCGTGTATAAATGCCGCCATTGTTTCGATCGATTATTGACACATCATTTCTCATGTTTGCACATTACTTGCATGATTTCTACACAATTATACATTTACCCAGAACAGGCCAAAAACTATCTTAATAAGTCTCACTTTTTAAACATCCACGTTTCTTGTTGTTGCTCCGTGCTACCTACTGAGACTGAAAATTGATTTATTTCTCTAAGCTGACCAGTTTCTTCTCACCGTGTTTGTTCGTCCGTTGTCTGAAAATTGGTTATTCCGTTCATATTTTTCACCCATTTTTCACTCATATCTCCGCTATTTGAAGCTATCGCTGAATGCCTGCATTATTCTCAGCCGTAAATTTTGGACTGTTATAACGAAAGGATAATTAATTGGCAATATTTTTTAATCCATATATACTCTAAAAGAAATCCACTAGCCCGTGTTTTCCTCCTGTAAATTTTATGTTTGATGAATTCACTATTAATAAAATTCTCATCTAAATCGTCCCATGAATCATAGCCACTACCCTGTTAATAACGTTAGCGTGTCTTTCATCTGTAGTTGGAAGATCTTACCTGAAAATTTACTTGCAATTTCCTTGAAATTTTCTGGGCTCAGTCTAGGAGCTTGTCACTTGGCACTATAAACATTACCGTACAGAGATTATAGTCTTCGATCCCCAAAACGAAAATCATCGGTCTCTGAATTTAAAGTTTTCGTTCCCTTACTTTAAATTTTACGATTTCTGAGATTGAAGTCATCGATCCTTCAATGTAAAATTTTCGTTCCCTAATTTTAAAGTTTTCGATCCCTGAGTTTAGAATCATCGATCGCCTTCGTTTCGCCGGTCTTTAAATCGATTTAAATGTGACCCGATGGCCGATGCGGATTTTATTTCTGTCCAGAGATGAACTTGAGTGAGCGTGATTTTCCTGAAACCAAAGTTCCATGCAATGAAGGTGTTTATATGTTCGCTTAGGTGCTATCCCTAAGTGATATTTATAAAATGCAATATGACGTTCAAGTATAGTAGTACCTGTTTCTCTTATATGTTCATTGTCTTTACTAATTCTGTGTTTTTTTATGCCAAGGTGCATTATTTTAAATTTCAGTGAATTTTTATTACTAAGAATTTTCTTGAAGATACGAAAATTCAATTTAAAATACCTTCACGAACAAGTGTTCGTGTCGTAGGTAATATAATTGAGACAATTAAAAATTTTAATTTCTTGTGAATCTGGATTCTAATGAGTTTTTTGCAACTAAGGTCTATAGCTTTGTTAGGACTCGGAACTCAAGTCAATGTATGCAGCTTATCACTACATAAGTCCGTGTAAATATTCCCTTTAAGAAACCATAACTAGACCTTACGTATTCGCTACCAATAATTTCTTATTCTTATTTAAGATTTTTAACTGTGGGATTCCTCGACATTATAAATACATAATTTTTTAATGAAAATTCAGTTACAAGCAGTTTGTTCATATTCTAAGAAATTTATCTCGATAGGTAATTTCATATTCACAAAACAGTAATCATACATGCTCGAAAAAAAGAGGTTACTATTGCTAACTTCTTGACTAAAAATTAAATTTTGAACATTTACAAAGTGTTGGACGTCCTAATGATATCTTATTTTACGGCTATAGCTTTACTTATTCTTTACGTTGTGGATGAATATGATGTCGTTGTACAATAGAAATTATCCATAGATAACGGTAATATAAATAGTCTGAATCATTCTTGGTTTTATTATCCTTCTTTAATAAACCTATTATATTATTTTATCTGCTCAAACTATATATTATTGTGAAGCTTGAACCAAATTTTGAAATGCCCTGATAGATTTTTCAAAATTTGCTGGTCATTTCAATAATGATCACAAAATCAATCGTTTTTATTTAATTGTAATAACTAAATAATTTTTTAAATTGTTTCCTAAGTGTACCTGAATTCACAAACTCGGATATAATACACGACTGTCTGAAACCAGGAGCTGTGCGTTCCTAGGGACGCTTTGTTTTTCTCAATGACCAACAAAAAACAATGATCCACAAAAAAGTTATTGAGACCAAATCTTGACTTCTTATTGTTATTCCTTTGCTTAATGTGGCCAGAAGAGATGCTCGTATGCCCGTAAATATGATGAAATATTTTGGCTTTCGATGCGTGGTAGCTACTTCTATATAATGAGGGTTCCACCTGTAAATTTCTCGTTCAAGTTCTAGTCATCACTGACGAGACGTCTTTTAGGAATACTTTGCGATTCTCCTGGTTCCACCACAAAGATAAATTCTTTGAAGTTTGATTAATATTACAAAATATTTACACAGAGAGATTAGTTAATATTACAGTCCTGTTATTTTTTTTGTTCAGTGTTGATCATAAAAGTGTCTAATTTAGTTTTCATTTACGATTGTGAATAATGCCGCATCTGCTTATTATTCTTTTGTTCACATTGTGCTTTTGTTTGATGTTCTACAGTTAGATTGTGAGTTCTAAATGTGCGTTTGTTATTACATTTCAGGAAGGCTATAAAATCGGAGTCCGAAGTTCAGACAAGTCATGTTTAAAAGTTGACGTGGGAATTATGTACATGAAAGTTACTGCTAAAGAAATCACATGGATTCTGTTTTGTATTAGAAATTTGTGGCAATTTATTTTTCTTGCATTCATCAGCCCTATTTATTCCTTTTTCCCATAGTTGAATGATTTCATTGGCTTAATGTCTGGGGTCACTGAAGGCTTTATTTCTTTAGTTACGGTTTAGGACCCAACAAATTAATATAATTGTACAAATACGACAGCAGTACTTGTGACGCAATATTCTGGCCAGTACTTTGGAGTAACACTTCTTGAACGTTTTGAAATCCACCTTTGAATTTACTTTAATTGGATCCAGTTTTCGAACAGGACTTGACAGAACGGCGTACGTAGAATTATTGTGATATTTTGTAAACAGTTATGTTTTGCATAAAATAATATCTGGTTACACTGGTTAAATAGTATTTTTGATCTTTTAGTCTGGTTAATTTTTCCGTTTGAACGTATTACTTGATTCTGGTGGCAATTTAGTATTGGTTATTTATACCGTATGTAAGTGTTCGTTGGATGACAAATGGTTTGTTTTACAACACTTTTGCTACTATAAACAATAACGGACATATTTACGCAATCATTCATAGTACTCATTCAAAATTTGTGATTCCTATTATTTAGAAGCTAGCATACTGGTATCGTGGCACATGATTGTCAGGCGTTGTTACAACGAAGGAAATTTTGGAGAATTTTGCAGATGGAACGCTGGATGAACTTTTGGCCATGTATATGTAAGTTTTAGTGCGTTCACTATTATTTAACTCGGATCCGACTATAAATTGTAGCTTCGTTTTTCTTTCCTTTCAACTTTTGAACTGAAGAATTTGATTCCAGGTGAATCTCCGTATGATGTTACTGCTGCTATTTGTGAGGTAAATCGCGATGTTGAAGAACAGCTCAGCTCACTCACAACTTGTGATCATCAATATAAGGTCAGTTAATATTTAAGGCTGTTTTCTAAGGACAGAGACTGTTTTATTAAATCCAGGTTGCATTGGATCATATGTTAATGAGATTAATAACAACCTCGACCAAACTAACCCAATCTAACATAATCGGCAATGCAAGAGTATTTTTTTGTGTAGGAAACTGATTTTCTATTTTTATTCTTAAAATTGAAAATCAAATTAAAAATAAAGTCGAGGAACACAAAAGTATTAAGGAGAAGAGTACTATTTATTTAAATTCTAAAAGATCGCTGTGAATTACTTGAGCATTTTATGATTGCATTCTCAAACAAGAATCGGCTACGTTTTCGGAGAGCTAATACCTAAATTCAATATTTATATAATACATTAATTCTAGTTGTTCGTTGAAATTTTGATCGCGCACAAATCATTGTGGATCGTTGTCATCGCCCCAGTTCGTGAACTGCATGTTTAATGTTGGAGCTTCCATTCTGGCCCACTATATCTGAAGATGTTCGTACACCCCGAGATTAAGATGAAATGTGTAGCTTTACATTTTTTGTCTTTCTCTTTACTGTCGCATTTTTTCCTTGAACTCGCAAGGATTATTTGTTGTATTTCACTGCCTTTTATTTAGTGGTAACAACGTCGTCTTAATTTGCGATGAGCTGGGCCTATACTTTCAGAAAAAGTTAAAGTTAAGAGATCGTAAGTTCATCAGCCAATCATTGACGAGCTTTCAAGCAAAATCCACCAATCATAGACAAGAAAATAGAGCGTAAGTACTTATGTTCACTTTGCGAGTTTTGAAAGTATGGCCCCGGGAACTCCAGTGACAGCAGCTGGCTTCAACCGGTTGCCACGTTATCACGTATCTCGAAAATGCCTGTAGACGTTACAGTGCTTTTCCACTCCTAGGCGTTGAGCTGCATGGCGAAGGTACTTATAGCTTGAGACCGAGTCCTGAACATTGACCAACACTCCCGACCACCTACTGCAAATATGCTGGAGTTACACGTCATCAAGACTAAGTTTTCTGTGCTCTTGATGCTCAATCGACAGTTTTGCTTAACATTAGTCATCACTCCCGACCTTGCAAGACCACTCCGAACTATCCCGACCTCTATAGTTTACATGTGGTTAGTGCCCCCAGGTGAGTGGTTAGTGCCCTGAGGTGAGTGGCTAGTGCCCTCAGGTGAGTGGTTAGTGCCCCCAGGTGTGTGTTGGTGCGTAAGTCGAATAGCGTAAGTCGAAAGTTGCTTCGCGCCCTGCATGAGGGTAAGAGAAAGCCCAATGGAAAGCAACAACGGTTTACTGAAAGAGCAATTACGTTAGGAACAGAGGATATAGCATGACTTGCAGGAATGGTAGGATCTAGCTTTTCGGTTCTAAAAATAGAATGCACGTTTTCTCATAATATTGCATAAACAAAAATAACGTAGGTTTGAAAACCTAACATTTTATTTGGTATTTAATTTCATTCAGTAGATTTTACCTGGTTTCATTGTCAGTTTTGAAATAATCCAATGTTTCAAACTGAGCTAATGAATTGTTTAGAAGGGACTGAGGATAAATTCATCTAGGTCCGGATATAAAGGATAAGTGAAAAGGACAGATTTAGAATATCAACATCGTCGATAGGTTGAGCTTCGCTAAAGCTTTTACAAGCGCATAATCTTCGCTTGGCTGAATATTGAAATTTTGTATGAATTCCGGGCAAGGTTTTTTTACAACATAGACCAAATTTAAACGGTATTAGAATAAGAATTGATGAAAGGTTACAAGCTTTGATCACGGTCTTTACGGAGCTGGTTCTCACCATAAAACGAAGGTGCAATGCGCTTGTTGTCTCTGAAGACAACGCAGAGTCGCAACAAGTAAACGTCAAGTAATACACATTTCCTGCTGAACACAAAAATTATGAATGCAATTATACAATTAGTTGAAGTTTATTATTCCGCATATCTCTTTTCGCAGAACATTGAAATATTGCTCCCCATCACTTGATATTCGTTACACTGTTTCTCTCTCCCATAGTGAGTGAAAAAGCTACCCAACGTTTTTTTGAACGATCGAGTCTGATACGAATTTTTTTTAAACCTTCAGTAACAAAATCCGGTCCAATAATGCTTATTGAATGGAAATTATATTTTAAAAACTAATCAATGTTTATAAAGCTTTTGATTTACCCCCCTCTATATGTTACTGATGCTCAATATCATATTCAATAGAGCCATCAGTATTACAAGTTTCATCTCCATTGCAAACAATTTATTCAAATTTTAAACAACCGATTGGGCATTGTAGGATATTTCACTGTCGACTACTGCTAAGTCCGTTTATGTAGAATTCAGTCGATGAAAAAATGCACATCCCATTTATACTTCAATCTGCTAGTTTTTAACATTAAACATTTCTTATAAAAAGGATTTATTGTGAACGCATTTATACTAATCGCTTTAATACCATTTAATTACTATAGTTTATTGATTACATCGAGCCGAAATTTGGCTTCATCAAAATTGATTTATAGTAGAAAATTTAGTTATTATCTTATCAAATACGATAATAAATTCACCCATTAGAGAAAGAACGATATAGACGCATACTGTAACCATAAACTTAAACGAGTTTAAGCCATGAGAATATACTATTTTAAAATAGAATTCGAATTTTTACAGTGGTTTCACTCATAACAAAAATACTGAGATCAACGTCCTCTATGTGATAATATATGAAATTTTTGCTGAAAATAATCCTAAGCCGCATCGATATGGCTATCTTAAACAATGCTTTCGTATCTGAGTCTGTAACATTCGTGGGAATTCTGCCCTTGTAACGAAGCACGACACGGTAAATTTTTTAGCGAAAATGCCTTAAACGCTGGCCGTCTAACTACTACGATTCGTAAAAATTTTCGCTCACATATCGCAGGGAGGTACGGGAGCCTATAACGTGACTTGCAAAATACGTCAGGTCCTATATAACGCGGTTATCTATCTAGCCAAACTCTTCATGTCGACTAGACTAACAAGTTCTGTGAGGGCACACGAGGCGTATAGGAAAGAAAAATATACATAAAGCACTCTGCTTCTAATGTGTTCTCATTTCATTTGTATATTAAGCGTACTTGAGAACAGCAGAGTTCTACGTGACGGAATGACAGCTAACTGATTCCAAACTACCGAATGGCTGCCAAGAGTTTCTTCGCAGGATATCCTTCAGTGATCAGTGCTATTTCGACGAATTGCATTGTGGTTTACCCAAAGACTTCAACAATTCTCCACTAATGATTTACCAATTTTCCGTATTGTTGCTTTTATTATGGTAGCTATTTTTTGAAAAGTTTTCAAACTCTTTATCATGAATTCAGAAAACAATTCTTGTTCAAGAATGATTGTTGTTGCCAGCAACAATATTAAACCATTGGATGCAGAAGTCTGCTCATCATTTTAATACGTTAAACTCGATGGAATATTAATTTCCATTGTTCATAACGAAATAGTTTTGGATCAAATTTCCCAGTTTGCTAAGATCGATTTTCATTAATTGTAAATAGTCAAGAGAAATTGCACGCTTGCCTCAAATATCAAGCAGGGTCCGATTTTTCACAAAAATTACTGATGCCGATTGCGATGAATAAAAGTGTTGTTATCAGAAGCAGAAACAAACAAACTTCAAATGCAAAAAAATTCTCATGATTTACAGAAATTTGTAAGTGCAACTTAAAGCACTTCACACATGTCTAACAGATGGCTGTCATTCCGTCAAAATAAATTTCGTTTAAACTCGAGACAAGGAAGCATTCGGGTAGAGCGACGGCAAGGATACTCTGCAAGCATTACAAGGAAAACAAGTACACAACCACAAACCTTGATCCCTAAACAGTGCCCCTTAAAATTGGGGGAAGCATAGCAATATCAATAGGAAGATTATTTGTCCTAACGGGTAGTAAAAGGTTAAAATTCTGAGGAGGATTTGACGCGGAAAAATATCGGCTCCTGTGAACATTATAATTCGCAACAAGGCGTAGGTGGATTGGCACAGAAAAGTAATACATGTTTCACTAAAATATTGTCACTCAGGATTGTCATTTGCGTAAATATATTGCATGCGATAATTCACTTGAAACGGTTGGTCGATTCATGACTTTTTTAGAATTTCTACTAGTTAAGCAAATAACTTTTCAACGTTTTATAATTTTTTGAGGCAAGTACAGGGTAATAATAATAATCATGTACTTATCCGGGGCCCTCGATGCAAATTCCATGAAATATTAAGTTTATATTCAGTTATATGTGCTGGAAAACATTGTTTTCGGGCATAATATTTGTTTCAATGGTGAAATATTAAGATGGCTATGGACAATTTTCAAACGCTGTTTCAAACTTCCATCTTCATCTGCCTACAGCATTTGAGGTGAACAAGCGACCGGGAAGCTAACACAATATTTAAGAAAGCTTGTCTAGAAAATTATAATAGATGTTAAGATTGAAGAAATTTCAATTGGTAATTGAAAGAAACTATAAATGCTTGCTTCGTTCCTGCGTGCCACAGAAAAAGTACTCTGCGCAAAAAGATTCTATAGTTATTAAACTATTTCCATTATATTTATCGTCAGGAAAAATACACATTAAAGCTCAGGGTGAAAAACAGTGACATTTACACCACAACATTTCTGTACAAGAACATAATGGATTACCTAGCCCCTAGACCTCATTCATTCGAACTCCGTTCGAAACACAGATATCTAGATTAGGCCCGGAGTTGCGTTTATTTATTTCTCTGTGCAAAATAGATTTGAGCTTGTATAAACTTCTTTTATACATAGATTATTGGCCGCTCCCCTTCAACAAGTAATGCTAAATCGCACTCGTACTGAATCATCAACACTGAAATGAATATCGGATCATACACGTACGCAAAATTCCAATTGTATGAAATGCAGTACATTGTCGAAAGTTCATTTCACTGAGGTTAACACGTACACAGTATTTTCATTCCAATCAAATATCATCCAACCCCGTGGCCTACGAAGTACAAATCTATTTCAGCATCCATAAAAACCCAAAATGAAAAGCTCCAACCACGAAATTTATGATCACCCGAAAATGAAAATCGTATTTTAATAGCATTTCTCTTGGATAACAGCTGTGGAAATTGTTGAGTGACATTTCGAAGAGGGTCAAAAATTCATTTTATTGTCGACGATAGGAAGAATACGTATATAAATGCATCTTTTTAGCCAGAAACATAGTTCCGAAAATATAGAGAGAACTACCTCTCTTTCGAAATTTTGATTGATCCTATCGAGTTTCATAAAAATTAGGTTTATATGAAAATTGATTATTCTTAAATTATTTCCCATTACCCCTTTAATATTAACGCTCATTCTATGCACGAAGCGTTGGTATTTCGACTTATTCTGAGAACGATATCGTGTAGTTGCGTTTTAAGCGTCGGTAGCACTTCTCTCGGCTTCTCTGAGTTCATCTGCACCTCCATATAGACCCTGCATTTGTAAAATACTTACGAAAATACAGACCTTAATGTTAAATGATGGCATAACCAAGCTCACGACATAGCATTAACTCCATGCTGGATTCGTCAGGGTGATTGCACTTTACTCATTTTCAGACATGACTATTAATTCAAGGGCTATAATCCATTGATAACATTAACCACAATGTGTTGCATGACCTACAACGAAATTAAGAGTAGACATTAACGAGTCTGGAACTTGCCAGACAAGACGAAGGATTCCGGGATGGTCTACTAACAAGCTACAAGGTTGGGCATACGAAGAGGGTGTCTCAATAGCGATCAAGTTAACATGCTGCTGGTAACATTGTGGTTATTTCTGCCAACCTAGGTAGACCTTCTATGTTTAGTAAGACTTTCCTCGTGTACTAGACTACTCTCTTGATGCTTATCGTGTGTCGTTTGTCCAAGGGTATTTTTGGACACATTCTGAAACCTCAATGCTTCTTTCCTCGTCCGCGCATTATTTTTCAGTTTTCGGTGCATCTTTCTAGCCGCCACAAAAAAAAAAAACAAGCTAGGGTGCTCCTCTGGACTCGTAAAACCGCGACTCTGGAGAAAGATGAGCATATTTCATGCATAATTCTGGACTCTTTTTACAATTCAAACACCCACTTCGAGGAACGATGAACATCTTTCATGAGTAATTCTAGAAGTTTGTATTCTATGAAACTTCTACAATCAGATAATTCTTCACTGCATGCCTTTTGTGTCTTATACGCTTGTGTCTACATATCTCGGGATAATCTTCTTAACCTATATATGGTTTCTTTAACAAGAACAACCGACTGTAAAAAGTTAACATGCAGAAATTTTTCATCAAGCGTGCTTAGAAATTTTTCATCAAACGTATACCATCAACAGACAAGTTAAATTTGTGTTAATTAAAATTGTTTAACTTTGCGGAAACGCTAAAAATTCGACTTCGCTAAGGTTATCCAACTTTCTTATTTAATTTGTCAATGATTTTGTATGATAGTATGTGGTTACAAATTGGTCAGAAAACATGTATTCATAATTATGTACCCTATTATGAGTTTAAATAGTAAAGAATCTCTGGAGCAGCAATTCATTTGACAACTGTGTGTGGCCGTGGAGTTGAAGTGAGCAGTGTTGCAAGCGATGAAGAAAGCGGTGTGTCTTGATTACAAAGGGCAAAGTTGGTGCTTCAGTCTCTACCGGATCACATTCCAGCAAGAGATACACTTCGACATCCCCTGTTCAAGATCCATCTCCATTTCTAGAAATTCAGTCGCGGTAGATTATTAAAATATATCTAACTTGGCCATTCATTCTTAATAGGAGACTTCTTCCAGTGTCAGTCA
This sequence comes from Hyalella azteca, assembly GCF_000764305.2. Classification (NCBI taxonomy): domain Eukaryota; kingdom Metazoa; phylum Arthropoda; class Malacostraca; order Amphipoda; family Hyalellidae; genus Hyalella; species Hyalella azteca. Next base: position 25,266 of record NW_025944327.1, read on the forward strand.
AAATCATTCTTCATCAGCAGAACAGTAGCAGCACCGTGTTTTCCAATCATAAGCGAACCTTTTCTTTGCAGAACTCCTTGCTTATGCACTAAAATAAGGAATATGCCGCCCATATATAGTCTTTCCATTTCTTCCATCGCTTGCAGTTGCAAACTAGATTTGTAGGAAAATTCGGATCTATTCTACGAGAGAAAGTTGCCGTTATTGTTGGCCGTGGCTTGCCCGACTGCCGCTGCCGCTCCGGTCCCTCGTGGATGCCCGTCGTGGAAACGGGGACGTGGCGCCGTGGTGGTCAAACAGGCGACCTGGGGTCGTGGGGTCGTGGCGCAAGGATGAATGGAAGCGACCCGTTACACGACTTCTGTTTTGTGGGCCGCGTGGGCCCAAGGGAAGAGATGACTGTTTGTTCAGCTGGCCTCGGGAATTACGCCTGCACAAATAAATACTTGGTTAGAGAAGATCATAACAGATGATGTTTGAGCTGTGTTTCGTTTCTCGTAAACCGATTTATAGTAATTGCATTCTTTAGAGTAAACCAATGTTTGTGCCATGTAAATAAAAAAAATCTCTGCCCGCAATCACGAAAAATGAATATCTGCTGATTGGTGGAACCTCACAGCATTTAAATCCATTCAAACAAATTATTCTTTCATATTATGTAAAAGCCTCAACTAAAGTTCGTTTAAACATAAAAATGATTAATGAACATAATATAATGATAATGATATATAATGGTCATAATATTATGACAATGAAAGAGCAATAACACAACATCTCACATGACAGCTGTTACTGCTATGGAAGGGTGGTCAAAGCCCCCAAGATCTGCAGCTCCAGAGAGACTCATTTTTCTCTCGAGTGTTCGCGCGACGGCTTTGGCCTCCCCCGCTGTGGCTGAGGTTGACGCTCGCGACTGGCGCCAAAGTGCGACTGTTGAGTCGTCGAGCCCCTGGAAACCTGCATACTCGGGGGAGTAGCCGTAAGGGCTTCCGAGAAACAAGTTCTGTAGACACAAAACAGAAACAAGCATCAAGATAACTGCCCAACATGACGTAAATTCCTTAATATGTAGCCATGAACGTAAGTTTTGCTATTTCATTGTCGTGTTCGAGTGTTGGTCTATCTCAAAATTAGATACCCATTTTCTCATAAGCTTAGTAATATGTCATTAATCCGACTTGGTCTATTTCAAAATTAGATACATTTTTTTCAAACAAACAAGCTTAGTGATTTGTGATTCATCCGACTTATCCCATTTGATTACTTTATCGAAAAAAGCTCAGCAAACACAATTATACTTGAACTTCATTTTAATAAGAAGCTGTATTTAGCTTTGTTGTATAAAATGTGTAGCATATGAAATCCGGAAATTTATTTCAAAAGCGTCAAGTCAATTAAGCAGCATAAATTGGTTCACATGAATTCTGCATCAGAAATTATAATTCTGTACGTCTAAAGTGAATATCTTTAACGAAATACTTACTCACATCACCGATCTGTATGAGTAAAACTTTGGCTACCCTATACGTAGCATGCATTTTTAAGCACTTGATCTCAAGTCATTTTAATCAAGTGATTTTTAATAATATTCATATATACACAATTAATTTCAGCTACTTAATGAAGCCTAAACAAATAAATTGTTCAGAAGTATCTCTTCAGCCTTGTGTTAGCCTGTTTTCTTTCGAGTAAGAGTTCTAAAAGGTAATAAGCGATGCATAAAAACGTGCAGTTTATGCGTTTGCTCAATTATAAAATTAAATGAATATCTTTAATAAAATTTTGAATACTATTTCCGTAAAATAATTTCAGTGATTTAAAAAAATTATAACTTGACAAAAGGCCATTTTAAAGACATTGGTCTATCACAAACTTCTCAGATGCCGCCCTAATCTTTCGATATTTTTAAATCACTTTTTAAACTAAATAGAAGATTATAGTGCGAGTATAATTAACCCAAAATGTGGTTGCATTTTAAGTAATATAGTTCTAAGAAATATTCACTAAGAGAAATGAAGAAAGCCAAAATAATGAAGCGTTTTTAATAGAAAAGCGTTTTGCAGAAGTAAGTGATCTAATTTCTGATTTATTCGTAGCAGAACATTTGTACAAAAGCTTTATTCCAAATCGAAGAAAGTATTTCTACAGGGTTTTCTGTTAAGTCTTGAAGTTTATGGAAAGTTCTTACAATGAGGACTTTACCAGTGTTATTAGAGTAAAGAAACTAAAGAAAAAGAAAATCAAAGGTTATTAGGCAACCTGTGTAACGTGAGAATCCAATATCGTTTGAAACAGGAATCTTTAAACAAATCCCGAGCAGCAATTTTGAAATCATTTTCAGGTTTCATTGTTGAAGCAATACAGGACAAATCGAACATGTGCCTCAACCACGATTTTGTCATAAAGTATGAGCCAACTTAAACATCTATTATGAAATTATTGTCAAGTAACGCTCGGGCATTAAACTGATTGCAAAGCGCTTAGCAGTTTACCTGATTGCCATAGGCAAAGCTCTTCGAATCAAGTGAGTCCATGCTATGATCCGGACCAAACGAACTAGATTGGGATGGGGAGACTACAGGAGAGGCCGACAAGCGAGAGGTATGGGGCGGGAAGTCTTGAGTAGTAGGAGTGCCGGGCGGCGGGGTAGAAACTGACGTTGTGGCCATATCCATGACTGGAGGTGGGATTATCACGTCGTTGACCATCATCATGTCTCCGATGATGAAGGGATCGCCGGGTCCTTTAAGACGTGGACTCATGGGCGACGCTTGGTGTGGCGGAAGATGTTGCTGGTGCTGCAAAAGTTGCTGGGGCTGTAACTGTAACGGTGACGGATGTCGGGCAGATACGTGGTGGGCTGCAGAAGGTGGTGACAGAGATGTTGGGGTTTGGGGAGGAGTCATGGGTGTCGTGTGAGAAGGGGAATGAGAGGAGTGCAACGGGGAGCCATGGGATAGGGAAGAAGAGGCTTGTACTTGCGGGTTTGGGGACGGGGATCGATGGGAAGCCCTGGGTGATGGCAGAGTCAATTTCAGAGGATTTACTGCTTCATCCTGAGAAAAGCGGCGCTGCCGACTGCTGCTCGAGCTGCCGTCAGGCTTGTGGCGCACTGAGTGACCTGAAATTTTGTGCATGGATCAATTTTCATGGGGGTTACACAAGTACATTTCGGTTCCAACATTTATTATTTGGGATAAACACTGCCACACCGGGGAAAAATAATGTTGAATCTATCCTGACGTATCAAGGAAAATTATCCTACATGCATTGTTACGTGCAGTTATTATGATGGTGAAACTATTGCTTATTCGTATGGTCATATTTTCATCTGAAACAACAGGTGGGAAAGATCAAACCGGATTTTTATTAACGGTTATAGCATTTTATAAGATCTGGTTCTCGATCTTTCCTGATCTATCACTGATGAACTAGTTACTGAGAAAAAATCGCTGCTCACGATTATGTACGATAATTTGAAAATATGCAATCCAGTGATCGTCGACTGTTGATAATTGACAGTGACTGGTGCGTTTTTGCGCGCTTGTGTATGTTTACAAACCAAGAACATATACACCACCACCAGCCGACCATCTTGACGCTGTATACCTCCTTAAACTTGTTTACTAGCAAACATATTACTCGAACTCGGCTACGGAAATTATCTGCACCGAAACCCCATCTCTGATTTACAAGAGTGTCACTCACTCCTCATTTGAGGGGAAGGCGCTCGATCCCCAGGTCGAGGTGAGATGGGGGAAGGCAAAAGGAGCTTAAGCGTAGCGCCGTGCAACTCTGAGCCGACGATCCCCGTCACTGCGGCGTTCCCTTCTTCGTGGGAGTTGCGACGCGACCTGCTACCGTCGCGGCCGTCGCGGTGGTGGTCACGCATCGAGCGGCCTGTCATTTATAAGGCTATTGCAAACGATCTTTGTAATTTGCATATGAACGATGCATTTGTTCAAGAAAAAACAGCATTCCTAAGAACAATAGCAAGTATGAAGCCTTTATCTCTTCTCTCTTCAATTTTTATATGAGCGATGCAATTGTTCAATAAAAAAAACAGCATTAACAAAAACAACAGCATATATAAAGCAATGAACTCTTCCACCTTCGGATAAGAGCCCAGTTATTTTTTGGATAAAGACTTTTTTACAATTCGAGATATCTCCCAATTAAAAAAATTCAAACGGCAAGATCGTGATGAATAATTCGAGAAAATATGAATCAGTACTTCCTTACGAAACATCACATCGACATCAACAGCGTGGTAGTCGCTTGAATCAAAACCTGAGAGAAGGTCTACCCAGAACCTAGGTAATAATTCTATTCGCATGTCTAATGTTTATATTCGTGAGTGTAACATTTTTATTCGTGTGTGTACATTTTTATTCGTGTGTGTAACGTTTGTATTCGTGTGTGTAACAATTCTATTCGTGTGTGTAACATTTATATTCGTCTGTGCAACATTTCCATTCGCGTGTGTAACATTTCTATTCGTGTGTGCAACATTTCCATTCGCGTGTGTAACATTTCTATTCGTGTGTGTAACATTTTCTATTCGCGCTTGTAACATTTCTATCCGTGTGTGTAACATTTCTAACGGTGCGTGAAATTTCTATTCGAGTGTGTAACATTTCTATCCGTGAGTGGCATTTCTATTCGTGTGTGTAACATTCCTATTCGTGCGTGTAACATTTCTATTCGTGTAATACTTCTTGGGGACGGTGACAGGGCTCGATGAGAGGGCCGAGGAGAGGGCAGGAGTAGCTTGAAGGAGCCTTTGCGTGCATCTTCGGCGCTGAGACGATCACGGTCTGTGGCAGGCGGTATGCCGTGACTGCTTTCTCTTCTGCCGTCGTCTGGAGAACTTCTTCTTGCCATTACTGATCCTGTACGATGAGGATCTCTCATCGAGTGGCCTGAAGAAAGGTAAGTCGTCAGTGCGAGGGACTCGAAGAAAAGTTGACGATGTCGTCAGTATACGGTGAGCTGCGCGAGAAATCGATGAGATTTTCCAAAATATTGGCAAATTTGGCAGTGAATGTGGGAATAAAATTATCAAATGTACTTGATTCATAGCAATATACATTTTCGTTTAATGAAATTCGATTGGTCGCCTCCGAAGTCCAACTGATCGTCCGTTAAAGTTTTTTTTTCATAGCAATTAATACAACTTTCTGTCAAGGTTTATGATCAAATGGGTTTATGCTTACTTTCTATTTAATATTCAAACATTATTAAAAACCAAAATATATCTGGCTAATTAAGGCAAGATTTCGATTGAAAGATGAGCAGAGCAAATTTTATGACAAATTTCAATCTCAAAATTTTCGTGATCGTTCATTTCCGGGATTTAAAAAATCTGAAAAGTAATTACAGATGAGGATTTGGTAGACATACGGACCGCCAAATGTCGTCCGTATGCGAGCTGCCATTCATTTACGCTAGAAAGAACTTTATTACAGTGATAGCTATAAAAATGACATAGGCAGTTATAGGGTCACCTTTCAGAATGATAAATACAACCTTACCTCCTACCTAAACATAATTAAAATGTTCTCAACCACTGAAATTTAAAATAAAGCCACAGCAATTTTAATTTCAACAACAGAAAAATTTCACATGAAGGCGAAATTCGCTCAACTTGCGTCCATGAACTAAAAGCTCTGAATATTTTATTTCTGCCCTGTGGGGAAGGGTAACGCTCAAGATCTTATGCATTGCATTTTTTTACTTGATAACCGATAGTAATAGGAGAATGATGGCGTAAAATATGTCCTGTAATGATGATTTTTGAAAGAAGTGTATATTTGATGGAACTGTCAAAATAATTTTAGATGAACGAAATTTTTTTCTTAACATTTTTTGTCAGATTAAACGGCCAAATTGTAATTAAAATATAAACTATAATAGTATGCAATTTAAAATTATTTCGTTAGAGGTTATTGATTTTTATTTAACTAAAGCTTAAATTATAATCTAAGAACTTTACGTCAGCCAATATCATTTCAGAGTTGCAGATGAATTCACGGCATCGCTCCTGAAAAATTCCCCTGAAACAAATATTTCTGTGCTTTTCAATCTTTTCAGTCAACATGAGTGGAATTTTTCATCCCCGAATTCCGTTTGCGAAGTTATACATCAAAGCTGCTTCCATATGCAAGTACAGGGCCTCACAGATAAATATTCAAACATAACTAAGAACACATCTCGTAGAATAGACGAATTAAAAAAAATATACACTGACCATGCATTTAATTTTATCCCAGTGGCGCTCACATTCGCGTGTTCTCCTTATATCAAAACCTGAGGGAAAGTCTCTACCAAGAACCCAGGTCACGGTTATTAAACAAGTCTCGAATAGATTAAATGATCATCACCTGAAATGTAGACACATGTTCAAACTTCGAAAACATTTACTTGTGTGTAGAGATAAAGTTATTAAAGGCAAAAACATCTCATGCAATACATAAAATTAGTTGTACCTGGCAAAGTTTATTCAATTATCAAGATATGGAGTCAACATCCATGCTAGTGGAAGCACTCAAACTACTCGCAATATATACTAGACGAACAAATACAACGAAATTTTTATTTACGTTTTATAGTGATTTAATAGACAAATAATTCTGGAAGTTAGTTGCGGTTAGATACTGTAGAAATATAGTGGCTCAAATGTAAACAATAAAAATGCTTAACGATGAGACACAGAATTTATTTCTTTAAGAAAAAGAAATGATTATTTCGCTGTGATGGTTAAGATCATGTTCAATGCTTTAAAAATATTTTGTTTATCACAAGTCAAATTGAATAAAATTTAGGAACGTGGATAAATGCTTCGAAAAAAATCAATTCTCAAAAGTTCATTGGTTTGTTCCTCATAATTTAAATCGAGAACCCAGCAACCTCCTGCAACCGAAAGAGAACTTATAATTAGAGCAACGCTAAACAGTGAATAGGAAAGTTTGAATAACGGGATTCGTTCTGGTCTCAAAGCCATGCAAACTGAGTCATTGAATCAAAACTACCAACACCCTTTTTGTCGAGGAGGAAGTACAATATAACATAATACACTGATTGGGACCAACAATCTCTATATTACAGGCAACACGGAGTGTTGCAGAACATGGGATTTATACCAATATCCTAAACTCGTCCACCTTTTCGACGTCACAAGTTTTATTCGTAGCCAACCTGTTGTTTCTTTTTGGCAGAAAAATGTGTCTTTTCTCTTTGCTTTTCAAAACTCGCTAAAAATAACATAGGCAGAGAGGTCGTAACCCCTCAATCGCTAACACTCGTCCAATTCGCCCTCATGATTTTGTTTACAACTTAAATCCGAAGGAAAATGTGTTAACAATGAAATTATAGTGATTCACTAGGGCGGAGAAAATGAAAATCTTGTAAATGGCGGAACAAAGGGAAATGTCAAGCATGCAACACTAACAATAAAATTTGTGCAGTATAAGCTCAAAGTGAAGAGGAAATCTACATTTGTACACAAGCAAGAGCCACAGTTCGATAAGCTATCAGATTAGATTTGTTAGCGATGAATTTTTATAGAGCCTAATTGACAGTCTACCAATGGAAGCGCGAATTGAAATTCTTGATTGCAATAACCAAGTATTAGTTGTATCAATATGAGAGTCACTTGAAATTAATACGAATTCATTCACGCAAAAAAAAAATCGATGCCTGTTATCATCCAATTAAAAACCAGGAATGCTGAAAATTCGTGCGAGATATTGTGTAGGTTGATGAAATTTGTGGTTAACAAAAAAAGGTTCTCAGCACACGCATTATAATTCGTATAAGGCTTTCAAAATATCCCGCTTGATCTTTAAAGTATTGATTTTTCACACAATCAAGGACATGGCTATATTCCAACTATAATTATGGACTGTTAATTGACGGCCAAATTCTTTGTCGCCAGTTTCCGTTAATCATTTTAACTTGGTGATGAAACATTTTTTCCGTCGAAAGGTCATTGAAGAAAAGCAGTGACATATAATTGTGGTAAGTAGCGTTGTCGTAAATCAAGAAGTCATTGTTGTCGTCGATTTAATTTGAGCTGTTGGAGTGCAAGCTAATAAATTTTTAAATGAAGTGAGAGACGTAAAAGTAATGAAAAGGAATTCGTTACAATATCCGTATTGTCAGAAGTAACAGCAGTAGCAAGTTGAGTTGAGGGTGACGACATCAATCGAATATTCTGTTTTTAAACATGTTATAACACTTATTTTCTACGGGTCTGGTATTACGGAGTTGTTGATTAATTGATAATACAATAGAAGAGATAGAAGATCGTAGATATATACGAAGGGCACATTACACCACTCGGGTAACATTAAAACTCAGGTGTAAAATTTTCATGTGAGTCAATACTTCTTGGCTGCGGAGACACAGATCGGTGATAAGACTGGCTGTTGCGGGGAGAAGGTATAAAATTTCGCAGAGAGCCTCCTCGCTCGGTGCTAGCGGCACCTGTAGACGACGAGGGTCGCCGTACTTCGTCAGGCGCGAACTCTTGGCGAGACGTGCGCATTGAACGACCTAGATCATTGAATGCGTGTGACTTTTACAAGTCAAGCAATATTGACACTTGAAAATATGGGAAGAAGGGACTGTATTATCCGTTGCGTGTAATTAACTGAAATTCTACCTGAAATTCTAACGACAGGCGTTCTATGTATAAAGTAGAACATTCATTCGTTTCATCCAATCGAGTCAAATGGTCATGAATGGCAACATTTGGTTAAAATATAAGCAACAAACTTATATTTAAAGCTGATGCCGTAGATGTTTTCCAACACACTCAAATAAGAACAAAATAATTATAAACATTGGCTACATGCAGTTGGCGTGACTCTGAATTTGCTGCCAGTTAATCTCAGAGCTGTGTACGTAAAAACTTCATGGTACGTAAAAAGGTTAAAAAAAGTTGAACAACAACTCAGTTGAGTTGTGTTATCTATGTACCTAATATTTTTAGAGGTACCCCAAAGTTCAATAATATATAAAGATTAGAATAACATTTGGCAAGAATGAAAAGTATTGAATATATCAAATCCTTGTTAAATTTCTTAATAGATGCACGGGCGTTCTTGCAAGCCGCAGAAATGGTTCGACGAAGATACCGTTTAAAATGGCAGAATCTGTAATAATTCTAGAAGCTTTCACAAATAAATTAGATTAGATAAATTAATTATCCTGTGGTTGGACCTGGAAAATGGGAATAAATATTAGACATGAGATCGTCACAGAACGAAAGCAGCACATGAATTTAGAGGTGCGTAATCAACACAGTTCACACTTATAAAATAACAATTAAGGGAAATTCGAGGAGTTAGTCTAAGCTCAGATGGGTCTGAATCACTACTCAACACCATTCTTAACGAATTGTAACAAATAACGAGATTCGAAACGTTCCCCGCGTTGCCATTGGGGTACGATTCCCTAATATTACGTAATCTCCTCGGCTTTTGATTCACTTCATTTACATGTAAATGTTGCTTACAAATGTGCTTGGTGGAAAATGAAACAGATTAGTTCGGAAAAATGTTGGAATTGCTGGTCAAATTTAGTTTTTGAAACAAGACTCCCAACGCACGGGGAACGTGAAAACATTTGGACATGCAAGAGGGAAACAACAAAGGCGTCTAGCATCACGGTATGTAAAATTTGTTGAGCGAATTTCTTAGGTCATTATTGTACTTAGGAACATCTAAGTTCCGAATAAAACATTCGATTGTTCAAAATCTTTTTAGAATTATGAACGTTACAGCTTGTAAATCGGAACAATTATTTTATTCTTCCGTTTTAATTTAGTATAAGATGCTTCTAAAAACCGAAACGATTGTTCACACTTTACATCGGTATCGATGTGAAATAGCCGACCCCACATTGCGTCAAATTAATTTAAGCCACAAAAATTGCTAGAAAAAGTATAATTATGTTAATGAACATCGCCGCATCAGGAGAATTTTTTTTTTCAAATCCTACAAGATGAGATATCACATTCATAAAATGCAAAAACGACGCATAAAAATTCTTTATGCGGGTTGAGAGTTCAAAAACGTCAAATAGCAGTTTTTTTAAACATTGTTAGAGTAGTAAAAAGTCAATCAGGTAAAACCAATTTACAGTTTTTGAGCGAAATTCACATATCACAAAAGTTTGCTGCAAAAACCATTGAATTTCACTGACATTTTCCACAAAAAATTGCACGTTCTACACACCAGTATTGTTTCGTGATAGGGAATATCGAGGCAAGAGTTTTCGGGAGGAAGGACCTCAATTTCTACTTGTTTTCCAATGCTTGGTCGTAATGGGTAGACATCTCAGTCTTGGATAGGGGAGACATTCTGGAAGCTCAGATTGTTTTATACGAATTTCTTGGCATTCAATACTAGCGGAGTGAAGGGTGGAAGTTAATTATTTGAAGAGTTAAAATGTTGGGAGGAGAAGGAGGAATAAGGCAGAAAAATTTTGCAGGAAAAAGCTTTGGGTTTACAGATACAACACATAATTCGAGTTTCGTATGAATAATTTCAATCCGAGGAATCCAGAACAAAGTTGAAGCTCCTTGGTAATAAGAAAAGGTTCTAGTGTACATGGCGTTTTTCCTGTAGGTATCATGCGCATGGATGTTGCATCAGGCAGGTATGTGAAACATTGTAATGTCTTGAGCAGGGCATAAACACAACATCGAATCACGAGAGCTTTTGGTTGGATTGTTGGCCTAGAAAATGAATAGAACAGGGAAAACGGCGGTGGCCAAACAGGGTTGATATACTTCTCGGTTGCGGAGACAAAGATCGCCGAAGTCGATTTCGCTGCGGCGAATGAGGCGAAGGCAGCAGTCGATTATGGTCGGTTTCGAAATCATTTCCACTTGCATCGTTCCGCATTGAAGGCCTTCCAGTCTCCAGTTCGCGGCCCCGCTGCCTCATTGACTGACCTTCGATGAGAGGACCAGGAACGACGACTTACGAGGGCTCTTTATTAATTGCTTTTCATGATGTTCTAAGTTCTTATCAGCTACGTATTTAGTCTCCTTAGCCTAGCTACCTTTTTGTGATATATTCAGAATAATTTTTTTGTAAAAGTGTACTATTACAATCACAACATGTACCCTGCCTTTCAGAATTTACGAGATAAGAGCAATATGACTGGATCTAACCGTGAAAATTGATTTTATCCATGAAATTAAAGGAAATCAAATGTAATTGAATGATTGACTATCCAATGATATAAAAATTTGGATCTAAGGATGAGAATGACTGAAAGATGATCTAAAACCGCATCAGACTAAGCCAAATGAAGTTCGCTAATAAATTATGCCCTGCGGCCTGTTTGCAATCTACTTTGCCTTATCTAGTGCCTCCAACAATTTATTTCATGTAAAAAAAACCTAATACTTTAGTATGAAATCAAAATATAAACCGGTATCTATGTCGATACCAGAAAGAAAGGACCAAAATTGGGACTCAAGACAACACCAAATTTGACAGCGCATTTAGCATTGATTAGCTGAACAACAGCATGGATCAGCAGGGATAAGTTAGGTCAGCAGGGACAACTTTGAGGTAAAGTAGGTTCCTTCAAAATGTACATTCAAAAATTGGGCTCAAAATTGCGTAAAAATTTGGTTGGCTAAGCTATTGGAAATTGGGTGAGCACTAGACAGCACGTTGAAGGCAAACTATCGAAACCTTCACTGCACCTTGTTGAACTAAACTGATAAACTATAGTGCAAATCATCACTGCTCGAAGGAGAGACCTTTTCAGGACGAGAACAACAACAAGCAAGGCGAAGGGAACAATGACAGTAGGGCGGGAGAAAACAATAACTAAATGTAACCAATGTTTGTGTTGGTCATTGATGTGTAAAAGACAGAGAACAGAGCGAACATAAACGAAAACACCGAAGGACATTGCACACACACAAACGAGTAGCTTGATGTGTCTAACCAATTTCACTCTCAAATATGAATGATCTGAATCTGCACATTTATCTGGACACCAATCAGGCACAAAAATCGGTCCTAGTGATAAAAATAAGTTACATCCACAAAATGTCGCTTAATCTTGCGTCATGATGCGATACATGAATGTCGAAGCACGACTTGTTTGAACAGGCAGGCAAAAACATGTGCCAAACGGAGAATTATAAGAACACTACTTCTGAATTGCTGTTGCCGTTGCTGCTGCTGTTGCTGTAGATCAGATCTTCTGTACTGGGATCTGTGAGAACTGGAGTGCAGTTGAACTTGATGCTGTTGAGTTTGGTGATGATTTGACGTATGGGAGGCGGAAGACGGGTAGTGTTGAGTGGATTGTTGACGGTGTAACTGAGGCTGAGGTTGATGCTGAACAGAATTTGATCTTTGATACGTTCTTCTTGGTCTCGGAGAGGCCGGAGTCACTCTATAATTTCCCGCTCTAGACGAGGCATTAAAAGACGGCTCTAATACTGCCGAGGCTACCTCGGCCCAGCGTGGGTACGACCGCGACGGTCTTAGGACAGCGTTGCGACCTCCGACACCGAGATCGCCTTCTTCTGGGGTGGACACTCTCAGCGACTGACCTGGCAACACACTCAGCTGGTTACCCGGACTCTAATTCAACAAAATGTGTTTGAGTCGCCGAAACATGGTATTTTAAAAAGTTACGTTATTTTCTGTTGGTGTATACCTACCTTAATACGACGAGATTTCAATGCTAACGCTCGTCACATTGGGAACAGACCAGGATTACTAATGCCAATACCTCGCGACTAGTACTTTGAAGATTCGCTTATCAAAATTTGCATATGTACCATAATTGTATTCAGATACCAGAATTTTTATTTTCACTATCTCGTGGTAAATTAATTAGAAATTTTTTCAACACAACGAAGAGACTTCGGCCGAGCTTGTTCAACAATATACTTTTAACTACAGCCAAATCATGCTTTCCTGCACCAGTCCCCGCAAGGTCAACATTATCAGTTTTAAGTCGATTAAAATCCCCCTTCACTTCCAACATTAAGAGACGGGCGTCGAATGTTTGGAATTTCTTGTTAGGAACCGCTTCAGTATACAGGGAACATTGATTTAGCTCAAAGAAAATGAGTTCTACGAATATCACGTGGATGCATGTCATAATGAAACATATATTTCCGTGTCCATGTCTTTGATTTTAGCTGATAAGATATTTCTAATTTTATTTCGAGTTGATATGCTAAAATCAGACTAGGATTTCTGTACCCTAAGAAAACGGCTAGTATAGGACAGAATTTTTTATAAGAAACGGTCATTTAAATTGTTTTAGCCATCGACTTGATTTTTTTCCTTCAAGATTTTCCGTAAGTAATAAATTTAGTAAATTTTATGTCCAAGTAATGAAATAACAATGAATGTAATTTAAATGAGAGAATTCATAGTCAATGACATAAAATAGTTTACCGGTATCGAATCTTGTGGAGAGTTAAGAGAACAAACTTCTGTTTACATAAAAAAGCGGCCAACAAAATGAACATGAATGAAACATGAAACTAAACATTTTTTCATTTATATTTGAACCCTTTTCTATCATAAAAATTTGCATGTGCTACTTTATTCTATCGTTTTTTGAAGAAAAGTAGGAACGCTTGGTCTACGAATCAACAAGTACTAACATTTTGTTTTCAAAAAATATGTTCATTGTAACTATCAGACGACAGGAACAAAAACCTAATGTCTATGTGTATTGACTTCGTCAACATTGATGCGAATCCAAGACCCAATCGAATCGAATCACAGACGATCGAATTTAATCAGACAAGTAAATGCTAAAAGTAATTCTTGTTCCAATTTGTTTTGTTCATCTTTCTGGAATTGAAAATTAAAATGATAGTATTATTGAAAATGGAGAAAATGATTGCATTAAAAATTAGTTATGTTTCACGGTAAGTAAGTTTGACTGGGTTGGAGTTATTTTTGCATTTCTAATCCAACAGCATTATGCGTTTATTTTAAAGTCATAAATGCCCCAAACGAAATATGAAACCTTTTTACAACCCGTTTAATCTTATCCCAGAGCTCTAAAATTTTATGGTTATTAAGTTTCATCCTAAAATAACTCGCCGATTCACCCGCGTTCCAAAGGCGTGGCTGGCAATCTCGAGCCCTTTAACATCGTCTGTTCATCGAAAATGAAATACTGCAAGTGTCAGCTAATAAAATTTTCCAGCAGTATTACTAGTACATCTTATTTTAAACTATGTATCCAAAAGACGACTCCACAGTGACGGGTGAACTTCATTACTTTGATAATATGCAAAGAATCTACGGGAATTTAGAAACAGAGTTCAATCGGGCATCAAGAATACTAGGAAAATTTGCAGGGAACAAGATAAATACTAGACTTTTGGTCATATTTGGAAAGTTCCTGATTGGGATCATTAGTTTTCACTGAGTCTTGATCGAAACCAATGAATATGTTAATGAAAATCTATCAATCTCGAATTGAGAACAGTTGTTGAAAATAAACGGCATGATATCAGGACTAAAATCATAAAATTTTCAGTATTTACCTGGGCATTATTCAATTAAACTATGTTATATTTGACATTGGTAGTATACACCAGAGTGGGCTACTGAATCCTTTCAATTGAGAAATCAATCAAAATCGACAAAGTCTTTCATGTTCAATATTTTTTATGATTTGCGACGATTCTTTCCATATTTAATTTGTGAATTCTGAACACACTATTTGGTTTGCAATTTACGGCATTAAATGGGAAAAAGCAAAACTACCCAACATTTACTGGCATACGTACACATAGTTAAAGGAATGTGGAACGCAACGGGTATTTTCTCAGCCAAGGAAGATTCAGCGAGAGGAAATACAAATTTACAGGGTCCAGAAATACACGAGTAAACTGATGGCAAACTTCTGAGAGGTCTTAGATACTTCGAAATTGGAGCGATGGAGACATCGGCCTCCGTTCCAATTGCTGATGGCTCCTAAAAATAAGTTCTTCTGGATCACGGCCGCCACTATCATCGCAGTAACAGACATTGCTGTAGGCACACGTATCGTTGGGAGCAACGTGCAAGCAAACGCCTGATCTGGAGACATTGCTGTGATAGGAGCGGTGGAAGTGACGCTGGTCAGGGTTTGTAGGAGAATTTAGCCGATAACTTCCCCCTTGTCGCGACTTCCGTCGATGCTCTTGCTGCGAGAGACGCCGGAACGAGCTTGTCGACTCGTTCCGACTTTGTCTCAAGGATTGGCCTGCGTGACATTACCATTACCCATACAAAAATCGAAGGCTTGTATGATATGTGTTTCGACTGAGTCGTATTAAAAATCAATATCTCAAGATTATTAGCCAACCACTTGCTGTGCTGAGGCTATGGCGGCACGCAAAAAAAAATCGTACCAGCAAATTAAAAAATCAACTTTTATATTAACAATTGACTAGGGTGACCAGTACTGAATTTGCAGTAAAAATTAAGAGAACCTGGTTAGACATTAATTAATTATTGGCTTCTAGTCAAAAAAGTTCTCACGGGTTGAATTTTGAATAATAGAACATTCGCGGCAAGTCGTGGGTTATCTACTGGTCAGTAATAAGCCCAACATCAGTTAAAACGGCAGACTAAAAATATATAAATATTTAGAATTTAGAATCAGGCTCGTACGTTTTCGCAGCTTAGTTATCGGCTTTTGGTGGCCATCTATTTAACAAACTGGTATTAACTGGTTTTGGAAATAAAGGACACTTCCCACGATAATTTCCTCAAAAAGTCTCGGAAATGGGTAAAATTTACGTATTTATCCAAATTCGACATTATATCTTGAGTTGAATGCTAGGAATGAATTGTTTACAGACGCATGAAAGCGGCTTCTTTGACTGGAGTATTAGTGACGTAAATCACGAAAGTTTATTTGCATTCTCAACACGTGACGATCCTCAACAAGCAAGGCTCATATTTCTTATTTTACCGGTGGGAGGTTCGCAAGGCCCTCACTTAAAACAGTCATTTTATGACTTAAGAACTATCATTATTTGGTTGGTAATAGTAATAATTGTGTGTACCCAAAATATTGTTTTACCATAAAAATTTTTATGATGCACGAGTATATTACTCTAGAAAGTTTTTGAAGGGTTTTAACGAAAGGCTGAAACCATTACACCAAAATTTTTCAATTGGTTTGGATTTATTTGATTAAAATGCTTTTCGTTTTTACTTCCACACTCAATTTATACTTTCTAGTTGCGCATTACGGTTAAATTATTAAGGATATTTTCTTCAGGAACCCCAAACGTTGTCCCTATTTATCCATGAGGATTTCTAAAAAGTTTTAAATTGCATACACGAAACACATTTTTTTAATCACTTATCAAGTATTTCGAAAGAAGGAGTTTGTCTTTTATAATTTTCATTAAAATTTAGTTTTAGAAACCACTGATATGAATTGTTATAGTGGCAGACCGGAAACCGAATTAAAAAAAAATGTTTAGATTTATTCCGAAATTCATTCAATAATATTCACCGAAATTCAATTATATGAAAAAAATAAGGTTTCATCAGTTGAATAAAATCAATGAAGAAGAGAATCATGCGATATAAATTTTTTTGAATTGGAATATTTACCATTACCAATTTTAAATTATTTTCTACTATCTTTGCCTTCCTACCTATTGTATGACAGTCATTATTCAAAATATTTTAAAATTCTTTATTTCTATTATTTTAGATTAAGGCTCTATTTTTTCAACCCAAATAATTGAGATGTTATCAATCAGCTCGCAGTCACACTATACGAGAATTAAATGAATAAATTCGCGCTAATTAAAATCGAAAACACTTAGGCGCTCGACATGGGCGCGGGACGCTATTTCAATGCGTAGCCATGTAATTAGTGACGAGAATTTGCATACAAATTCGTACTCTTAGAGGAGAAAACAAGCTTGTCGCTGAAAATGTTAAAAATCTGCGATATTAACGTTTTTAATTGATTTTGATTTTAAATAATGTTAATTTAATTTTATGAGTGGGGCATCGAAAGCCTTGAGAGAAACAGGAATCAGGCGCGATAATATCATTTTAATTATGATTAAAGGTGGTCTTTAAATTATTTATTGCTACCAAAAATGTAGCATTTTTATATTTTCCAATGGTTATGGCAGACAAGTAATTAGCAATGTTTATCAAGTCCTAAGTAACGCGATGTTTAGTTGCTCACATTTTAATGATGAATAGTTATGATGATGTTTATCACATAAATGTTTTTGACACCAACAAATGACACAACAAAGAGGACGACTGACGTAGAAAGTTATGTTCAAAGTCAAATGCAGTGTTTTCGTTATATTACAAAAACATGCAAAAAAATTATACAAAACAACATAGTTTTATTGATACTGGCAGGCTGATCAAAATATTGTCAAAAATCTGTAGAAACTGTTATGAATTTAGGTTATAATGAAAAATGTCTTAGATGTTAGTAAGAAATATAAGAGCTTAGATGACCGACAACACAATATAACCATACAAGCTGATAGCATAAATAGTAAACTGAAAATTTTACATGAATATTATTCTCATCTCGATACACTTAACTAATAGAACACAGGCGACTTAAACGAAGGAAAAAACTTTTTCAAAATTCTACAGTAGTGCTAAAAAAGCAGCAGCACTGGAGAAAAATAATTTTAAACAAAAATTATGGAATTAGGCGAAAAATCACTGGCACTCTGCAAAATTTTTCAAACAAAACTGTCCGTTCCATTGTGAAAAAAATTGATTTACCTTTCACATTAGCGACTCATGGAAAGGTTCAGGCAGATGCAGACAAGAAAAACTTACTTTTCCTGATACGAGTTGGAGCCGCGAGGCGTTTAGAAGAACCCACGGACTCTACCTCAGCCTGCACAAGTCAAACGATCGGGGACCATACTTTCAAAACTCGCTAAGTGAACGCAAGTACTTACGCACTATTTTCTTGTTTATGATTGGTGGATTTTGCTTGAAAAGCCGTCAATGATTGGCGGATGAACTTACGATCTCTTGATTTTTATTGAAAGTATAGGCCCTGAGTTGCAGCAGTTCGGTTAATATTACTGGAGGTAGGATTGCCGTAAGAATTACTTTTTGGAGAGGAAATAGGCTCAATTTATATCTGTAAATAAAAATTTTAAGTTGTCCTGTTTTAGGTTTAAAGATGTCAGATTAGTCATTTTTAATTTTCAATCACCTTTGATTTGACCTCGAGTAGTAGTTGTTTTAATCATCATTGTTTCAGCTGACCTTGCAGTAGAGATGCGTTTATTGACAGATCGTGAGCATATTTGCGATGTGAAATGGCAGGAAATTGTGTGGTGTTATAGTAATTATTTCGTGTGTCAATTTGTTTATTATTAAAATACTTTTTATTTTAGTTAGGTATTTCCAAAACGTTATTATGTTTATTTCAAGAAAGCCTCCATTCCTGGATTCTGAACTTAGAATTGATCGATTGCCAACTGACTTAAAGTAAAGGATTGAAAGTAATTAAAAGATCAAAACACATGGTTAGAGTTTTAGGTTTGTTATGTAGGCTTGATAAACTTCTGTGAAATTTGTCAGCATTATTTTTTGTTAATTGTACTCGTATTTATTTTAAACAGCTTGTTCATTGAAAATCCTTGTTCCAGTAAATTTGTGGGTTTGACGGACGATCATGGGCTCTAGTTGAGGTGAAATACTTGGGATCGTTATTTAAGTGACAGACAAATAACTAATAGACCGTAGATTTATTTAATACTAATAGTAATGCTTTTAATGTTCATAAATGACACGAAATAGATCTGTAACGTTAGTTCCTATGTTTTGTAAAAAATATCCATGATCGCTTTTTAAAAGTTACGAAAATAAAATCTGTTCATAGAACATTAAAAAAGTAGAGAGAATATCAAAAAAGAATATTGAAAAGTTTCAGGATTTGAACTACCTATGAATTCGGGCCTGAATTTTATGATTTTTGGCGCATGTTTCTGGTTCCGTGTAAATGTTTCAGTTCATACATGTTAAGTCTACCAAAGGGCATTATCCTGTATGGGCATATTTTTCTTGAGAATACGACCAATATTTTTACCCATTAAATTAGTGGTTCCCTAATTTCTAAAGATTATTAACTCAAATATGCAATTCCACAACATAACTTTGTTACACGAATATTACCACAGCTGATTCACATTCCTCAGAGGTCATCTTTCTACTCCCCCGGATATGAAAAAATTGCTGCCATGGGCTTGTTAACCCCAGTTTTGGAATCAATAAACCATAAACCATATTAAAACAATATTAAAGACAATAATAGCTGTAAATAAATGCTTCGCATTGGCAACTCCCTTACAATCCCACGCGGTTAACAATCTCAATGATTTTACTCACGACAACTTGGTCTTCTTAACATCAACTGGCCCGAATCCATTCTTTAGTGTAGAAGCAAACTTAAAAATGTTCTCACATCCTTCTCATCATTTGATGCGCTTCAATGGATGCAAATATACATCCATTGATGAACATTTGCATCAATGTTACATGGAAATATTTATTTTACAAGCACGTACCGTGGTCCGTATGGCGTTGAGAGGCCCATCGGGGTCTGGTGGCATTATACTGGCCCGCCGTACGGACACAGAGATGCCATTTTTGGCCGTAATCTCCGTTTCGCTGTCTCGGTCTACGTCGTCTTCAGCCGCAGTGTCGATCTCCAGATCGTCGGGACTGTCTTCCAAGATCTCCACGGTCTCTTCGGTCGGTGATCCCGCCAAACTGCTGTCCTAAAGACCAAAAAATATTCTCTCATAACTTGAAATTGCAGAAATGTTGAGACAAGCTCGGGAATTTAACTGGTCATATTAACAAATTAGCATCTGGAAAATTTTAATTTGACTGTTGATGATATTAACATTACACTCGTTATCCATTCTATAGCTTCAATCGTACTCGACTTAAGCCAGTTATAAATTAAACGGCAAACAATTGAAAGATAACACGACAATTTTATAAGAAACATCAACATTTAGCCATTTATGTTGAGGTTCATTGCAAAGCACGCATGCAAAAATGTTTTTTATAAAAAATTTTTACGAGACTCTTGGTGGCGTTGAAGACAAAAAATTTTCCCTTTACAATACACTAACCTATAAAAAAATTTCTCTTACAATACAGTAACCTTTGGCCATTACTGGAAAAATCATATCAAGTTATGATGGCTTTATGCATTTTCATGTCCTTACTAAAAATTTATTTCAAAGGATTTCAACCAAATTTTAGCATTAATTGGCAAGCATTGGAATTATGAAACGAATCCTGAGCATTTAAATTTTTCATAGCATTCATATATACAGGTCACATTCAGAGACAGAATAATGTTGATGCATTCTATGAAATTCAACAGAAGGAATA
This sequence comes from Hyalella azteca, assembly GCF_000764305.2. NCBI lineage: Eukaryota > Metazoa > Arthropoda > Malacostraca > Amphipoda > Hyalellidae > Hyalella > Hyalella azteca. The sequence goes on from NW_025944327.1 coordinate 45,698, forward strand.
AGTCATAGTTTAAAATTGTGTAATTATGGCGTAAAAATGTCGTAATTTTATCAGAAAGCAAGTGAAAATGTGTCATCAGGAAAGACTATTGACATCCAAGGAAACTGCGTTTCATTAGTTCGCAACAAAAACCAGTCTACATAATAGTATAATGAATTGAATTGGAAAGTATTTTGGAAAAGAACAATGAAGTAGAGGAGAATTCTTAATGTTATTCACAGATTAATACATACTATTGTAATTACATTGATTTAAATTTTCATTTATTAAGTCTGTATTATTTTTGGGTTAAAAATAATTCATGCACGATGCATGTTCGATTTAAAGCCCAGTGTATAATTAACAGTATTATTTACTACGACATAATTTATACAAATTAGGAGTTAAAGGAGCGAAACTTTAAGCAGGTAATACATAAAAAGCTATGGAGCCAGCTTTAAACTAAATATAAATTTTTTCATTTTTTTGCCTCACAATTAGTTGCATCACCGAACTCCACTAAGCACCGCACTCCACAGCACCGCCCTCCACAGCACCGCACTCCACAGCACCGCACTCCACAGCACCGCACTCCACAGCACCGCACTCCACAGCACAAACAAAAATATTTATTCAAAAATATTCGGCATAGAATAGGAATCAGCAGCAGTTGGGAGTTCAAATGCGTGATAAAGAAGATAGAACTGGGCACTCCTACGGCGTTCCTTCGATGCAATAAGGACTCGTCTAATTTGTATAGCTGGTGCCACTACCTAAATTTTTGACTAGGTATGTATTGGTAGCATATGTGTATTACAAATGTAATCCCCAGTTGCTTTTAAACGATGCTTGCCTTATGAAGGTTTCAGTACATTCAGTTATAAAATTTTTAACTGTGATGAATCATTAACAGATAGAAAAACATCAGCGGCACAGATTTTATCAGAACACCTTTTGGGATAAATGATGAAGGTTTTATGCTCCTTCAGTCAATGGAACACCGATACCTTAATAATATTATTAGAATGTCTGTTAGGTTGGGGTTAAAAGAGCTTATATATGACCGTGCAATCTGAATTAACAATTTTTAAAGTTGAATACGAATTTTACATATATACATGTACAGTACATCAAGAAAAAAAAGCATATTTACACAAAATACACTGTATACTACAACTTTCTCTTCATATAAACCGTATAAACAACTTCCTCTTCATATAACACATTCACTGAATTAAATTTATATTTAGGCATAAAATGGATTTAGGCTAACCAATTTAAACAATACAAGACATCGATGAAAAATAATACCGTTTTTTTCCCTAAATCATCCAGCTTATGAAAATGAATTTCTTAAGCGAAATCTCAACTCTTGCATAGACGATTAACCAGTGAATTAAATCCTAATATAAATTAATTTACGTTGAACAAATACTTTGAAAACAAATTGTCATAATCAAAACCTGTTGAATACTTTGTTATAATAAATAATTAAATTTTATCTTAAGACATAAATAGCCACCTAAAATTGCAATGGTATAAGGATGTACATGAATCGAAATAAGGAAAAAAAAGATCGCACAACAGCTAACATTGTATACGTTATAAGAATCTTAATTCCAGTTAACAACATTAACGATAATTAATTATGCTAAAAAGTCGCATATTTGGCATTCGAATGTGAACTAATTTAATACATCCAATCTTTGCAACTCACGCAGTCTCGTAGCACATTGAACTGTAAACGCGAGTTTCGCATTTTCGGCCAAAATAAATTTCTATCTATTTGAATCCTGGCTGATGCCAGCGAGCAGCCCGACCAATCGAAATTCTCAACCATGCAAATAAAAATAACTATTTTCGTAAATCAAATTATTCACATCTTTGGCAAAAATATGAATTAACCATAAATGACAGGCAGAAAAATGGGAAGAATATTTGTAATTAGTTTTGTTTTATAAATTGCTGCTGAATTTGAGATGAAGTAAGAAAAAAATTATATCGTTATAGTCATAACAAACAAGTTAACTCTTTATCTATTACAAGGCAAATTTTTCCTAGAAAGCATATTTATATCCATTTTATCGACAACGCTGAACATTTACCATGCATTTAATGCTACCCTTTAGCGACTGGAAATCGGAAAGGAAGACATGAAACATGACATGAAGTTACAAAAATTCTTGCAAATCAACGTTTATGAATTCAAATAAAATGGCAAATTCAATTCGATAAATAATTATACTTTCTTACACGGAAAGCAGAAACAATGTTTATTTTCATTTAAGAGAAGTAATTAAAGATTTATACGCGTGATTTAACAACTAATAAATTTTTAAGAAATATTAGAAAGATTAATACGATGGTGGGTGCGTTATACTGCTTTATACAATCAAGAGTCACACAAAAGAATTAGAAACGCTTCGATGATAGTTACACATGACGAATGATACCAACATCAGTCTCCCGTTTTGACGCCGATTTACTAAGAAAGATGCGAACAAATTATTTTATCAATACCTGTACCATAATAAAATTACTTAATCGCCTCGCATGACTTTATTTTCACGATATTATTTAGGCGGTTTTTAGGCATAGTTCGTGGTAAATTGTGAATAGAGTTTTCCATTAATTGGAAGAATGCGTAGATTGATTATCAAATATTCGCGAGTTTCAATTTTATACAATAAATTCAAATGGACTTCAGAGAGCCGTGAATACAAATTTCAGGATATGAATAATATTTAGAGCATTGAAAATTAACAAACTAATCGCTCCTTGAGTTTGTTGAGGAACTTTTATTGATGGACCTGGGTATCAACTTTGAAGCAAGTCATTCAATTAATTTCTACTACTTTAGATTTGATAGCGTTTCTTATTAGCAAAAACTGCACACTCCCGTTAATTTTTGAATTTGTACCAAATTAAACAACTTCAAGGGTGAACTTGAAATGCTAGAAACATCATAAAAAATCATTGGGACACAAATTACCATTTTGGCTTTGATAAGCAAGCTAATTTATTTGCCCTTTTTCTTATTTCACGCTATTCCTCATTATTCCATAGCATTCATTTCTTATCATTTGTATTCTAATGTTTAGGAATTGTTCATCAATAATTTGCATTAGTATTGCTCGCCTGATAGACAAGTAAGTTTTAATTACTGATGACTGGAATTAAAAACAAAAAACAAGCTTTGTTTGCAACCAAGCACAAACATGATTCGTTAACTCTTTCCAAACACACGATAAAATATATCAAACAGGATCACCGTTATCGGGATGATTACGAAGCTATGCCATGCATGTTCGTTGCCTGCATGTCACTAGGGACTATAGCGTCAAACGCGGAAGACTGATGTTGGTAGGACGAGTATTGAAAGGCTTACGAGTATTGAAAGGTTTGCGAGTATTGAAAGGTTTGCGAGTATTGAAAGGTTTGCGAGTATTGAAAGGTTTGCGACCTGCCTCAGGAGTGTTAGGTGGCGGCACGATACTAGGGGTTGACGAGTCGACTTCTACAGGGGGATCATCTTCGTCATCTATTGTGAGGTCAGCGTGTCTACTAGCTTTGGTGACAGCAACAGCCGCAGCCTCCCCCAAGATGATCTTTGTCTCGGATACTTTCCGACTAAGGATGCTTGCGAAGATGGATGATATGGGTTCAGGCTCTTTCTGAGTAATGGACGAGCCATCAGCTGCCACAATTTTGGTCTCGGAGTGTTTACGAATTAGGGTCGCTGCGATATCGGCGATAGTAGCGGTGTTGGTAGTAGCAGACACATTAACAGTGGACACAATCTGAGTGAGTTCAGAATCGGTGATGATCTTGGTACGAGAAGATTCTCTACTAGGTTTAGGTTTGATGGTCGAAGTTTTGGGTACTAGTTCCAGGCTGGAGAGGGTGGACTGAACTATTGTGGGGCTAGGCAGACTATCTGGACATCGGTACTGAAATACCCAATCAGGGTCGTCCTTGCTGATCACAGATACCTGTTCAAACACTCCAGTTACAAACTCAGTACATTCGTTACACATTGCAATGATTTTAAGGAACTACGTAATAGTTGAAAAACAGATTTCGACGGCGACATATTGGAGACAAACAATATACAACGAAACGAAGCATAGCAAACGAAATTCCACATACCGAGATATCTCATACTGCAATATAATAGAAAATAATGCTAAATATTGTCTAATCGTAAAATCATACTTAAATGAGTGAAGAGAATGCATACTTCCAACTTTGGAACTTTTCAGATGAACTAATTGAAGCGCGATTAGAGAAAATATCTACATGGTTAAATGTATTACATCTAAGAATTTCTTTCTATTGGAATGACAAAAAAGAGGTTTTCGAATACCTACAAAATATTGAAGCTTAATATATCACTTTTATAGTAATCGCGAGGGAAATATTTTACGCTTCGATCTCGCACAGAATTTGAGCTTAAAACTCCATTCCTCGCGCATAAATTCTAAGTATTTCAATACATACATGTATATAATTTCCAGAAAATGAGCCGATTTATCGAAAATTTAATAACATGTGTTTATGAGCATTCCACACCTATTTCCTCATGAAGTGTATTTCAGCCTCGCTTTTCACTTATCCAGTATTTTATGAACGATCCGGTTTCCTGAGTTTACAGTATAATCTAGCGAAATTTTATGCATGAATAATGCTGAAAAAATTATTCATGCCATGTTTCCTTTCACAAATTCCAGGTTCTTATGAGAACGGACAATATTAAATTGATTTCTTTGTTTAATATAAACAACATTTTGAAGTTTATGGCTGGTAGCAGTACCTATTTCCTCATGAAGTGTATTTCAGCCTCGCTTTCACTTATCCAGTATTTTCTGAACGATCTGGTTTCCTAAGTTTACAGTATAATCAAGCGAAATTTTAAGCATGAATAATGATGAAAAAATTCTTCATGCCATATTTCCTTTCACAAATTCCAGCTTATTAAGTGGTGAAATAAGTTGTGGAATTAATTTCATACGCGAAAAATATATTTTAGTAAGAAAATTGACCAGAAATTTTCACTCGATATAGTTGATTGGCTTCATGAATTAATGAATAGCGAAATTGATTTGAATTTTATGAATTCAATTTTTGTTTCATTTCCAGAACTCTCTCGTTTTAGATTAATAAAAAAATGTTTAAGTTCTAAAACCGATGCAGGAGTATAATATGCATCAATTTTTAATTTATTTAGAGTCCAGAATAACAACGATAAAATCGAGCGATGACTCACCTTGAATGTCAACATGTTGGTAAATATTCACTCCTATCAAAGACATAAATACAGAAGAATCAATTCACATTATGTACTGCAAACTTGCTTAAATAAAAAAAACTGTTTTCATAGTTTTAATCAAGTTTCATTTATATATTGAGATGCAACAACAGTTCATTGGAAAATAAATTCAGTTCAGTTGAAAAATTTCCTTAAAAAATTTCTCAGTAAAAATAAAAGGGAATATTATCTCAAAAATACCAACTTTTTCCTACATAACACCTAGTTTACTAAAACTATGGAAAAAACATGCGGCCCGAAAATTTCAAAAGCATTTTGCAAAAAAGAGTCTCAAATAGGAAAAAAATTCTCCTAAGAAAATATTTAAAGAATAAATCTCAATCACACATCAAGGAACAACAATATGGATGTACAATTTCTTGATATCGACAACGCTGACGAAAATAATAATCATAACGTAATAATTGTAATCTCGAATCCTCTTGAAAACTTTAATAAATTTCATGAAAACAACGGAATGCAATAAGCAAACGAACTTCATAAATTACTGATCCTGCCTGAAAAAAAGTCCATACAGAAGTATGTGGAGATGAGCGCAATGGCGAAAATATATATAAAAAACGAAAAGCACATGAACCTGAGCGCCGTGAACGAAGTAAAAAAAACTGAACAATTTGATCGTGATCGCTTGATGAAAACAATTATTATATGGTTTGTAGAGAAAATCAATAACAAAACATCAATAATAAATCAACATATTCACACACCTGCTGGATGAGCTGGTCTTTGCTAGACGGCGCGTCGCGCTCGCCTTTGGACGCCCGACTTGATTTGCGTGACGCCGGCCCGGCGCTGTCCCCGCCCGTACGGCTCTTGACGCTCGTCTGCGCGGTGTCTTCGCGCTTCACGCCTCCGCCCGCCTCAACATCGCGGCCTTTGGCCCACAGCCGCCTCATGTGTACACAAGTGGTACGGCTTAATTATCTAATTATTACTCACCAGCCATCTGACGTTGATTAAATCTTGCTTCAACAAAATCAACCAACTCGGAATTAATTTATATTTCTTAGCGTCGTTTGTCTAGTGCCTGGTATTAATTAGTTTAATTTATCAAAAGAGAAAAAAATAAACCATTAGTTAGTTATTAAGTCATTAGTCATTAATAAAGTCTAGTTAGTAATAAATCACCAGCCACGAGTCAAGTCGTTAGTTCATCTTTAAAAAGTTCGTGTTGAAATTAAATTAATTTTTAATAAGTTGAACATTGATACGATCAATTTTGGTTTAGTTTCTAAGTTTTCACATACGATCAATTTTGGTACTGCACGCGGTATAAATACCGAGTGCAGTACCAAGATGAATATGTGACTTGCGTGGGCTTGTGTTGATCACTCGTAAGTTAATAGCTGGTTTTTGCGAAAGCACATTTTAATATTTTGATGACCTCTTTCTGACCTCTTAAGGATAAAGTGTTTCAGTAATTTTGGTTTCTTTCAACAAAATTTTGAGTTTTTTTTTTTTTGTAACAGAGTTTTACTGACACCTGAGCACCTGGTTTAGCTTGACACGTATGTTCACCTGGCAAGAAAGGCAGAGGCTCCTATGCACATCAGAGGTAATAAGGTGGCCAGGATGATGGCTGCAATGATGTAGTGCTGTGACAACCCTTCATCTGTGACAGAGAAACGAAAAACTCGTTATAATTTCAACATTGTAATTTCACTACATCAATTGATTTCGCCTCACTTCAGCTCGTACATTCAATTAGATTCATCATTGTTGATCAATAAGTGTCTTGTAAAACTGTTGAAGGCTGGTCACATACATGCATGAAAAGGACACAATTTTGTAACTAGGTAATTTTATGATAATAAGGCATAGAAAATACATAATAACTTACTATAAGAGTACAAATACTTGGTTGATTTATTCATTAATATAATTATTGTTCATAAGTCTTCACATAACTCATGCTTTTTTTGCCTAGCCCTTCTTTTTATATTAATTCTACAAAGCGTTATGGTCAATATTTTATGACGGTTATAATACATTTCCCCTTTTTTTCAATTAGCTCAGTAATAAGCATAAAAAGTGTTGAACTTCGAAACGAATCTTACTGACGTTGTAGCTGCGCAACTCGGGCTTCTTTTATTTGCCCAGGGTTCCGCTGGTAACAAGCGAGGCGAGCTGCCTTCGCTTTAGGTATTCTTTTACTGAGCATGGTTTGAAGTGGCCATTGAATCGCGTATCGTAATTTTTAATTAGTTATTTGTACCTAAGGCCCAGATTATCACAAGCTGCTTTCCATCTCGTTGCACACTAGTTGGTGTTGCGTGCTGAATTTCTGCTGAATTATGTCTTGGCCTCAATTTGAGTGGCGGGTAAGGAAGTTTTGTATACTCGTATGACTTAGTTTCTATGGTTGCCTCCTGTTTACCTCCTATGGTTAGTGTTTCGATTTTATCCGTTCGTGTGCCTTCCCTGTTGTTGGGATAAATTTCATAAATACCGTCATGCGTCCTTCTAATAGTGTTACTTCGGTGACGGTTCTTGGTATTTGTTGAGCGTTAAACCCATTCTTTGTGTTCGATTATTGCAGGTGGACGTGGGCATCTGATTCCATCCATAGTGGGCATCTGATTACATTTATCCCTTAATGGTTCGCATGGAATCTAATCATCGGCGAGCTGTCACTGAATCGAAGGACTTAGTGGGGAAAAGAAACTAGTGTGCCAAGAAGATGCTCCATACTCATCGGTGACGGATGGACTTCGGGTTAGAGAGAGGATAAACCATCTCATCTTTGGAGGATTTGAAAATTCCCGAATGTCCTAGATCGTCACCTAGGAATTAACTGTTGAGCCTCTACGGTCTACGCGAATCTGTGCCAATTGAAAGTGGGCACTTTATTTGAAGACAGTCGTCCTAGTTTGTAACTGAGTTCTGACTTTTTGTCAGCAGGAAGTGGTGTCGAAACTTGCAGCTTAGAAGAAATCCCAAACTTTGTATACGTCTCGTGCTACAGTTTTTTTTAATTCGGTTTAACTTCATTTATAGTCAGCATTGTATTGGCATAACGTTAGATTTTTTATGATCAGGTTCTTAGGGTTTTCAAATATAACTCAATGGCCTGGCTGTCAACAGTTTGTTAGTCTCGTCTTCTCACTATCCCGTTGGAGATAGCTGTATATGTTGAAAGCTCTCCCGCAACATATATTTTTGGTGGCCAGTATGGGGATTAATTCGGGGGAGTTTTTTTGAGCATTGCCTTCTGAGATTGGCTGAATGACAGTCAGGTCTTGTATAGTGCAGAGTTCGATATTTGTATTATTCTGGTAATCTTTACTCAACACTATTGTCGAAATGTCGATTCAGTTACTTGAGCGTTTGTTGACCTGCCTTACGAATTTGGAAACCGTCATTGAAGAGTTGAAGCGTGAAAACGTAGCTGTGTCGACTCGGCCCGCTCAACTGCAGGATCTAAGGCGAACTCGCTGTGATGCTTACGACAGGAGACGTACAAGGACCTTGGTCTTCACAAACTCCAATCGGAAAGTGTGTAGGACGTGCGGACTACGGAGCCACGTCTCGACGAAGTGCGCGGGCGATTCTTGTTTTCTTTGCCACAAGCCTGGACACAGCTTAGGGGATTGCCCGGAAATGGACACCCCAGCAATGCTCTTTGAGGAGGAACCTGTGCACTATCGTGAGGCTTGTGATGACCAACTGAAATTGACATCTGCTGTAGAGTTGCTCTCCGTGGAAGACGAACTGAACCTTTCAGCACTTCCTGCTTCAGTGGTCGCAATTGCTCAGATTGATATGAATGACCTTTACTCGGCGATCCCGGCTCGGCAACCACTGCTGGAACCAGCCCCGGAAGTTTAATGTGAAGTGGGGTCCCATTGCCGTCTTTGACCAAGATGCCTTTGCTTCCTATAACGTTCGTTGAACCATGTGAACATCCCATATCGGAATGCAGTTCGCCAAGAGCTTCTCGTAGAGATATGCCAGACTCGGCTTCACGGACGGTGTCCATGAAGTTGGGCGACTCTGGCTTCAGCAGGACGTCGTCGTCCAGCGAGATACGGTTGTGGCACTGGAGCAGCGAGAACGATCTTCCTGGGACGTTGAATTGTGTTGGCGGAACTGATTGCACGACCCAAGATTCGGACACGTCGGAAGAGTCAGATTACTCGTCTGAAGCGAGGCGGCTAGCGTCCAGTTCTAGACGCAGGCGACGTCGAGGGCGAAGACGGAGGGACTCCCCGGCGGAATTCTCACAGTCCTTGGAAACTATTAAAATGCGTCGGCATGAGACGCTTCAGGAGTTTGCAACACGCCTAGAGGACGCATACCATCATTGTTATCCCACCTATGCACATCAGAGGTAATAAGGTGGCCAGGATGATGGCTGCAATGATGTAGTGCTGTGACAACCCTTCATCTGTGACAGAGAGACGAAAAATTCGTTATAATTTTAACCCATTAATTTCACTACATCAATTGATTCCATCTTTCTTAAGTAATTAGTATTGACAATAAATATCTACTGCGCGACTGACTGGAGATTCAACATTGTATAAATATAGCAGGTATGATTTTGCAGAGTAACAGAACTTGCTTATTGATGTTCGTCCATTCAATTAGATTCATCATTGGTGATGTTGTAATAAGAGTCTTGTAAAACTGTTGAAGGCTGGTCAATGATAATCAGGCATAGGAAATACATAATAAGTTATACTATTAGAGTACAAATAATTTGTCGATTTATTCATCAGTTTAATTATTGACAATAAGTCTTCATATAATTCATGCTTTTCTGCCTAGCCTTTATTGCTATATTATTTCTACAAAGACAAAGAGTTACGGTCAATATTTTATGACGCTTATAATTAATTACCCTCAATTAGCTCAGTAATAAGTATAAAAGATGTTGAAACTTCGAAACGAATATTACTGACATAAATAACATTGGTTTTGAATTTCATCTCAGTTGAGATAAGCGGTAACCAATTGCTTTTAAAAATCGATTCTATTGAGGTCGCAACGGCTGTATGATAATATACCTTAAAAATTTAATATACCTTAAAAATTTAATATACCTTAAATTTAATTTAATGTAATGTCTCACTCGGAGTCACAGTTATAAGAAAGTTTAATGCCATTTCAACCTATCATAAAAACGTGCGGCGTTCGTGCATGTTCAACGTACGATATTCCCCGGCGTTCGTACATGTTCGATATTCCCTGCTATGTATATGTTCTGCCGAAATCGTGGAAGTGCCGATTATATGGAATCGGCAGCCAGTTTGCCGAATCTGTAGAATCAGCATTTCTATACTATAGGAATCTGGGGTTAGGTCAGTCAGCCAAGTTATTTTTTTCTAAACATTTAAATATACCTAAAGGAACTTGACCGAACTTGACCTAACCATATCTAACTCTAACTGTCAATTTATGTTCTAATTCTAACTCTAACGTTAGATTTTCTGAATCAGCAACAAAATTCTGATTCTACAGATTCGGCAAACTTGCTGCCGATTCCATAGAATCGGCAATTCCGCGATTTCGGCACGACATATACAAGATAGAAGTTATGGCTCGGTAATTGAACGAATTACACTCTCATTTCACGAGCACATGGACATGCCCACATACCCAAATACAATATAAATAATGTCGCATGCTATCATTAATCATTTATTTGTCTTAGTTGCACCACTATTCTTTTCCCGGAAAATGCTTTCTAATCAGATTTCTGGAGTTCGCTCGTTATAATTCCAAGTAGGTAAATATTTTTGCATTTTTTGCTGTTAATAAATTAAGCTGCAGGTTAACTCACGAAAATAAATTTCGTTATCATAAATAATCAAGTCCTTTATTTTTAAATTTCAACTCTAGTTTAGAATCTCATTAGCCGGGCCTCTCTGTATAGAGGCCATTAATTTCGGACGGTATTGTGGTTCCATTAATAAGGTTTTGAGCTCAGGCCTCGACTGGCGCTGTCATGCATGATAACAAATCACCACATATCGAGGCATGACACGTACCGTGTCGACATGACAGTACCGTGTCGACATGACAGTACCGTGTCGACATGACACGTACCGTGTCGGCATGACACGTGCCGTAACGGCATGACACGTACCGTAACGGCATAACGCGTGCCGTAACGGCATGACACGTGCCATAACGGCATGACACGTGCCATAACGGCATGACACGTACCGTAACGGCATGACACGTACCGTAACGGCATGACACGTACCGTAACGGCATGACACGTGCCGTAACGGCATGACACGTGCCGTAACGGCATGACACGTACCGTAACGGCATGACACGTACCGTAACGGCATGACACGTACCGTAACGGCATGACACGTACCGTAACGGCATGACACGTACCGTAACGGCATGACACGTACCGTAACGGCATGACACGTACCGTAACGGCATGACACGTACCGTAACGGCATGACACGTACCGTAACGGCATGACACGTACCGTAACGGCATGACACGTACCGTAACGGCATGACACGTACCGTAACGGCATGACATGTGCCATAACGGCATGACACGTACCGTAACGGCATGACACGTACCGTAACGGCATGACATGTGCCATAACGGCATGACACGTGCCGTAACGGCATGACAGGCTCTATATACTTGATGGCTCTATTACTCGAAAGCCTCTTCAATGTCTTCAACACGAAATATTCCCCAGTAATACATGAATTTGAAATTGCCTCAATGGATCTCTTCCTCGTTGTTAATTTCTTAATAAAAATTTTCAGCGCGTCATTTTTAAAGCCAATACGTTAAATTAGTGGCGTTCATTTTTAAAATAATTGTATGGTAACCTTTGATGATTAGAAATTAATAAATTTACTTAATTAGCTTGTCCATCTGTAAATGTGACGTGTCGCAATGAAACAATACTCGTGTATTGCACTCGTGTATTACATTAATACTCGTGCATATCAATTGAAACACTACTCGTGTGTCGGAGGCTGCGAGCAGTTACCCTCTAATCAGAACCATCACCACCTAGACCACAAACTCGAGTGTCACTTCGAAATTCGATTTTCACTGCCACGATCCTGCAGCAGATTATTCAGCAGCACGTTGAGGCAAATAAATTTAACATTATTGTAGCCTTAACCATTACCCTGTAGCCCAAGTCAGCTGCTACCGAAAATCACAATGATCATCAAACTATATAACCAAGCTATCCTCCTTTTCGTGTTCGAAGGATGCTTTATTTCAATCGAGCATTAGAAAAAATAGAACAACTTTTACGATAACACTAAGAGTTGCAAAGCACCCTAGATATAAGTCCTAGAAATTTGGAATATTTTTGAAATTATTGAAACGTGTTTTCTTACTTATGAATTAGTCTCCGTTGTTTCATCGGTGTTAATGAGAGCAGTTTTCGAGTTTATTTAAATTTGGCTTGAGCCAACGAATATTCCGTTAAATAAATTGTTACATTTTAATATGGATTCTTTTTCACTTAAAATGTTTCTTTCTATGTCAATACATCATTAATCGCGTTAAACTATAATAAAAAAGAATGCAAATGCACATTTATTTTAAAATTTCTTCACTACTGCATTAAAGCTACAGCTCCAATTTATGAGCCGCTAAGTCGTCAATGGATTTTTTGCCAGAAACTCGGAGACCGAGACACGGTGGCTGGAGCAATGATCATGATATGTAGACTCTCTTGAATAATTAAAATGTAATTAAATTGAACTTCTCGTTGAATAACTGAAATGCACCAACAAATTTTGCATGAAATTGTTTGAATGAGGCGGTATTGAATTTATCACGGTGTTTATAGTTTTTTAAGATAATACAGTTATTTCATTAGAAGGAAGAAAAAAATGTCGATTTTTGGAAAACAAACCCTACTACTTTTTTATTTTTCTTCACTCCAGGGTTGTTTATTGACGAAAAGAACGAAATATTTCCAGCCATGTTACCAGTTATTTACCTCATAATCAAAATATGAAGAAAATATAAATATATAACAATGCAGTGCTGTGCCACCACGAAACGAAAATAATGAACAAGATATTTGAACAGCTCAAGCGCATTTCGTACGAGATGCTTTCATGTATGTTATACCCTTGTCTATAAAATTTCATGTGATCTAGAACAAATTATGAAACAACTCTATTAATTAAATAGTTAGTTAATGAAAAAAAAAGAAATTTATGCTTCATTAAAAATAAAAAAGAAATAAAAAGTAAAAATTATGCATTAAAGAAAATAGGAATTTATGCTCCATTTTGCAAATTTTAGGAACTAAAATGATAAAATATTTACTGATAATTACTAAATTCCGACAACAATACATGAAATCAGAATGTTATTATCCCCGATAAAAATTTTACGAGCAATATTTATTCTTTTTTTACATTATTATGCCGCAAAAAGTTTCTTCATAAGCATTTGAAGTTCTATTTTCGATCCAGAAAAAAATTCTATATTGGAAATGTATAGAGCCAGTGCAACTCTGTGACATAGTACCTCGATGAATTGCCAATTGATAGAATGATTGAGCTTCAGATTCAATTTCAAAAATTCAACTGGTCGAATTTACCTTAACCAGAATTAAGTATTGAAGTCAACCGGCGTGGTTCAACAAAAGTGGTTCCAAAATAAGAGTCGAAGTGAAATTTCGACTGATAAAAATTGTAAATTCACTAGAAATACTTCTAATTTAACAGAACCATATGAGTTTTTAATTTAAATTTGTAAAAATAATAATATTGCTGCATAGGTTTTTCAGAACAAAGTAATCAGAACCATTTCTGTTTGAAAGGTTCTGCAAATAAAGGCAATCACTACCGAACATCTCTAATCTTTCACCGAATTCTCTTTTTTTAATAGGAATATGATCATCATAGACCAGAATCATTCCTGATTAATATGTTCTGCAAATAAATGTAAATCATAATCGATTATGAGCATTCTACAAGAAAAATAATAAAAAATATAACTCAGTACTCACTGCAGTGAGTGACAGAGAGCGCATTTTCTCGTCGACGAAAACATGAAGTCACAGACGGACAGACAGACGGACGGACAGACGGACATGGCGAGCACAATAGTGCATTTTTTCATAAATGAGAAAATGCGCTAAAAAGCGATTTTTATAAGAAACACTAAAATTTTTTCCATAGAGAAAATCTCAATATAAAATACTAGAGCATAAAAACACGACCATCACAGACCGGAATCGTCGTCGCCTTCGGGTTTGAGAAGCGTTGTGTTGTCGGCTGAGAGGTGCTTGCTCTGCACCTTCTTGAGCGAGCCCACGTAGCGCAGCAATACGTGCTGCAGCATCTGCATACGAATGATACGTTATAATTATCTTACAGTATAATTTATAGCGCTAAGAAATTCATTGTAAAATATTCTTAGCAATAAAAATTTGTCTTTAGACATAGAAATTACAATGTACATTGCAATTGACATACACTGGAATGTTGAATGCACACTAGACGCTTGAGTAGTAATAAAATGAAAAATGTTTCTAGTGGTAGAAATTCATCGCATATCCAATGTTATATTTTTTAAACTACATTACGAGAACATTACATAGAATAATATTTATAGCAAGCTATAATTTTAAAACTATAGTTTGTGTGTTCCTCCAGCAAACATTTGTAAAAGTGAAATGACATTTGTATAATGGATATTGGCTGCCCTTAAGCCAAAATTCTGAAACTTTTTTTATATGTGTTCTCTGATTCATGACGAACATTTTGATGTATTAACCATGCACGTATTATTATTATTTTGGACTGGCAAATATTGCCAAAAATAATTCCAAATGTTATTTCTTCATTTACACAATGTTTTTGATCCAGCGAAGTACTTGATAACGAAATTTAATTTATTGGAAGTAATGTAGCATTAAAATAAGTATGCTGAATAAGTAAACTTCTATGCTCAAAGTTCAATCGCGTATCAAAAAGTATAATAATTATTGGTTAAGTTCGGAGTTAATAGATATATTAATCAGCAATAATATGCGCTTAAAAATTACATTTTAAAGAACAACACTTTTAAAGAATTCCGTGTTTCCGATGTTACGCATGTGCAATGAATTTCTAATTTTATTTTCATATAATAAAAAATTAATTTTTAAATTTTTTTAATATATAATTAAAATCAATTATACTTTTTTAAATATTTATTTGTAATTATTCTGTCAATTATTCAATTCAATATTTATTTGCAATTATTCTATCAATTGATTTATGCATTATCTCCGATTTTACGCAAGTGTGCAAAATTTCAGATCGATTGGACAGGTAGAAGTGTGTTGAAGATCGATTATAAAAATTTGTGGCAGACAAAATTATTTTTTTCAATTTTTTTAATAAAACGGCTACATGCAACAGAAATAAGTTACCTTGCCTCGTGTGGGTAGCACAAGACAGTATTCACTCAGCAGCCTTGTGGTAGAGAGTGGACCACAGACCCATGTCGTGCGTGTGTGGTAAGAGCCTCACGTACCAACGTGAGTCGGGATACTACCGTGTTTCCCATCGCATTATCGTACAAATCTAGCACGAAGCGGCACTACAGCAGTTCCCAGGTGTGTAAAGCTTTGATCAAAGAGCGGAATAGAAAAGAATGTCAGCTCGAAGGTGATTGGAATCGAGATGAGGAAGTCGTTATTGGATCTGCGTCAGCGTGTCGGTGCGGTGAATATTAGTGTCAGTTTGCTAGTGAATAGAATTTATGTTTGAATTAAATTTGTGACAAATAAATTTTTGTGTATTTTTTGTTGCAGTGTTTTAGTTTAGAACGGTTCTGAATTTAACAGAGATGAAACAATAATGTTGTTAACACGGTCGTTGGTAGAATCGAAATGAAATTTCGCTGCATTACGAGAAATCTTATTAAGAAATTTTGAAATCTACTGAAGTACTCAGAAATTCTTAAAAAGTTCACACCCGTCGAGAAGGCGGTGGAATAAATGAAAACTTTCATTAAGTAATTGTTAGCAAAACCAATCATCCGGCAGACAAAAAGAAAAATTTTCAGTCTCTATTAAAACAATGTGAAAAAATTATCATTCCTATGAAAAAGCATGTCAAACAGGAACTAAAAACAGGTAACTAAAATAAAATAGCTATAAAAAGACTGTGATTGGAATTCTCATAGGTGAATGTCGAAAAATTTATGAAGACAGAACGAAGAGAAGTTGAAGATTATCATCATTCCTCTCAAAATGTTGCCACAGACATCATCTGCATTCAGCTGCCTCAAAAACATTAAATTACTTCAATTTACTCTTCGTTGTACTAATTGACGAACTAGTTTCTCGATTGCAGCTCATGTTATGGCATGTAAAGATTTTAGTTCTAAAATTATTTTTGTTTTCAACTTATACCGCGTGCAAAGATATGTTGACAAATCAAAGATTTATTTTACCAAACGAGTTGTCCATTAGTTTTTTGAAATTGATTGACAGTATTCGAGTTGAGCATAGTTTAGAAGCTGTGGTTTGATCAGAGTAGAGTGAGACGAAATTCTAATGAAAGAAACAGTCAATGAGTCTTTAAAGAATATATGTTTTTTTATGTTGCAGGCCTATGACGTGGGCGTAACTGGTGCTGGTAGAATTACGGAGTCAAGCATTTCAGAAGCTCTGAAAAAGAAGAAACAGTTTGTTGCATTAACAATTCAACTGTATCTTACCAATAAATAAAAACTACAACAATAAAATTTTTAATCATAATCAAATATGTACAATCAACAAAAAATATAAAATATAATACAATTCTTTTCACAAAATTCCTCATTGCGGGCTGAAAAATTGGTTACCTATTTTTACCGGGTTTGGCTATCAGACTTCGTTTACATGGGAACAACAGTTATAGAACCAATCGAGTGGGAATGAGTAAACCGAGATTGCAAGTTTGAAAAAAGGCTTTCTTATTTGGATAGACGAAACGTTCACTAAATCGGTAAGTGAAGATGGTTTAGAATTGCTTGGAATAAAGAAAATAAGCACTCTACAGTCTGCAGGCGCCCTAAATTTCTGATGGAGCGAAATTACGAAATCTAATTTTCCCGAATACTCATGCTCTGGAGCATTTGAATGATATTCTGGTAGTTAATGTAAGTTTAGGTATTGGCAATAGAATACCTACCATCGTGAGAATGACTAGACCAGATTGAAAATAATGTGAGGGTTAGAGGTGGCTGATTAATCGTCGACGTTTAACTGCTGATCATCAGTTTATTATAACCTCGCTTAAAACAAGAATGTATTGCAATGAACATGAGAGTGGATACAGTCGGCTTTAACTTCAATAATTTACGTTTTATCTACGCCACAAAAACTTAAACTAGAAATTGAAAGCTAATATGATAGAAAAAATTTCTTATGGAATTGAATTTAGCAATTAATTCAAGTATAAATATAAGATCAGTGTGCCGAAAATGAAGATTTTTGAACACGTTTCATATGCTATCGTAGAATAAAAAAATTGCTCAATTAGGTTTTCAAATAGTAAAAATTAAATATTAAAATCTACATGACAATAGGCTAGTTTTCTTGTCCTCTCCGATAAAATAATTATAAATAGCATGGAGGGAGAGAAAAACTATTCGAAATCATTTAATATGCCAGCAAAAGCTGAATTTTGAAAATATTTATAACGTAAATTTATGGCTAAGTATTTTTTGAATATAAAGCAACGATAAGTAAATTCACGATATTTTAATTGAAATTCCAGGTAAATTTGTAATCTAAGAAAACGAATAATATAAATACGTTTTCAAATTTAACATATTATGATCATTTGCATTTAAACGCTCCCTACAAAATTTCTCGAACATTAACAATTAGAGACTTTATTGAAAGAATATAGTTTATTCGGTCTACGTGGGCTGACCGTTCTTTATTTATTAGCCTTCAATAAGTAGCCTGTGAATTTCGGCGGGATACTCGAGAAAATTTCACTCACCGATCGATGCAATTAAACCTCACCTGCATTCATAGCGAGAACATCTTTCAATATTCATACTCAGGATATTTAAATTTATTTGGATAGGGAATGACGACTTGATTCGCTCAATTTAATTTTCCCACTAGTGCCAGCAATGATTGCATTTATCTCTTCCACATAATGCGGCTGTGATCATAATACTTTTATCATCAGTACAATTTCAAAATAGTCTCTAATAATGAGGCCTTTTTCGATCACATTTCCGGTGCACATTAATTCAGGCACAATTCAAATACTAAAGCCTTACGTTTTTATTCCAATCCATTGCTGTGCACCACATATTACAACATTATTCTTAACCGCACACACGTGCTTGATCTAACGGGAATAAATCTCGAACTTATTAACATATTCAGAACAAATATTCTCGTTTATACAGCATTATTCATCCCATGCCACGAGCGCATGATCTCTTGCTTATCAGTTTCATTATCGCCGGGCAGCTGGCTCGAGCAGAGCAGTTATGTAGCTCTCGACGCCATCAAATGGATTTGGTTAACCCGAGGGAAAGCCGCTATATAGGCAGTAATGGTGGACATTAGTTCGCGTTACGCCGTCCATTTCGCAGGATCGAGCCTTGCCCAAAATAAGTCAAATAAGCTCTAAATTTTGGAGAGCTCAAGATATCGACAATTACGTGAACAAAATTAAAGAGATTAATGTTAATATCGTTAAAATGAATTTAAAATCTCCTTAGTAATATTATTACTGAGTAAATAAATATTTATGTATGGTAGATATTATTTTTTTATATTTTTATATTTACTAAGTGAATACGTGTGATTTTACTTAAATTTTATCACAGTCATCTCTGAATACTTTTTTTTTTGTTCTCGGATCCATAATATTATAGCTGAGTTGATAGCGTTCTGTTATCCCTAACGACAAAACTTTCATCGATTGCACCGAGCAGTTACTTTCAGTGGCGTTGCCTAGAGTTCATCATCACCCCCACCTCAACATCATAGGCCTCAACATCATAGGAGTGTGGTACGAACCTATATATGTAACTGTTCTTAGTCGCCCGGTAGCTATTTTTTCACCTGCACCATTATTGAAATAATCAAAATATTTAATATTAATGATATTAATATTATAATCAAATCAAAAATCGCCTAGTAGCATAGTGAACTATGTCATTATTTGATAGAAGAGAACTGTACTCGTATTTATTTGGTGAAACTATCTAAGCGTTATGACGCTAGACACTATCTGCTGATAAAATATCTCTTAGAATTGTTTTAAGAAGAGCATTGCTCCGAGCAACAGCGGCTATTAGAATTCAGAAGAGAGCAAAAACCATCAAGACTTTCAGTTAAAATATAACAGAAATTGAAGTACCGTAAAGAATAATATAAGTACTCTAACTTCACGATAAACACAGCAAGAAGAAGATCGAAGAGAAGAGCCCATAATAAGGAAGGATTAGTCTTGAAAGGATTCGTTTACCTGGAAGATAAGGAGGTCCATCTAAAGTATCGGACTTTCTCGATAATGTCCGGATGAATTCCAACAAAGTTTCCTGGCGAAAACTTTCGGCCAATAATTAATGAGCTTTCTTTCCCGTCGGCAGCAGGTAACGCAGGCAAGGGAAAGCTGAAAGTAAAGCGCGTCAAGATTTAACTTACTTAGAAAAGATGATCCAATTTAACCCTGTACTCCAGCCCATTTGAGTCTCTTAGCCTAAAAATCGAACAAAATGTTTAATCGATTTTGGAGCAAGTTTTTCACTATAGCTTATAATATTTTCTTTCTAGCACAGTGTTTGATGTATAAAAGTAGACGCTCATTTAATCGATATATCAAATTTAAAGTAAGTTGCATCCAATGTTTCATATGCAGCTTAGGATTATGTAAAAGCATTCAACTATATATAAACTAAATATAGGCTATATAACTAAACTATAAAAAGCACAAAATTCATGCAGACATTACAACTCATGCCAGGCAGAAGAAAATAAGTTAAGGATGAAAGTGCAAAAACTTACTATGCAGCACACACTTAGCGTGACTTTTCAGTTTCGATGGGAACAATTTCGAAAATCATGATCCGATTTTCTTCGATACATAATTCTGACAGCCGGCGAGTGTGCGACTCCTTTGTTACAATTTATGTTTATAGGAACACGAATATAGTTCCCTCATAAATTACCCAACAACGAAATTGAATATTTTTGATATGTTGACGGCAACGAAGATAATTATTTCAACAACGCACAAGTACGAGATTTGAAAACCAACCTAAAAAAATAATTATGCAAGTAACTATCAACATTCCATCTGTACAATAATAAAAACTAATCACACCAGGTAAATGATGATTTCGTATACGATTTCTACATCATTTTTAAGATGTCAACTCGATTGTCTCACCAGCTAAAACGTGACATTGCACTAGCCCCTTTCGAATGAAGCCTGTTTTTTCTGCTTTTCGGTGAAGCGAAATTGATTATAATGCCAACAACACGAAATGCCCTACAATAATCTAAATAAATTGTGTAGGTTATGAGAGGTTTTGCTTCTGTTCCAACACGTCGGTTATAATGAAGTGTTAACCTACACTCGTCGTAGAGTAATACAATAATACTCAAAAAGAGTTATCTGTACCAATTATAGAAATAGTGCAGTGGATTCAGAAATGTTATTACATTTTTAATGAGCAATGCGTTGAAGCAGCAATGTTCTAAGAAAAAAAAGCGATGAGAAGGAGAATTGTTCAGATTACAGCTTAACTGCTGAGATTAAAGCTGATTATTGCGAACATAAGCGAAAAAATAAAAGTCACAAATCCTTCAACTTCGTCAAGCTTTACGTGAAAATATCGAGCAACAAAAACATCAACCATTCATCAGTAACCGGACGTCACAAAAAACGTACTTGCGCAGTAAGTCTTGGTGGAAGTTTAAGACGCGTCATCAATTGTTTAATGGCTGCCATTTGACACCAGCAACAATGACCGGGACTTCGAGATAGGAATGAATGGGAAACGAATTGTTTCTCGGTTTATAACTTTAATGAAAAAATATGTTTTGAAAGTGAAGATTCTAAACGGTTTTTACAGTGGTATTTCAAACATCGACAGATGCCTAAATAATACGCTGACATTCATAAAAAAGATGCATGAATAATTTGGAATATTCAGCAGTACTTCAAAAAACACAATCAACAACGTTTGTGCGACCCGATCTGAGAGTCTCGAACCCAATGACTCTTCATTCTAAATCTGCGATTTAAAATAAAATGAAAATGGAAATAAAAAACTCTGAAGCACTCGTACGGAGCTGCTGACGCTGCAATTTGATTCGATCGGGAGGCACTGTGGAAGTTTCGACGGAAACCACGAAATTCAGTTCCGAAAACATCTAAAAGTTACCGCCGACTTTAAGAAAGCACGGAAAGTGGATTCCAAAATTTTAGCCGTGATTGTCTCGACGGATTGTCCTCCACTCGGGTAGATGGTTGAAAAGAAAATAAACGGCAATATGATATGAATTCATCTTTTAGAAATTATTGAAAATAACGGGCCGATCAGTTGTAAAAAAGTTGGCATTACTTAACTTAACAAACCTTAACATCTGATATTATATTAAATATCAAGGGGATAATTACGGCGACTGAACATCAGGTATTTTGAATTGTAAAATAGATTATTTCGCGCCGATAATAGAAATAAAGCAGATTAATTACAAAATTATATCAAGAATTATCCTACTTTCCACGACATCAAGGTATTTTCATTGATACCATTTGCATTCAATAGATCGTTGTGGTACATTTACGACTCCATTTCTGACTAGGTAAATCGTGTTCTTAATTCAGTATTTGCTTCCTTTATAATTAGAATCATCGGAGGACGAGTTATCTTATCACCCTTAAATATTCAAGCCTTGCTTCACTTACCATGCATAAATATATTTTTGATACAGATTGACGAGGAAGCGCAATCCATACGTTCCAAAAAACTCAAACACCGTAAAATTGATCAAGCGTCAAACCGTCAAATGCCAAGGACAAAAAAGACATCTGATCGTCTTTGAAGCCCGGCAGGAATTGAGATCAAGATCTAACGTGCGGTATAATCCACAGGCACTCGAATCTTCGTTTTAAACGGAGTGATCCTCGTATTTGCCGAGATATTGGCAAGACACTTCATTTTCTGCAAACATCTTTGGGCTCAAAGTGGAGACGAATATGGCTGAATTCGTTCGTGTATAATGAGCAGCACATGCGGCAGAGACGTGCTTCTTTGATATGAAAATTTTGCGCGTATTGATGGAACTGAACGAAATGTCATGTTCTGAAAAATTACAAATGTGTGATGCTAGGCGTAAAATTGAGAAACGAGATGACACGATAAATGTTCATTTTTTGAAAATATAAGCGAATGAGGAAAATTCATGACAGCGCTCAACGGTACTCGGCATCATTTAAAAAAAAATTAAGCAACGAAGAAACCACTTCGTTAACTGGTGAGAGTATTTAAACGAAGCTTATACTTTGTTTTATCAAAACTTTAATTAGCATTTCTCACGACAAATGATGAATAGGAATTGAACAGGAATTTCTCAAATATTTTAATTCCCGATTCGTATTAACGCAATTGACTGAATTTAAAATATGTCATCGGTCGGTCGGATATGTTGAGACATGATTTTGTACTGTGGTAGATTTGCCCATCTCTGCTTTGATTTTTAGAAAATGTTTACGACCCGAGAAAAATCTTCAATGGTCTTTGAATAACTAATGAGCCACGATTCCAAGCTAACTGGCTCAGAATTAGGCGATCTTCAATGGTCATTTGAATCCTCAATCAGCCAAGTTACAAAATCGTTGCTTGACAATTAGGCCTTGTATGGGAAGCAGAGCATTGAGCCACAGTAGCATCATCATACAACCGCAGTAATCGCTGCTTATCCAATGGTCGTCATTAGGCAGCCGCGCTTTGAACCTCAGTTCAATTGAGACTGTCGCAGGCATTGACTGGTGACTTTTCAAGTCAGGCACACAAATGTCATTCGAATAACAAGTCATGTAATTATCATGGTTATTATGGCCGTGTATTTCATGTAGTAATGTTTTTCCAAGCGATAACGTTAAGCTCGATGTATTAACGTTCAAAGACCCAGATGTCAAATGACCGACGGTGATCAATCTTCTATCTTCATGCATGATGACGAATTATTTCAACAAAATTACGTAAAAAATTGATCTGAATCCTCAGTTCACTTAATTTCTACATTGATTTCAACAAGGTATTCTCAGAATTCACAGCTGAACAATTTCAGTTTTCAGATGTATCTCAAAAGTCAGTCTCAGTATGCAATAAAAATATTTTCGCAGTAGTATCTCTATTAAATGAACAGTATTAAGTAATGATATAAATTTTGAAAGCCACTTCCCATTGGTCAAGACAAAAATGTGAGCTAACTTAGGAGTTTAATTTTTTAGAGTCATACCGGCAGAAAGCTCGATGTATTAACGTTCAAAGACCCAGATGTCGAATGACCCACGGTGATCATTCGTCATGATGGAGAATTATTCAAACAAAATTGCATTAAAAATTGATCTGAATCTTCAGTTCATTTAATTTCTACATTGATTTCACCAAAGTATTCTAAGAATTCACAGCTGTTCAATTTCAATTTGTCGCATTTTCTATCTCAAAAGTCAGTCTCGGCATGCAATAAAAATCTTTTCGCAGTCGTATCTCTATTAAATGAACAGTATAAAGTATTAATATAAATTTGAAAGCCATCTCCCTTTGGTTTAGAAAAAATGTGAGCTAACTTAGGAGTTTAATTTTTTAGAGTCATACCGGCAGTGTCACATGAACAACCACTCCTTCCGATAGCGAAGATATAAAAACAAATATTGCTTATAATGGGGATTGCTATCCTTTTAAATATGTATTGATGAATAAACTTTAAATTTTTGGTAGATGAGAATCAGTAACTAGCAAAAATGAAGAAACATACCAAGCAATATACCTTCTCGTCACCTGATCAAGTAATAAAAAACCTAATTATAATCCGTCAGTAGAAAAAAATGATCAGACTTCATAGCCTTCGTAGCTTGTGAACTCAGCAATAACATAAAAAATATAACTCAGTACTCACTGCATTGAGTGACAGAGAGCGCATTTTCTCGTCGACGAAAACTTGAGGTCACGGACAGACGGACAGACAGACGGACAGACAGACAGACGGACGGACGGACATAGCGAGCACAATAGTGCATTTTTTTTCCATAAATGAGAAAATGCGCTAAAAAACCTGAAATAATATTTACGAAAGTGTTCCCCATGAGTGAGACAATGTTCCATTAAAGAACACGTTTTCCAACAAGAACACGTGACAAAGTTTTATTAGGTATGTGAGTGGGAAGGCGCTGCTGCCTGGAACAGAAATTTCTTGCAAGTAATCTTTTTAATGGTATAAAGTTGCTTAAATATCGACTTTGCTGCACGATTTAATACGAGGAAAAATTGCACTGAAATATCCTTTGTTCAAAAGACTTATAAATAAAAAAAGACCCATTTTATGAGACGAGTGCATACAACTTATGATCGTTTATAAAAGGGGCTTGAAAAGCAAACAGAAACGACAGTAACACAAAAAAACATTCAATAAAAAACTGTACGTAATCTGCCACACTGTCGAAAAAATTCGGCCATGAAAATCAAGGGTTTCGCTTTTGCTCGCCGTTATTGCATTCCGTAATGAGCGAGGGACGGAGACTGCTGTAAAATTGCCGCTATTGCACCTTCAGGGCGCTGATATCGCCCAGCTTCCAGCCTACTCTGGCCCACTTAATATTAATAATTCATGATGTATGCATAAAAAATCTAACTTATTTTTATCAGTAACTTCGTCTAACATTTTGTGATATTATTGTACTACTTGATTGGTGGTCGAAATTTAACGATTCAATGATTAAATTATTATTTAATCGTTAATGAAAGTTAAAAAATTCAAAATTGTAAGTTACTAGCAATATTACCATGATAAAAAATGCTGTCTAGGAGAGCTGCAATGTCTACAATAATACAATGAAATGTTGCATTGGGAAGAATTGCATTGTTGCAATTCTAAATGTTGTTTGATTGTTCATCAATTAATTAACCCTCGTTAGATAATTATCGCTCTGCATCTTGTAACGCGAAGATAGAAGTACAGTTTATTTTAAACGCAAGAAATAAGTGAAAGCTTACGCCATAAACTCTACAAAAAAGAGAAATGAGAGACAGCTTCTCTTCACACGAAAAGGCAACTGATGTGAAAAAATAAATGTGTAAATAAACTAAACATTAAATTCAAATAGTCAAAGTGATATCCAAGCATAGGGAGGCTCAAAATTTCCGACAATTACAGCCGATTCCCAATCACCATTAAGAACGCATGAGCGAAGTTCAATTAAAGGAGATAATGCAAATAAATGACGACTTATTCCAGGAAGCAATTCGAGTAATAAGCTTTCATGGCTTTCATAATGGCATTATTACGAGAACATTACGCTTGTCTAAGCACTTATAAAAGAATTCTTTAGGCATTCGTATAACATAGCCTTCTGAAGTGTAGAACGGTACAGTGTAGAGTGTTTACCCAGCTTTGCGGAGTGGACTCCTATTGGACAAAATTACATGTAATGCTAATATAATAATATCATACGATTTTAAAAATTAGTATTAGTTTAATAATTAATTTCAAGCATAACATTATCAGTTTGAAAGGGATGTAGGCATTGTTTGTATGTAAACTGTCCTAGTAAGCTTCCAACATTGATCAATGTCTTTCAATTGGAGTCGATCAGTTTAAAAAAAATATTTTTCAAACGTTTAAAGATAACTGAAATTTCGTTCGACATAAAGTAATTGGCATAAGCAATATCTTGTGATTTATGCCTATAATGCCCTCTGCATGGAAGATCAAGAGATCTAAATAAAAATCCATCATATGAGCAACAGTTGCTAAGGAAAATCAATTTAAAAATGCATTCAGGCGTTAAAGTTGAATTTTTTAATCGGCTTAGAAAACGTGACGATTATTTTCATAGGATCTGCACTGGTGACATAAAAATTGAAAGCATCAAAGCGCAATTAGAGCTGCCATCTGAAGTATGTAAATTATTCCACATAGAAACCTCATGACCTAATTTATGGAGCATATATATGAATTAATCACGTTTTATTATTTATTATTGTATTATAACCCTATATTATGTTTGTCGAGCTTGCCGTGATTTGAACTCGAAGTCCAAGTTGCGTCACTGAAGCACCAATTGTATTATTGAACAATGTAAAATTAAGGCATCAGCTCTTGTTTAAAGTTTTAGGCTTTCAAATACCATCCTGTAATAACATATCAACAAGTAATTTTTACAGTATATAATTAATACTAATTTACAAAGCTGAATATCAACAAAACATTCCAAGGCAGAGATATCGTCTATAGCTACCCAGATCATAATAATCAATCGCGTTGAATGGAAATGACAAGCAAATAAGGCAACGAATCCATCGCAATTTCCACATTCACTAACATGAAATATTTAAAAAACTCAATTCAACGATCGCTTTGCCAACTAAAGTTCAAAATCATTAAAAGGAAAAAGCGTTTGGCACCCATCTTTCCCCATTGACTTAGAAGCATCGAACGTCATCATTTCTGAATAGGATGAGAGGACACACGAAGCTGCGATCCAATTTATACGATCCTTCGCTAGAGCTCCGTCATATGCACTGCAAGCACTCGATCCCTGGAGAATGAATGGTCGGACCATCAAGTCGCTCTTCTTCTCAGTCTATCAAAGCCGGTTTCATGATGACTTATATAGATGACCAACCGTCCTAAGCTTCGCTCTTCGAAATGCAGCCACGTTTCAGGTACTATTGGAAAGGTTGATATTAAATTTAGTAATTTATTTGAATTTTGGTGATTGTTTTTGTGGCCAAACAATAATTGACCAGAAATTCTTTTATATCCACAACGCCGGTAAAATTATTTCTTGGAAGCATTTGTGGATGTCATAGAAGTCGTAAATTTTTTAATTCTCTCATAACTATGCCATCAGCAGCCTAGTCATAGCTAGACTAGTTACAGATGAAGTAAGGCCAGAGACCAAAACTCGCTCGTCTGGCTATTTTCTCGTACCATTGTAACCATAGGCTCATCGCTTATAGTCATTTACCGGTCAGTCTGTCATAAGTTGTGGAAATATAATGGAATCTAATGCCCATATAGTATGTTGTACTGACGACTTGACTTCAGTGCGATGACGACGAAGCGACGAGGGCATTTTTGCCGACGCCGAGGGGAAATCGCGAACCAAATTTCCCTCAATGACGAAGCATTCAAATAAAGTCAAATATCTGAATTGTTGAATAAAATTCAATTTAAAACACGTAAAATAGACTTAAAATTTATACCTATGTATAAATATATAGGAGATAAAGGATATTTGGGAATTAAATCAACAAAAATAAATAAAAGCTACACAGTTTCCTTAAAGAACACGTATATCCTAAAGATTGAAAGAACGAACATTGTGATAATTGTGAATGGATCTGAAGTTGTCAAAATTCTGCTAATACTTCCCTTATAAAAGTGTGGATTTTAGATTACACCTTCCCAAGTTCCTCCCAAGAATTAATACCCCCCTTAATTTACAATCTTAATTTTTCTCAAGAAATTAATGTCTCAATTTTTTCCGTTGCTCGCCCTTGCGGGGACAACTTGCATTTGAGGAGCATTGGACTTGTAAAAGAATTTCATGCGATTCCCATTCAAAAGAATTTGCCCACAAAGATTTTTTTATTGAAAAAGAGAATTTCAATCTTGAGCACTAGAATATGTATCTACTATTGAAAAGAAAACATATTTTGGTACAAATAAATGCTGGAGGAATAGATTTTTTGCAAATTTTTCCTGTCTCGACATGTCTGCACAGCTTCAAAGTCGGAGTCCATCAGCGACCCGAGCGTCCATGGGGAGCAATCTGCGGGAAAGGAAGAAAAATATTTGTTGCCACATAATAGTGGAAATTGTAGTATTTCACATTTTCACGAACTGAAAAATTACATTAATGTATTTGAAAATGCATAGTTGAAAGATGAAAGGAGCTAATGCTTTTTGATTTGACATGCAACCCATTTAACCATCCCAAACTTTGGTGAATCACTAACCTCTAACCGATTAACTTGGCTTGTAAACAAAAGATAAAACAGCCTGAGAAAATTCCATGATATTGAAGTAGTAAATTAGTTTCTTTACTTACAGACACGCCGCGAAAAACGGTCATATTTGCAAAAAAGGGAGAACTAGGATGTAAATCCGGATAGTTGCAATCAAAATCAACTATATTTATTCTCCTGTGTATAAACAGAGTCGAAAATTACAACAGTTGAATTAATACATGAAGAAATTAAAATAAACTAAAATATAGCTGCTGGAGAAATAAATTTATCATAATTATCCGAATTATGTTATTTATTCCATTTTTTGCATCTAAAAATTTATAATAATCAAACAACTGATACGTTTTCCAACCCAGAAAAACAATGGAATGCAACCGACTCACGGTCAAAAGACCTGTAAAAACAATATCATTATGAAATAATTTTCTAAATAAAAGGATGTATACAGGTGCACCTAATGATTGCAGTGTATTAGTCCTCAATGCGGAAAAAGACATTGAGTAATAGTGCAGATGTAAGTATTTCATTGACATTGAGACATTGTAAAAGACATTGAGTAATAGTGCAGATGTAGTAACACTGAAAAAAACCATGTGCTTATTATACAGGCTTTACTTGGATCACGTACAATTTATGAGGAGGAAGGCTCTCAAAGCATCGCTTCGCCCATCCAATGCTTCGCCGTGAAGCGGAAGCAATCTCGTAAATGGCCTAACGAATAATCGCTTGCAATACTACGTCCTTACGACAATTTGTTGGAGTCACGACAAAGGTTTCGTTAGTGGCGAGCTCGCCTTGAAATTTCACGCTCTGTGTACTTGTGATGAAATTGTTGGTGATGCCCTCGGGCATACCAGATGTTCTCATGCAAACATCGAGGATATCAAAATTAACATGTGCGCTAGTCCCATGAGCTCACAGATGCCAACACAAACATTTGACGCAAATTATGCGATTCTATAGGAAAACCGCTAAACATTTCTGGAATTGAAGCAATAGAAGCGCTAAATTAATTTCGGTCACATGATAGAAATGTGAAAGTCTCTTTTTATAGAGAAGCGAATCTTAAATGCAATGACAGGTAAAAAGTGAGAATATGGAGTGGAAACTTCTCTTCAGATGTGCAACAGACTCTTTGAAGTAGCATAAACATCATCTTGCTGTTCAAGGACCGAGTGTTAAAGGCAGAAAATGCGGAAACATTCTTCCCGAATTAAGTAATATTGAAAAATTGCCTTGTGAAGCGGAAAACGATGAAAAAATGTCGCCATAGAAGCAAATATTTAGCTAGAGCGTCTAGCTTCACCGGAGCGGATATTAAATCCTAAAGCCTGCATGGATATCGACGTAAAAATAATTCGAGGAAAACTTCCGGGCTGCGCGACTTCAGAAAAACGAGCCGCTGGGACATACAACCTTAAATCAGGACCAGATTATCGACACAAAACGACCAGCCATCACCAAACCAACGATAAAAACGCTAAGGTACGGCAAATTAATTAAATAATTAAAGGTAAAATACATCTTGCTGTAGTGTTAACGCAAACTAAAAATACACATGTATCGAATCGAGGGATACATCATCCAAGAGCATCAATGGTTCAGAAAAATAAGCGATACTTCCCAAGAAAATGTTAAGAAATTATGCAAAAAAATGAAGCTGCGCTTATATTAGAATTTAAATTTATTCAATGATAGGTTTATCCTCGAGAAATTCTAATTCTTTGCGGATCCAAAACATCGCGAAAATCTGAACGGAAAAATTCTACGTCCAGACCACTCAAAAAATAAGCCAAATCATAAGGAATGATTATGATTTAACGGTAATAATGTATACCACAGGAAAAATATTGCGCTTGTGCGAACACCAATTCTCTAAATATACAAGATGTTTCAGTGAATGTACATATAGGATTCTCTGCTACGTGTGCCACTTTTCAAAGCAGCCGAGATGTTCCAATGCATTAAGGACGTTTTTCCATACCATGTCTCACGTCCCAGGCGTTTTTTTTCTAAATCCTAGCGAATCCAGGACGTCCCGGCTCGGTAGATATATTTTTCAGAGTGACGTGCCACGCGAAGAGTCTATTATTGGCGGCGATGACGCCAAATATTGGATGGTGCGTGATGCCATGCCGAGGCCGCGGTATCGATATTATCGACAAGCTCTCCATGACGTCACCAAAGTCAACGATATACAGTTCATAGATTAAATTACATCATATTGAAATACGATATATTAAAACTAGATGAATTGCCGAGGTAACACAAGAAAAAATCCCACTAATATAAACTAAGTCATCTGAGAAGATCGAGTAAAGCTTGAACATTTATCATAAGGGAAATCAATGAGTGATAATCGAGTCTGAGTCTCAATATTTGTTAATCGGCTTGACGTTTCATGAACATTTTAATATAGGGGACAACATTGTGCTGTTGGCAACGATGTTAATCTTGCAATTCTCGTCAGACACGCACCAAAGAACTTATTGCTCAACTTATTTCACAAGCAACTTTACAGTTGGCAAGTTGAACAAGTTTTGGTGGGTAGTTTGACCAAAGTTGCTGCCAAGTTTCAGAGAATAACCGACTTATTTTCGTGAGATCCAGCATGGCTGCCAGACCCGGTGTAGGATCAAGCAAACAACTTATAAATGGCAGATAAATCCGCAATTAATCGAGTTCGATTGAAGAAGATAGAAATATTACGGCCATTTGTATAAATGAGATCAATATTTTATTAGTGAAAATCAGGCGAACTATATATACATCTTATGTAATTTGTAAATTTGGTATAAACAATACACAAAATTTCAAAACCTTCATGGATGTGATGTTTACAGCTCAATATAATTTTTTACGGATTTTTCAGTGGAAAAAAATTTTGTTTTTAACGTCAATTGAAATTGCGAGGCGTTAAGTGCGGATAACATAACTTATTAACACTATTTATTTTGAAATAATGCATCTAGTTGATTTTAAATGATGGAAAAATCTGAAGAATACGAGAAAGAAATAAAAGAAGAGTAAAGAAAAAAAGAATAAATGCACTTTACACGCGGCTGTCAGATGGACAAATGACATTCGAAGTTCTTTATCTCTTAACAATGAAATGGATACGCGAAAGTGATACAATTAAGGCGCAGTGTAGCCTAAACAATAACATGCACGAGTACGGATGCTATGTAGGCAAAATATAGAACGTCTGCATGAAAAAATAATAACTAAAAAAATGAACCCAATTTTTATTCACATTAAAACAATGATCTCAATGGAGAGGATGATTGAAAGCTTATTTTAAAATACATCCAAAGGCATATTTGTTGTAAAAAATGATAAAAAAATGAGACTAAAGGTTTATTGGTAGAATAATAGATTGTTTATTGTATTTTATGAATAATTTTATGACAAAATACAGTTAAATATACATACTTTATCAATTATTTGTTACACACTGATTCCTTCGAAGGGATAGGAAAATTACAACAGTTGCGTCCCGTAAAATTTTTTTTAATTCCTTTCTAAAACGAAGTTAATTTTATTCAATCCAGGAGTATACGCGTTTAGTACTCAAACTCTCATTTCAAAGCATGAACTGAAGCAACTGCTCCATCAGCCCCTTCGATATAGCCTGGACTCATTCGCTATTTCAAGGTTTTCGACACGATCGAAAATGAGGGCAGACGTTTTCTAAATGGATATAACGATCGAAAATGAGGGCAGACGTTTTCCATGTGGATATAACGATCGAAAATGAGGGCACACGTTTCCCATGTGGATATAACGATCGAAAATGAGGGCAGACGTTTTCTAAATGGATATAACGATCGAAAATAAGAGCAGACGTTTTCTAAATGGATATAACGATCGAAAATGAGAGCAGTCGTTTTCCAAGTGGATATAACGATCGAAAATGAGGGCAGACGTTTTCCAAGTGGATATAACTCATTAGAGAGAAGTGTCATCAGAGACTCACTTAGACACTCAATTAGAAAATCAAACGAACCGAAGTCAACTTTGTCGGAAGTTACAAAATTGACGTAATTGACAGAGTCAATAACCAAACTTTGCATCCAGACTTCAAGGTGACATTACTGTTCCTTCTTGTGAAAGGGTTAGAATAATTTATAAAACGAATAGTTGGAAGCAATTAAGGCTTAGTGATTTACTATGTACCAAAACTAATTGTCAGCGGGACATTTATATATCTATTCAGGGCCACCAGAAAATTCGGCATGCTTTGAAGTTGAACGCCGAAAATGATGGATTGCTGCAAAAATTAAAAAATGAAAAAAAAAATATTCATTCAGACATGTAAAATTTTCCCTCACATCTTTCCAGGGCATTCATGTCAAAGAAAACATCACTTAAAGCGATTTCTTGAATTTCCCCTTGAAGTCTCGCTCGGCGCAGGTTTAAAGCAGCACTTGGTCTCGACAAGCCGTGGCAAGTAAACTTTGTGACGCGCGAAGGCGAGTAAAGATGGCGCTCTGAGTGACACTCCATTAGTTACGTGAACGCTTGTCTGGCAAGCTCTAGCAGACACGGAACTGTAAGCATGTTGGTAGAGCCATTAAAGGCGATTATTCGCTACTGGGTGATTTAAAAGACAAATTTAATCTACTTACGTAGCAAGAGAAGAGGTTAAATCATTATATCCGTAATGATATTACAGGTCATGGTCAAAATGACGCAACAGCTCAAGGCAGAACTAAATTTAAGCTTCAATACAAATATTTTACAGCTTAAAAAATACATTATAACTCATGGAAAAAATGCACTATTGCTGGAGGCAAAAGGATATAATAGGTCATGACATAACGTACTTAATTGAACATTAAACATTAAACATTAACAAATTCTAATCAAGGCAAAAAGATTTGATTGCTCGAGACGGAAAATTAGAACGCTATTGAGTTCAAGAGTTACAAATATTACAAATGTACAAAGAAATTCTGAAAGCTGTTGAAGATCAGCACAGAAATATCTCCAGACGTTGCAGCTTAAAGGCGAACTTTGGCAAGACGCTGCATTGCGTGGCAGAAATTAAGCAAAATGTTGCAGCTCAAGACAGAAATTCTGAACGATGTTCTAGCTCAAGACAAAATTTTGTGAAGCGCAGCCACTTGGTCTAGATATTCCGAAAACTTTCGTTTCAAGTGTAAAAATTGGTGCAATTTTCAAAATTAAGTTAGGGAGTTGTGAAGACGTAGGTTCAGGGCTAATGCGAGTATTATGAACGATTATATCTTATTTTTAACTTACTGACAACATTTCGAGTGAAGTTACAACATAAGTGACAATGTTGAGGCTTCTGGTAATTTATTCGTTGCGTGGTGTTTGAATTCAATTAAACGAATGAATTGCGTTGCTCTCAATCACCAACTTACAAAGAAGGTTCCGGGACACCTTATTTTGTGTGTTTCCATGGCAACGCCCATTATTGCGATACGGTGCTTTTCGGTCTATCAATTTCCAACAGGATTTATCGTTGCTATTTTTCCTAATTCGAAATTATGTAACATTTTCATTTAATTTAATATCAAGTCAAGGAGAAAAAAATTATTATTAAATTTAGACGGGCATTACGTGAAATACGTGAAATCGAAAATGGACTTGGCCATTCGTTAGCAGTTATTTTGGTGCTGCAGTTCACAAGGTAAATTGCTTACGTCGCCTATTGTACAATAAAGTTCGTCGGTGCTATAACTGCATATTGAATTTCATTAAATATCGGTTGAATTTAATTGCAATTTAGAGTCAAAGCAAACGCTGTAGTGGCAGAGATGTCCAACATTAATCACCTAATTAGCGTAACTTCCGCAAATTTCAAATACTGAATGAAAAAAAAATACGAAAGCTTTACTGAGTATTAAGATCCATATTCATCGCTCTTTTACAACGCCAGCCTCTTTAATTGGACAGGCTGAAAGCATTGACACTAACTAAACACTTCGACGTATTGGCTAATATTGAACGATGGTTAGCTATGGAGATCACGAAGTAAATACTTAATTCACCGTCAAAGTCATTGATGTCGTACGAGTAATTTTTCTAAAATCACAATAACATATTGCAAGATAATTAATTTATAGAAAAATAGCAATGCGCAAACTGGTCTTCACACTAAACTGTATTCATAAGGAAATTTGTGAAGCAAAAAATTGGTTGGAAACAGGGAGTTACTAATAAAGACAACCAATTAGATGCAATAATATTTGCTTTTCACAACTGCGCACTGAGCGAAATGAAACGTTACATCAATTGTCGCCGGTCCCTCGATCAGAGCGAAACCGAGACATGTATTTCTTTCTCGGCTTTATAATTCAGAAGCTTGAACAATATTTAAAAAAAATAGTGAAAAACATTTTGATTTTGATTTGAAGTGTCAATGAACATGAATCACATTAATGAACCGGAATCTGAAATAAAAAAAAACATTTGGAATTTAATCACAAATGAAACCGATAGTTTCGAGATAAAAGTTGAAAGCATCTGGAATGCTTTGAAAAAATAGGTTGAAACTAGAAAATAAAAAATGTATAAAGTCATACCTAATACCAGAGAAGTACCCAAAAACAGACCGGACGCTATAACTTGTTTGCAACAGATCAAGAGACATCTGCTTATTCAGTCTACGGGAATTTTTCAATCGGTTGCAACACAGATGTCGTCGTAAAGCGTTGATGATGCGAAACCGATGTCGGAAAATTTTGATGCATTCGTGATGTGCATCAAGTGCAGCCTATAGACGAAAAGCAATATCGACAGGGCATGGGCGATAAAGATATATTTAAAAATATGTATACAAAAATGTGGATAAAGTCGCTCACTTGTGACGGCGGGACTGAGGACTTGGTTGTTCTGGAGGGATAACTTGAGTAACATTGGGCACTGATAAGGTATCGTCATGGTTGACTGTAGAGAGAACAAGGAAATTTAGACGATATAATAATATCACTTGCAGTTGATTGTACCGAGAAAAAAAAATAAAATTGCATTAGAAGTATCGTTTCTAATTACTTGTCTTGTTAACTATAGAAAATGAATAACATTAACAATTACGAAATAGTGTCTACACTTTGTTAGCAGAATGAATTCTGTAGCCTTTTTAGGTTACGATCGGAAAATATAATTTTAATTTTCTAATATTTTTAAATGAAGCGAAATGAATTGATTATTCACTTGAATATATTTGTAGTTTTCGTTGTGGTAGTAGTAGTTGTTGCTACTAATGGAATTACTGTTGCGGCTTAAATTAATGTTTTTCCTGTTTTTCTTTTCTATCGCAGTATAAATTTGTGATGAATGCCGGCTGTTTGCAATTGATAAATTATTATGTTCCATAAAGATAAAATTTAGGTCAAACATCTTCCACGCTTATCAACGAATTTATCGCTCTGAAATCGCACGTACAGTATACCGCACAGGAAAATCGACTGGGCCTCGCCTTGGATCGACTTCTCACTCTTCAATCCCAAACAATTTTGATTTCTGTCTAAGCGGCAGAAACTATAATTCACTTAAGAGACAGTAGCAGATGCCACCTGTCACGGTATATTACTGGTGACTGATTGCTAGAGTTTGCCAGCCAAGCAGTCAACAGGCCATCCTAATTGTTTTCTTACGAAAATTAAGTTCCAAGAACACACATTAACCACGAGATGTTTAATGGGGAAATTAGCTTGCACATTTTTTGAACATCGTAATGTATAAACAGCACTCAATTTGCTTCATTTTGCTTATTACCTTAATAAGTCTTTTATAATGTCGAAAAGAACAAGTGCGTTAATTAGAGCTGGATGATTTAACGCAAGGTTCAGGCGATAGCAGCTTTGATGGCACCTAAAACGAGGTTTTCCCAATTTTTTACAGTAGTTGTTTAAGGGCACATTTCCATAGCGGTCCGATTAGTTTTTTTGTCGCCCAGAAGGCAGATAGCACGATTAGTTGATTTTCGCTTTTGGAGACTTGAAAATTAAACAAAAAAATTATTGATTTCAACTTGCTGCAGCAAAACTCTCAGAGCTGAGAACAATTAACTTATGTTTCAATTATGTTTCTATGACATTTTTTATTTCATTTGTGGCTCAATTTCCAAAGTTCAGTATCTGAGAAAGAACAGAAAGAGCTTGGATTGAGCTGAACTGAAAGGATTTGGGCAACTACCCTCGTACCGAAGTTGCTGTCAGGTCTGGAATGTTGCGAAAGGAAAGCGCGTTTTCATCCAGCAAACGGATCCAAACTCGAGGCAATCTAACAATCAAGTGTGGCATTCAAAGTTATTCTCGAACTCTAGAGAGGCAATAAATGGAGCAGCATTCAGGCTGTTAGACGAGTTTCGGAGCACTGCATATAGCAGTCATTATATGGAACCGCTGAATTAACTACGCTTGAAGAATACGGTGCATTGATGTAATTGAGAAATTATACGCTATAAATGGGGGAATACAAAATTAAGACTGGCTGTCATGAGTATCATAATTAGTGTCATAATTACAGTTGAACGACTAGTTCTTTGACGCCGGCGCATGAAGAATACGGTGCATGAATTAATTAAGAAATTATACGCTCAATGAATGGGAGAATGCAAAATTAAGACTGGCGGTCATGAGTATCATAATTAGTGTCATAATTACAGTTGAACGACTAGTTCTTTGACTCCGGTGCATGGCAGCATGAATATGGCGGTTGAGCGAGAGCTGCTCAAAGCTGTTGGTGCGAATTTAAGGTTGGTCTTCCACCGGCGTCGGTGAACACTATTCACATGAAACTCTACCGATCGTCCCAGACTGTTATCTCCTCGTGCAAGCTAAAAATTTCCGTGTTTTTTCTTTGACATTTTCGGTGAAGGCAACTGCATTACTGTGGAAATGCGTCTGTGACATGGTAGGATCTAAACCGAATATCAAATCTGCCCAAGCAACCTCTTGGGAACTCTATCGTCTATTCGGATGAACAAGAGCCCACAAGAAGCTCGCGTGCTGATGCCTAACCTTCTGCCAGACCAACTACTTCTTCATGATACTCATACAACCTAACCAAATGCACCCCCACGCTGTCGGCAGTAACTTTATGTAATACCCTGACTTAGCCCCTGGACAACATCGCGGTGTTACATTCTCCTTGCATCCGCGATGTGAGCAGATGTGGTGGTCGAGAGTTTCTTTTATTTGAGCGACAAGGCTATTTAAGAACAACAGCGATACCAGCAGCATTTAATCTCTGGTCTGATAGGATAAACTTAGCTTTAATAAAATCTTGCCCCGTGGAGATACTGTCTTTCGATGGGCAGTCATTGTAGCTAATTACAGCGGAATTATGGAAAAAAGATGGCCACCAGCCTGAGATCGGCAACGAACATGAACGAGAAGAAAATCTCAATTCCAAACTACCATCGCCAAACGTAGATTTCGTGTTAGGAATAACATCTTAACTTATATAACATATGTTGTAGTATCAATCAGGTCAGAAAGAAGTAATCAAAAAATATAGTCGCATAATTCTAATGTGCAAGCCATATCATAAATAAAGTTCATAATAATCAAATCTAAACTAGATAATGAGATGAAAGTATCAGTTAAAACTTAGACAACTATTTTCAGTAGAGTTCTTTAAGGTCGTTTAAACTCATCATACGCTCACTCTGTGGATTTAAAATCAATAAGAATAACAATATATTACTGGCATTTGCCCTCATAGCTTTGGGTTTTTTTAAGCCCAAACAAGCCCCACGCCACGTTACATATAATACAAAAATACAAATACTCACTGGAACCAAAAACATCCCTGGCTCTAAGCCACGCAATTTAAGGGTCGGCTTATCGGAAGCAAAAACTGCACACTAAAAGCGGCTGACCTCAGCTTTGTTAGGGGCAGGTAATGAACACAGCAAACAAAAAAGTCCGCTCATTTTGGGAACTTACTTTATTTTCATTGGTTGTCGAGCTTGGAGCAACCAAGTCTGAAAATCACGGGTGGTTCAATGACATCTCGTCGACAATAGTAATTTAATTTGAAAATATATCATGTGCATTTACATTTTCTGCCGGAAAATGTTTAAATGTAGAAGTCAAAATAGCAGCAAAAATATAAAAACATTCAAAGATGCCTTTTTAAGAGAGAGAGAGAATAATGAATTAAGCAAGTATAATGAAGAAATAAATGATGTAGATGCATGATCAGTGTTGATTCGGGCGCAGTAGAGACTAAAGTCGCAGTAGTCTCAGTAAGAATATGTTTGAATTTCAAACCTTATTAAGAAGAAGCTTAATCCCAAGTGTGCTGACTCGACTCAATTTAGCTGAGAGGAATTAAAATTGAAGAATTATAATAATCATATATATGTACCATAAAGCTGTGAATGACGTTTTAATAACGACAGGGGAATATTTGCACTCTCTAAATTTACTTTCAAGAGAAGTAAAGAAATAACACACACGATTAGTTTGTTATTGAGCAAATGAAATAAAAAAATTAAAATCGCTGGGTAAATTAAAATCGCTGGGTGACTCATCATTGGCCCAAAATTTTCCAGAAAAAACATCAAATCTATACGAACGTAATGTAATGCAAAACTTTGCAACCCACCAGCCAATTATGTGATGGCAGTTAATGCTGGTCCAATGAGAAATCTGAAATGAGAGAACGAGCCAAGCGTTTAATTTCGAGTTATTGCTGATTCAAACTTCAGAAATTAACTCTCAAAATTCTCTTTAAAAAAGTATGCCCGAATGCAAAACTCGGTACTTTTTACTAATCTATTTTTTAAATTATAACTCTGAAAATCAGTTACGTGGCTTCAGCGTCATAACACTGTTCGTTCATCGGCCACATATAATACGGTTATAATTCGCAACGAAGTTAAAAGGACCGTTAATACCACGATGTCAGCAAAAATTAGGAACTGACGCGAGGCTCGCAGGATGAAGCGTAATCAACAGTCGAAATTTTGGGGCCAAGGCGGCCGTGCGAATGGAGCTGGAAACGAACGA
The DNA here is from genome assembly GCF_000764305.2 of Hyalella azteca. Lineage (NCBI taxonomy): Eukaryota > Metazoa > Arthropoda > Malacostraca > Amphipoda > Hyalellidae > Hyalella > Hyalella azteca. Next base: position 85,184 of record NW_025944327.1, read on the forward strand.
TATGATGATATCGTAAATGTTATCAACATATCATTTACTGCTGTCAGGATTCACTCAGTGAAATCCAGATGATAGTTCAGATAGGGAGAGGATAATTCAATTGAATACGTTCTTCAAGAATGCAGCATAAATTCATTTCCCAAAATGCCATAAAAACGAACAAATGCAATAGAATAGAATTAAATATCGTCGAATAACATAATCTAATCAACAAATTAAGAATCTTATTTACTGTTATCTGGTTTAAAACACCATTAAAAATATACTGTTAACAACTCGCATGTAATCTCACCGACTGTGACAATATCAAACTCTGCTCACTACGATGAAGCACAGATTGTAATTAAGCTATCAGTGTAATTACCACTACGGAATTGATTGAACATCCTAATGTTCAGTATCTAGTCCTTTCCATGCAGGTCCCATCAAGACTTCATTAGCATTTAGATTCAATCCGAACCCCCGATTGATTAAGAAGAGCTCCACGTGCTCCCTTAAAATAAGAGACACGAATATTCCAGTATTATTTCAATTATTGTAATTTTAAATTAATTCTTAATATTTATTTATTGTTTTTCTTATGAATGAGCTAAATTTGTTGATCGAGTGATACATGATTAGATATTGTAAATAATACAATTAGAAATTCGCGCTATAACCATTGATTACACGTGAAAAAGTACATCATATCATAATATATCCGTAACAAAATTTAGAGGCGCGCGAGACCCTGCATGCAAATTAGGGCCGCCTAAATGACTCGGGGAGCACGTTAATCAATCAAATCAATCGTAACGGACTTGTGGTACTTGGTCCATCCAGGAAAGAACAAGATGAATGAATCGGTAAAATATTTGAAAATTAATGTAAATTCCCGTTGCCGATCTCTGATTGATGTAGTTTATGCTTCGGTAATATACTACTTCGGTAAGCTTGTGCCACGTCGTGGTAGCTTAAAGCGACTGTGACTTGGTCAACGGTTTCCTTGAAGCAACTAGTGTCGGTTCACCTGCTTTACAGATATGCATCTGGTCGAAATAAAGACTTCCTTATAACGGCTCCGGTCCAGTCGACTTTTTCCATAATGCGCCTTCGGAAGACTCGATTGCTTTCCTGCAATTTTAGAGGAAGTTTTGCGCTCAAGTTTTGCACCGAACACCAGGAAGAGTTGAGAAACATTTTGGGGTAATCTGGCCATGGGTTATGGTCAGCAAGATGAGGCGGGAAGACCGGAGGAAACTGACAGGATATGTCACTTCTTTGGTCGTCTTGCCCACGGCAAGCCACGGCTAATTTTTTATGCTATTTCGTTTTCTTCCTGTTCTGCAAGACTGGATCTTTTATTTTTTGCCAAAAAACGAAGAAGGCTGCGAGGACCCGTGCATATTAAAATAGCATTTATAGTGAATAATAATTACTTTATTTGTTGACGATATACAGGAATATAGCGAAAAATTCATAATGATAACAATAATTTGGAAAACTTTTCAGGCTAGCATATCATTTAAACTCAAATTTTTATTTTATAACACGTTCAACATTTGACCTCACCGCTAGGTCGTGATCATTAGTGGAGCCGCGGCATCCTACGCAAAGGATAGCGACAATAATTAATTGATTGATGTTTGATGATAACGAGGAAAATAATTCAGTTTATTAATTTAATTAATTTAAATTAATTAAACTTATTTAATTGAAATTTAAACAACCTACAAGTTAATTTAAAAAGCTTAAAAAATCAAAAAGTTAATTGAATTATTTTGAAGTTAAATATTCATCACGGGCAGGAAAAACAGCAATGTCAATACTTACTGTTTTTCCGGTAGTTATATAAGGATATTAGAAATAAAAAACCCAAAAAACAAATATCTTCCCATATCTGTAAGTGAATATTCAGATCGTGATATCTTTAAGCGTAGTAAAATACCAGGCATGCATGGGGCATTTTGAGTAAGTACCCCTTAAAAAAAAGGTGCAGTTCAGAAAAAATTCGGCACGTTGCAAAAAGAATGCAGTAAAAGATCGTGACGTAGGAAAAAATGGGTCAGCTGGACGTGACTGGCAAGCAACTGTAAATAGCACTGAATGAATATTGAGAGGAACTCAGCAGTAATAATAAAGCAATACGTCTCAGGAAAGTGGCAAAGCTTGTGCTGTAAATTTGCTAGGACGATCATTGAAAAAAATAATATAAACAGCTTTTTCTTAATAGGAAAGCGAAGCCATTTCACGACATAACTAATCCAAATAATAATAAAAGGTTTATTTAAATGAAGAAAGGACAAGAAGAATATAGGAGGTTTGGATGGAATACAAAATGCGCATAGAAAATAATTAGTGTTTGGGTTTTATTAATCGTGTGGAAGGAATCAATACAGGAGACACATTAAACTGCGGTTGATAAGTCCAAGATTAATTTCCTTGAGTTTGAAGCCCTGTTGATACATGGCCCCGTAAAGGAATTAACATTAGGAGAGTCGACACGATTTGGTCAGCATATGGAAAGCTATGGGTTAAAACCAATTTGAAATGTAATAACAATTTGAAACTTAAATTTGCAGAAATGATAAATATCGACTCATTCTGTATTGTTTCTGCTGAATGTCTCATGACAAAATCGGTAACCCTAAGAAATTTAATTTATTATAATAGCACTGAATGAATATTGAGAGGAACTCAGCAGTAATAATAAAGCAATACGTCTCAGGAAAGTAGAGAAGCTTGTGTTGTAAATTTGCGAGGACGATCATTGAAAAATAATATAACAGTTTTTCTTGATAGGAAAGCAAAGCAATTTTACGACATAACTAATCCGAATAAAAAAGTGTATTTAAATGAAAAAAGGACAACAAGAATATGGGAGGTTTGAATGGAATACAAAATGTGCATAAAAAAGAATTAGTGTTTGGGGTTTTTTGTAATCGTGTAGGGAGACATCAATACAGGAAACGCATTAAACTGCGGTTGTTGAGTCCAAGATGAATTGCTTTGAGTTTGGAGCCCAGTTGATACTGGCCCTGTAAAGGAATTAACATTAAGAGAATTGATACGATTTGGCCAGCTTACGGAAAGCTGTGAGTTAAAACCAGTTTGAGGAATAATGCCAAATTAAAATTTAAATTTGCAGACATGATAATTATCGACTCGTTCTGTATTGTTTCTGCTGAATGCCTCATGATAAAAACGGTAACACTTTGAAATTCAATTTATTTTTGCTGAATGCCTCCGTCTGTTGGGATTATTTTTCCAATGCCAGTATGATTCAAAACAGGTAACTCTTGACTTATGAAAAACCAGTAGTGAATAATAATTAATCAATGTCACTAATAATAAATTAATTGCCCCTTGTTAAGTATCAAATATCAAAAGGATATGAACTAAGGGAGCAAGTGTCACGTAAAAAGCCATCGGGGCACACTAATTGGCAGCCAATTACTGGCAGGTGAATACGCTTCCTGGACTGATGTGGTCGCAAGGCCCGCTATGTTGAATCCGCGAAACATATATAACGACACCAATTACAGATCTTATATATTATTATACTAGTTTAAACATCGGATACATTATCATATATAATAAAAATCTGTCAATCATTTGTTTTCGCGAACCGTATAGTCGTTTTGTTCAATCGCGTAGTGATCAATAATGCATAAAAATCTTCGCGCATTTCCCCAGGACCAAAGGGTTGATAACAACACGCTAGTATTCATTTATGCAGAAAATTATTCATTGTTTAATTCAAAAGCACTCGTGAATTGAGATGATGTTCACTAGCACGTGGCCTTGACCATTTTTTTTTATTACAGATAACAGCTGAAAATCATATGACGTTCTTATTCAAGGCCGTTGTGCATTTCTAAATTCCTGTTTCCAGTTGAACATCATACGTATGCTGTTCTATGCCACGTGACATTCATCGATCTTTAATTTCAGTTATGACCTTGTTGATGTTATTTTTCATAATTTCTGAAGACGAACGGGAGATACCGTTCCGTAACACGTGGCGTTACTCTTCATTAATTATGCCTAAAGATAAACAGGAAATAATTAAAGTTCCATGGCACGTGATAGTTAAGTCAGGCCCACGTCACCGCGTGCAGAGGCCATGTCATGCCATCTTCAAACGGCCCTCAAAGAGAATGATAAGGACAGCCTCGCAGCTCGGCGTTAATTGATATAATACCTACCGAAAATATCATTCCGAATGACACCGAATATATAATTTCCAATATAATATCCAATATATATAAAGCCAAATCACAACTGTTATCCAATGACAAGTAGCCATGACGATTCGCGATCGTCGAAAATCCAGAATGGAAAAAGTGGCTATAGTTGTTCGCACTGCGTTCGGTTAGACGCAGATATAATTTGGTATGAGATTACTTTTGAATTCTTTTCCAATTTGCGACCGGCATTTTCCCGTTAATTGATGGTTAAATGATGAAGCTTCAAACGATTTTTCAGTAACCGCAGTCGGAATGATATACATTGGATATACATTGTTCAAACATTCATCAATCCATATACTTTCATTCTCAATAATTTCATCCGCAATACTCCACTATTATAGGTACTACGACGTAGCATCAAAATTGAGAAAAATCTCTTTCGTCCATAACTGAAAAAATATAACCACATATGAAAATGTTGTTACTGGACTCTTTGAAATATGGAAATTGAGGTGTAAACTGAATCGCATCTTTTCGATCATAATTGTGCAGAAAGATAACTTAACACAGCAATAATCAGTTTAGAGCAAAAAACCGAACTCTCACGACATCCCTTAATTGTTCATTAACATCATTTGAATACAGCCAACACTGAATTAAAATCATTTAAATTTTAATAACGCGATATAAACCTAGTAAGTGCAAAAAAATGTAAAATGAATAAATCGTAACTAAAATACTAATTATATTATTATGTTTGCGTAAATACTAACATTTAGTGCGTATCGCTAAAATACTGAATACAAAATGGCACCGAGAGTACAGAAGTATGAAACTAATAGTTCAAAAATTGTGACCGAGAAGCTTTTCCTTGCCCCATGCTGAAAAAAATATACTGTCGGATGAAATATAACTTATTAATTTTATCAATAAAACTAATCTTTTAATGATTCACTACCAGCATTATTATAACTAGCAATTCGGATTTAATTTTAATTCTTATTTATAAATAGGAAAAAAACTTTGGATACTATAATTTTGAGTTGTACGCCGCTCAAAATTACATTCCTACATTTTTATTGTGAATCAAATTTTGTAATAAATGCTAATATGTTTATTGCAGCTACGGCAAGTCACGGCACAAAGGCTTCGAAATAAATACGCATTTACCTCTTCTCTGCGAATAAAAACCTTCATTTTGTAATCCGTTTGAGCATCATTCGATTCACAGAACAGAATTTATTATGCACGCCGAGGCCCGATCGGCTTTCAATCCTGTTAAATTGAGCTTCAAAAAATGACACTTCAGTATACTAAATAAAATAAAACTTGAGTAATATACCTGTCCGGAGAAGAAAGTTCCATGAATGCTATTAATTCTGGTACACATGTATTCAAATGAAATGGAAATTTTGACAAACAACTGTTCATTAACATTTTAATGATGGTTCCAAGCAACTTGATTAACATTTTAAAATATAGAAGTAAAATTTGTTGACTTTCAAGTCAAAGCCTAAACTATATACAGTGGGGGGAAATAAATATTCGTACACTTGAAAAATCGTATTTTAATGTATGTAAGTACACAAACTGAACAGGAGAAGTGATTTATATTATGAAAGGTGGAGCGAAACTTCCGATCTCGTCTGACAAAATGTATTGAACAGCATGGAGGTCACCTACAAGATATAATATTCAAGAATTAAACTTGTAAGTAAACCCAACGAAACTTTAAATGTAGCTCTTTGTAAAAAAGAAAGAATTAAAACGCTATCTTTAATACTTTTTACTTTGTGATTTTTTTAAAAGAGTAAGTTCCCACGCCGCACCCTGTATAAAAGTAAAATTTGTTGACTTTCAAGTCAAAGCCTAAACTATATAAATAAATTGAAATAAAATCATTCCTTCGTACTTAATGGGAAAAGTAATTATGGAGACAAATAATGTTAAAATTTTGACGCAACATACGTATTTAGTAACTCCTCGCGAAAAAAAAAGAAATCTCCCATTTGACACATGAGAATTCTAAAGTGAGAGCCGTCTGTTGGGATTACGCTCGTTTGAAAACACAGTCAAAGGCCCAGGTTTAAAAGTGTCGTCCATTATAAATAGAAAGATTTAAAAAAGGCGTGGTTCTCTCCAGCAAGATTGATGACGTTAAAGGGAGAGAAATCTATTTGCTGCTACAGAATAATAGCACTTCAAATGATCGATGAAGCCGCGAACCGCGTAAATCGCTCCTATTTTGGTTGAAACTCGAATACGATTGTTATAACTGCGAAATTTTTATACTAGTCAAGAATTAAAAATAAAAACTTTAAAAATACTTTGTAATAATCGAAATGATTTAAAAATTAAGAAATAAGTTTTAACTGTAGCAAAAAATGTTGAAAATGCGTTCTACACGCAAGTGAACTAAAGACTCAAACGTAAAAATGCCACCTATATTCGGTAAAACGTAAAAACATTTCCAAATTTAGTGAAGCGAACATTTCACGATATCCATATTTTTACCTATTTTTGGGCGGAAAGAACAAACGACGACTATATTTTGTGAAGCATAGAAACAGTGCCCATATTTTCGATCACATAAAAAAGGAAGAAAAAATTTCCCAATATCATTGTAACGGACTATAAAGATCAGGGAATTTACGATGGTAATGAACGCTATATTGAATTGTAATGAAAAAATGCCAGCCTGTTGAAATGGGCAAAAACGTCATTTTATAATGAAAAAAATGCCAGCCTGTTGAAATGGGCAAAAACATCATTTTATAATGAATTTATGATGGCATAGTCGCACGTTAAATTATTGATAGATCATGTAAAGCATGTATTTTCCGCAGTTAACCTTGAACAACCAAATATTTCCAACAATATATTCATAAGCTTAGTGAGCACTGCGAGGTCGCATTCATTGCGATCATTTCATTAGACTTTCTAGTATGAAAAGTTCGAATAAATCCGCGGATAATAAATTTTAAGAGGCAGATCGAGCAACTAATTCATAGGGCTGCATTTCTCCCTAATACGTTTTAATCCCGAGAATTGATGATAAAAATTAATTAATTAATTAATTTGTTATATAATTAACTAATTTGAAAGAAATGCAAATCTCCAAGACGACATTTTGCCGTCTCTAGCTGGCAAGGAAGCAGTGACGCATTGCTGGCACTGTGTCCAACAGAAGATGAAGACAAGAATTCTCGATTTGTTGGATTACTAAGATTTACAATATGACAACGAAAAATTTTTTTTTAGAAATGATTATGCTCGAAATAACAAAATATACGAGTTTAATTCCATGTTTTTGCTCGGCGATTTTCGTTAGGGGCTCCACAAGTCACAAATATGTTCCCAACTCCGTAATGTCGTGCTGTTCAATCTTCAATAGTTCGAAACTGGAATGAAGTAAATTAGTCATACTCTTAAAATGCTTCGATTTGTCTACATAATATTTAGGATATCAGCATATCATTGAATGTTGTTCTTTGGTTTATCTTGATATCCAAAGTCGCAAGTGTATTTTAGTGAAATCGAACACATTCCTAGTTTTATTAAATAAAAAAATATAATATGGCATGACGGGAGATTTAGGTCCCACTATTTCGCTAACCTGGCTCTAATCTCGGAAATTTGTCATATCGGCTTCAAATAAATCAATTACCTAATGCTACAAGAACGCAATTGAATTTTTTTAAAGTCTCCCTCCTGTAGATGAGTTAGCTGGACACTTAATCAATCGTTTATTGGAACATCGCTGAATAAAAAAGTAAATGTTTGAACAAAGAAACGGCAAGAAATTTCTATGTGTAAATTTTCACTAAAATTTGTAAAGAACAATCGACTTTAGAGCATGGCCTCGAAAATTTCAAAGAAGGGCTTAAAAGGAAATTTTAGTACGTGGTCTGAAGAAGAGATTTTTACTTCTATCCTGAGATGAAAGAGAAGCCGTGCTTGTGAGCGAGCCTGCAAGATCAAGAGTTCTAAAGCGCGCACGGCTAGTGAGACGAAAGCAGGCTTGTGCTTTTTCGAAAATACGGCTGAAAAAAATCACGGCGATACCAACGAGGGCAAGAAAATGTCGGCGATACCGAGCCTGAATGGCATGAAGCCTATCACGTTGTACGAGCCGGCAAAATATGTTGTAGAAGCTAAAATAAGCATGGCATGTATTGAGTGAATAGATTATAATTGAACAAACCAGGGCGAAATAATAGGTTAATAAGGACGTCGTATTATTTGTTCGGTGAACAAATAATATTTGGGACGGCTATTGACTGATACAAATAACCCATCAGATTTTTTTTTATAATTATTCGGATATTATGTAAGCGTCCAGAAAGTCGTGGAAAATTATGTACTTCAAATTGGCTACAGAAGAAATATGTAAAATAACATGACCGGAGCGTGAACAATATGACAAAAATAACACCCAATCTATAGGAAATTATATAAGAGACACTTTCTAATTCTAAAGTGAAGGCCTTGTTGAATCCAACACAATTGGAAAGACTTATTAGCATAACCACATAATGCAATATCGCTGCACAAATGCTGTCAAAAGCTTCACTGTGATCGCTTAGTAAAAGTAGGCTACACCAAAGGCTTAAATCCAATTTCTCGAGGACATCAATTCTGTTGCCAATTCCCAATATCGCAAGAATTTTTCGTTGTCTCGAGCTTGGATAAAATAAGGAAACAATCAAAACTTCTTCACTGCAATTGATCCCAGATAGACTCGTCAGCCCAAAACCGCTTGCGTGTTCCCAGGAAGTCAAATTGGTGTTGCAAAATCAATCGCCCCTGAGTGGAAATTCAATCTTTAATACGAGCTTGCCTCAATGTTAACAATAAGGGAAATAACTGTAAGGAAGACAGGCCCCAAGTTGGGGAATGAACTAATTCAAGCATCTTCATGAGCCTGCATTATTAGTTATGAAAGAGCCAAACTTGAATGGCTGAGGTAGGTTAACTAAAAATTTTTAGCTATTTCAGAGTGTGGGAAAAAATATGGCTTTTCGATGCCTATTTGCTTGCATAATCTTATATTAAACTGAACTACAATTTTTTAATTTTTTAAATAATTTTTACTAGTTTTCGCTCCTTCTTATTTACATCTCCGTCACTATTGAACAAGTGTACATCACCGTCACACTATTGAACAAGAGTACATCACCGTCACACTATTGAACAAGAGTACATCACCGTCACACTATTGAACATGAGTACATCACCGTCACACTATTGAACAAGAGTACATCACCGTCACACTATTGAACAAGCGTGCATCACCGTCACACTATTGAACAAGAGTACATCACCGTCACACTATTGAACAAGTGTACATCACCATCACACTATTGAACACGTGTACATCACCGGCACACTATTGAACACGTGTACATCACCGGCACACTATTGAACACGTGTACATCATCACAGTACTGAAAGATTATTCACAATCATCTCCCATTACCGGACGAGTGCGCACAAACATCGTCAGTGCGCATGGGCGATGCATGCGCAATACGCATGGGCGCTATTTTATATTGATATCGCCTTCGTTTCCAAGTCTGTTCAAGAAACCTCAAGGAAGATTTGGAGTGATAACGCGAACGACTTCCTTCTGTACAATTTAACGCATAAATACGGAACTCTCTTCGTAGGTAGGAACTCAGAGTTCGGATTTTTGGATACTAGATAACGTGACAACGAATAGATATCAAAGGATATAAATATTACTGATACATGCACAGCCCTATTGCTCATTCAAGGAAAACATTCATTTCAGTGGATTGGTCAGTGCTTACCCATAAGAATAACACATTTTTCGTAAAAATTACCGCATAAAAAGGTAACTATGCGACCCAAAGCTCCTAAAAAATTATTATTAAATTTATGGCTCATCGTACGGATTTTCAGAGACATTAATGATGGAAACAAATCTGACGCTTAGTTCATTATGGAAATAGAAAATCCAATCTTGGAATCGTGCAGATCGGCACAGATTAGCGCAGCCTGCTAATGCATCAGGACCTTAAACCTGAAATCAAACTTGCCCATGGAGAGTCTCGAATGCAGCGCGCGATAAGTGGTGCCAAACAAGCACACGAACCTATACGGACTTCTGAGGACATAACTCTAGGCGGACATACCGAAATTATGACGTAAGAATGCATATTTTGTTTATAAAGAAGGAATAAAGGTTCAAACTTATGATTCAAACTTATTATTTGCCTCGAATTTGAATTTTTGATTAGCTCGTGTTTGAATTCCACAATCTGCAACATTTCGAAAACTCTCAGCTTCACACACAAGTTATCGTTCAAAAACTATCAGTTTTACAAGTTATCGTTCAAAAACTATCAGTTTCACAACTCATTGTTCAAAAACTATCAGTTTCACAACTCATCGTTCAAAACTATCAGTTTCACAATTCATCGTTCAAAAACTATCAGTTTCACAACTCATCGTTCAAAAACTATCAGTCTCACAACTCATCGTTCAAAAACTATCAGTTTCACAACTCATCGTTCAAAAACTCTTAGTTTCACAACTCGCCTTCTAAGACCGTCAATTTCACCTGTTACCTTACAAAAACTATCACTGTCACAATTATTCACCGTTAATTGACCATTAGTTTAGAAATTCACCGTTCAAAGACTATCAGATTCATAGCTAGTTGTTCAAAATCTGTCAGTTTCACAACTCATCGTTCAAACACCATCAGTTTCGCAGCTCGCCTTCTACGACCGTTAATTTCATCCGTCACCTTTCAAAAACTATCACTGTCACAATTCACCGTTCATTGACCCATAGTTTCTTAATTCACCGTTCATTAACCACCATTATTTTCTAACTTCACCGTTCATTAACCATTATTTTTTTTAATTCACCGTTCATTGACCATTAGTATCTTAGTTTCTCAATTCACCGTTCAAACACTATCAGTTTCAGGCTTCTGCAGTCACGGACTGCAAAGAAGTGGACCGCTTCATTGAAGTTGATGAGAGCCGCGCTGTTGCGCCGAGTACCGGGAGAAAAAACGGTAAGGGGGCGAGTCTATACCAGCCGACAGCTATGGCGTACTGCGTTACAACCTAAGGACTATTTGGATATCGATAAAGTTCAAATAATGACGCGCTGCGGAACAGGAGAGCGAACCGCGGTCGTATATTACCGCCGTGTTAGTGAATGTCTGAAATGAAGTCAGTTCTCGCTGAACTCACCATAAAAAGATTGTGTGCTGAATGGTTGGTAAAAGATCGTCACAGGTGTAATTAATGGTCATCACAAATTTTTAAATGATAACTAATAACAATTTTTATTGCTTCTCGATTAACTGATCAATTGTCGATGTTTTCCTGACAGGTAATCATTTTCATCCAAGCCATTCATGAGATTGTGCGAAAATGAGACAAAAATTATTTACATAATCGCCATTCATGTCAAAATGTAAGGAAATTTTTGTTATAACTCTACGGAATTGAAGGGGGCTATTCCTTAACTCATTATCCAACCAATAATATGCTTCGTTTACAGACGGAATATCTTCAAGAGTCTCGAGCTCATCAGAAAACTTGTCAACGGATAACAAGTGAAACCTGGAAGGTGATGACTGACATGCTTCGCAAGATTTAGATACCAGGGGCCATACTTTCAAAACTCGTTAAGTGAACGTAAGTACTTACGTACTATTTTCTTGTCTATGATTGGTGGATTTTGCTTGAAAGGCCGCCGATGATTGGCTGATGAACTTAAGATCTCTTAACTTTTTTTGAAAGTATAGGCCAAGGGCCTTATACTTTCAAAAAAGTTAATAGATCGTAAGTTCATCAGCCAATCATTGACGGCCTTTCAAGCAAAATCCACCAATCATAGACAAGAAAATAGAGCGTATAAGGACTTATGTTCACTTGACGATTTTTGAAAGTATGGCCCCAGAACATTAACTGCCTCCACGATAAATACTCTGGTAGCAGCAAATCACCGTTTTTTAACCTATAGAGAACAAATTACCAGTGACAATTAAATCAAGTGTAACCTCCAACACGCATCTCATTTACTTGCAAATGCAGATTTCCAAACCAGTGCGAAATGGAACGCAAAGCTATTATTCGTTTAACAGGTTTTCAAATTACTACACTCGCTCAATTTAAGAGACCAGGAATTTAAAAGTAAAGAAAATAGCCAAAAATTTCACCATTTCTTATAAGAGAAAACGTTTCGGAGTCCAGCTCCATCGTCAGTTCAAAACCTAGAACACAGGTACAAACAATTAGTAACCTAAAATTCACATTCAAACAATTCACCTAAACTTGAGGACATTAGAACTAAAATCGAAGATAACAGAAATAAAAATGAGATGACATGTAGAGAAAATACAATCTATTTACAATTTGTAGAGGATAGGAACTGAATGCAGCATTTAAATTTTTTTAAATTGGTGAAATTTTTGGTTATTTTCTTTACTTTTAAATTCCTGGTAAATTTGCGACTTAAGCAGCCAAGTGATTTTAATAATTTAAGAGACCATGCAGTAAAAGATAAGGCGCTACTTCCAGGTCCGATTTATTTACTCGCCGAAAGAATCATTTGGTAGCATTCCAAGAAAGAAAATAAAAGCTTGAACCCCTTAGGAGCAATTTTTTCCCGTGTAGAGACGAACTATCGATGGAAATGTGAAGGCATCTGTGACACTGAGAAATGGTGGCTATGGGCACTCTTCTCCATACGAGCTTCGAACGCAGGCATCCTGATGCCGGGACATTCATTGACAGTGTGTTTCTTTTTCACAAACTCGTATTTTATTTGTGTTTTTTTTTACTTTAACCTGTTTTTGACATGACACGAAGCTTAGAATGTACCATGTATACCTAAATTATGCCCGATGCAACAAATACTATTTATTGCAAAAAATTTGAAAATTTGTCTTCTTCACGAGATGAGTTTGTAAGCATTTTCTCTGTAGCGTAATTTTATTTAGAATTATAAAGAAGTTTAGTCGGGTTAAGTCAAGTGTTATGAATCATGAGACTATTGTATTCGAAATTTAATATCATTTAACAAACGCTTGCCTTGAGGAATATATAATATTAAGCCATAACTTTTAATATTGCGATAAATAGATAATATATAATAAATTATTTATAATCCAAAACTAAGAATGAAGATTGAAAGCTAAAATAATAATTTAATTCAAACGTAATATGATAAATTAAACCGCAGAATTACCTGTATGCGCAGCGTTTAAACTCAGAACCAATATATTGCGAGATTAAAGAGGAAGCAAAAGGCCAGCCGTGACCGCGATAATGGCTTATCCTCGCCTTCCTTTATCGTTCAATTTACAAAAGGGGATGTTTAATTTATTTCATTAAAAAAATTCCTAATAGGAAATGTATTGCGTATTACGAATGAAATCGATAACTATTATTTCAAAATATGGTATGAACAATACTTATATGTTAGATCAATGTTCTGGATTGTTTTGAAAATTTACAAATAATAAAACGGAGTCATTTCGCGACGAAAGGGTAGCTAATATCCAATTAAAAGTTCAAAGTAATGCTATCGAACAGCAGCGAATAACTATTTACATGCAGACAATTGCTCATACCTAAGAATATATACATACTAAGAAACCAGCTTTCAAAGAAACAATACAAACTTATTCCACAGTGGAAACACCTATTTAAAAAATTATTTAAAAAAGTTAAAAGCAACATCCCAAAAAGTCGTTGGGGTCTTGCTAGATAGCCAGCGATGCGCTAAAGTAAAAGTTTGCATCTTTTACAAATGGTATATATGAGGGAGATTGAACTACAAAAACATCTAATCAACATGCATAGATTTTTCTCATTATGAATAAGTCATTTAATCAGCATTGAAGAATGGTAACAGTTTAGTCAGTAGAATCTGTATCTCACACAACCATTAAATACATCAAATATCATATGTCCATACGAAACACATTTCTTCCATAACGATAATTTTTAACAGATATACTGACGATAATAAAAAAAGGATGGCAGTAGCAGCAAATATTTCCGACTGACTTTGTTATTCGGTTATTTAAATCGTTTTTAGAATTAATTTTTTAACTTTCAAAGTTTTGAGATAAAAAACTCGGAGCCTCAGAAGTTATTATCTCGTATAAATGTTCGTAACAGATATTTTGGAACAATTCCTAACGACAGTGAACTCTCCGTTGCTCGTGCATGTATTCGGATTTTCGCTCATCCATCATCGAAAACAATCATTGTTATTTTAATGATCCCTCAATCAAACCAAATCAAAATTAGACCAAATTTCAATAAAGCACTCAAGAAGTCGTTACAATCTCTGTTCAACATACGATGGTACCATCATTTTGGGGAATCGTACCTAATGTCATAAAATTAGGCTCGCATATGAAGTTTCGGGCTCAATTATAAGAAGAATTATCGAGTGCAATATCAGGCTTCAATAAACCGATGCGGAAATGCATGTAACAACGCAACTTGTTTCGTGAGAATACGGCTAAGGGCATCTCGAGACTTCCACGGCGAAATATTGTATCTGGATTTAGAGATGAAAAAAATAGCTTCAATACTCAACTTTAGGGACCAGCGTGTCGTGCAAAGCTCAACGTTGCGATAGACGGTCTCGAGGCAATGAAATATAAGTCAAACTAAGACACTTTTCAGGTTGCGAATATAATAGTATAACAGAGGGAGACGAAGAATGCGACAACAGCAGCAAAATATTGTTTATTAAACTGTTAGACAACAATACTGAAGTGATAATTATAACGCCGAAAGATGGTTTGAAGGGTGCAATGTTAAAATTTATATCTAATTAACTCGTTAATGTTTATACGCTTATCGTTTGTCTCGTGTTAGGAGGCAAAGTCGACGCTCGTTAGCTCTATCTTTTTTACTATTGCTTTAACCTTACCGAGGTGAAGACCTCTTGCTCAAACAGTATTATTACTTTTGTTAACTCTTGCTTATCTGTTACTTAATTTGAGTTTGTGCGAGTGTGTTTTCATTTTATTTTGTTCAATTTAAATGCATGTTAGAACTTCTGTGTTTCGCTCGTTTAATTAAGATCTTGCTTAACCGGCTTTACGCCAGTGCATGGAACCCGTAGGGTTATTGGCTCCTTGGAGCTTCGGTGTATACCGATTGTCACATGCCTTAGTGCTGTGAATTAATTGCATGCTTGCATGCGCTTAACTCCTTTAAGTACGAGCGAACACTCCTATTACTGTTTTCACTATTTTCTTCCTAATAGTTCTCTACATGAGAACTCTTGTCTAGGGTTCCTCAACGGAAACAAATAGGTAACCTGAAACAGTGACTCATTCAATTGGAATTAAATATTGTGTTCTACACTTTTAACGTTCGAACTTGTGCTTATATGTGCGTACGTATTCTACAGCTTGCACGAGTTCCTCGTCGCGCTGCGTGCTTCTCGTTTAATTCCTTCTGGCTTCGTTCTGCGAAGCAATTCTCTTTGCGGAACCACAATAAAAGTTTCAACGCTTTCTTTGTTTTTTGATTTCCAATTGTACCGAAATTCAATAGCAAAGTAAAAGGATTTCTTCGAGATATGTCATGAATAGAGAATAATTGTCTCTAGCATTGTTATAAACGGTAGAATATATTGTCTTAAAAATACACAAGAATGGTAGATGATCATCGTTATAATTGAAATCGAACGTATAAGATTCTCTTGAATCCATACTATTTAACAGTGAAAGACTATCTTTATGTTTGAAAAATAAATTAGAAGAAGTCTCATATCTATACAGAATCAATAAAAGATGATATAATAAACTGAAATAAACGGTTTAAAGATTGTCGGTTTCCAGGCTTCAAGTTTTCAAGAACAGGGTATGAATTATATTTTATTTTTCTTGCATGATACTTTTGTCGGGAAAATAATCTGAGGTCGTACAGTGGCCGGCGGTTAACGCTCGTTAATTACGATAGCTTTAAGACATGACACTTACTCACCTGAGATGTTGCAAGTTGCTCGAATCCCACACGTTCCTGAAGGATACAAATGTTATTAAAATAATGAACAAATAATGATAAGGTAAAATTAATAATAGCAGCTGTCAAATTGTCGCATAGCGAGTTATGAAACTACTATATAAAAATTCTCAAGCCCACCGAATTAAAGTCAAAGTGATTACAGTTGGCGTAATCTAATTCCATGACAGAAAAGTCCACTAAATTCAATTAGATTATATTCAGTGTTGAAAAATTTTACAAAGTCAAAGCCTTGACAACGAGGAGATGTGTGATTTCACTTTATGTAAGTAAAATCAATTTAAATAAAGTCATAATTTAAATAAAGCGACAACATCAAAGCTGTGAGCAATTCTAGTGTGTTCAGTCCATGTAGGGAGACTCAATCATTTTGGGATCGTCAATGAGCAGCACGTCGCTGTCACGGCAGACGTGGCACGTCAAAGGAGAAAATAATTAGAAGCGTCGGCTGCGGGTAGGATTTAATTTAGGTAGCCAGTTTAGCTGCCAGTTTGATATCAGCAAAACGAAAGACAGCGCTGAAGTTAAATTGCTTCTCTCAAGGCGGTCTCAGAAAGATCTTTCTTTATTTTACTCTCCCTGGAAATTTTGCGCATTATTCTATTAGCTTCATTAAATTAAAACTGCAGAAAATGAAGAGAAATGCGGCCACAGTCTCGTAACTTTCACTACTTTAGAGAAGCTTGAGAAGACTTGGTTACTGCTTAGAATTTCCTTAGTAGGATATATTGCGTAAGAAGGAACGCCTCGAGGTGATTAAGGAGCGAATTTCGACTCTAATTTGCATATATATTGTATCACTATCTAATAAATTCTTACTTCAATGTTAATAATTGAGTATCGAACATACCTGAATGTATCATAGAAGAATTCGCAAAATAATTCGCAATTTAAACCAGTCCCCAAACTAAAATTTAAATTTGTGTTCCTACATCAATGGATCATCACCTTGTTTTCATTACTCGTTATACTAGAATATATCCCGAGAATTTTCAGCCACTTGCGTAATTATTTAACATGCTTAAATAATAAGCCAAAATATGGATAATATTTTATCCCCAACAAATCTGCACGTGTTGAATAAAAGATTTTTCCGCGAGTCAAGAAGATTTATTAGATNATATATGGGCTAATAATCTGCCCATCGATTGCTCAATATTATTCTCTTGGCCACCTAAAGTACGACCTCGATTTTGCATTTAAAGTTACTAAAACGCACGCATTAACAAAGAACCATTAAGATAAATACGAATAACCGATTATTTATCAATTCATTGGACGCACCTCGCACACTCTTAATGAGAGTTTTTTTAAATGAACTATAATGAGTTACGCAGCATGAAAACAATGCATGCGTCGTAGTTTAGCGACTCGACTTGTCCAAAAATGAACAAGATAGCTCACGGAGAAACTTTAATGGTCAACTAAACCCGGTCTGACAGCAAGTAGCTAAGTAACAATGGAACAATGTAACTATATGACATGAGCTTTATAAGTACATCGCATACATAATTCCAGCCTCAACATAATAAGCTGATTCTTGCGCCATAGTGGTTGGCTTCTTGCCACAACTCGCCTTCACCTCTAAATAATTTCCTTCGATTTTAGAAACCTTTTCCCGGAAGCTTGCAAGATAAATTAACGCTGGATTATGGATGGCAAAGTTGATGGACAACCGTCGTCGATGATGGATTTAAATCGCGCCGTATTTTTTTAAAAGCGTTGGTAAAGGTAAAGTTAATAAAGGGCGAGGAGAAAAATAAAACTTTAATTTAATTTCATATTGACGAGCGCGTGACGAGACGCCTTGCCGGCCACAGGCGGCCTGGTGCTACAGATATGTCAGTGAGAGCTGCACAAAAAAAGTCTGCTGCAACGAGTGTAGAATGTAGCAATAAAATATGCTGCAACGGCTACAGCAATAAAGAGCTAATCGATGCAGCAAGAAAAACTGCTGCAACAAGTGCAGGAAAAAAATCTGCTGCAACAAGTGTAGCAGGAAAGACTGCTGCAACAGGTGCAGCAAGAGAAATTTCTGCAACAGGTGCGGTAAGAAAAGCTGCTGCAACAGATGCAGCAATAAAAACTGCTGCAACAAGTGCAGCAAGAAAAACTGCTGGAACAAGTGCAGTAAGAAAAACTGCTGCAACAAGTGCAGTAAGAAAAACTGCTGCAACAGGTGCAGTAAGAAAAATTTCTGCAACAGGTGCAGTAAGAAAAGCTGCGGCAACAAGTGCAGCAAGAAAAACTGCGGCTGCAACAGTTTCAGTAGGAAAAACTGCTGCAACCGAGGCAGTTAGAGGAGCTGCTGCAATAAGTTTAGCAATATAAGCTTGCCCTTGAAATAGACAGGAAATATAGCCTACATATTTCCTTCATACATATATAAATAAATACAGCAAAAAAATAGCTCAGATGAAAAAAATTCTAAATTTAAAGTCGCGGCAATAGGAATAGCAGTTGAGCACTTAAAAGCAATCGAAACTGAAGCGGAAGGAAAAACTGCACCTCAGTCACAATAATAAGACCACTCCAAACAGCGGCTGTTATAGCTGCAGCAAACAAACAACAGCAAACACGGCATCATCTTCAGCAGCTTCAGTTAAAGCTGACCCAACTGCCGTCCTACTGCAGCAGCAGCAGCAGCAGTATCGTCCGGTGCCAGTATCTCACATTACAACACAGCTGCCCGCGTGACCTAGCGATCATCTGCTACTTGGAATTTTTTTAGCGCAATTTTTCATTTATGGAAGAAATGCCCTATTGTGCTCGTCATGTCCGTCCGTCCATCCGTCCGTCTGTCCGTCTGTCCGTCTGTCCGCCCGTCCGTGACTTCACGTTTTCGTCGAAGAGAAAATGCGCTCTCTGTCACTCACTGCAGTGAGTACGGAGTTATAATTTAGAATTTATAATATCAATAGATATTGAATTTAGACAAATAATGTACGAGTCGTGATTTATTGTTTGTAAAAAATTTGACTGGCCCGTTTCCCTTAATTAGAAATCCATTTTTTTCAGTTGAAGTTAAAGCTTTTTGAATTTCAATCAGTTTAGTTTTCAATCCTTTGTTAATTGTTTGTACCAAAATTATGACGTAAGAAAGCATATATTGTTTATAAGGAAGGAATAAAGGTTCAAACTTATGATTCAAACTTATTATTTGCCTCGAATTTGAATTTTTGATTAGCTCGTTTTTGAATTCCACAATCTGCAACAGTTCGAAAACTCTCAGCTTCACACACAAGTTATCGTTCAAAAACTATCAGTTTTACAAGTTATCGCTCAAAAACTATCAGTTTCACAACTCATTGTTCAAAAACTATCAGTTTCACAATTCATCGTTCAAAAACTCTTAGTTTTACAACTCGCCTTCTAAGACCGTCAATTTCACCTGTTACCTTTCAAAAACTATCACTGTCACAATTCACCGTTCATTGACCATTAGTTTCTTAATTCACCGTTCATTAACCATTATTTTTTTAATTCACCGTTCATTGACCATTAGTATCTTAGTTTCTCAATTCACCGTTCAAACACTATCAGTTTCATACCTCCGGCCTCCAACAAGGGTCAGTGGCCGCAACTCTCGCGTTCTCCCGCGTACGGCAGTGGCAGGCTGGCGTTCAGTCACGTCGTCTAAAGCTTCGATTTTCTCTCGAACGACAAAGTCACAAAACAAATTTGCTGACGCCTTCATCCTTTGTCTTTCTAAAAAGGAAACAAAAGGGCTTTGTTGAGCCGCCTCAGCACTATGAGAACTTTCTTTTACGAACGAAATTGTGTTACATTGGAATAAAAACCGCGTAATCAAATGGAAACGGTGTTACGGGATAAACTAACAAATTTATGAACTTTAAGAATATTTTAAATAAAAAAGTACAGAGAAATATACCACCAATCCAAGGATCAATAAAATGTTTAAATTGTAAATTAGCAATAAAAAATATAACTCAGTATTCACTGCAGTGAGTTACAGATAGCGCATTTTCTCAGAGAGCGTCCGTAAAGAGCGTCCGTTACGGACTGACGGACATGACGAGGACAATAGTGCATTTTTCCATAAATGAGAAAATGCGCTAAAATTTGTAACTTCAAAATGAATTTATTTGTTTAAAATCATCAGGAGAACATAAATTTCGGGGCACAATCAGTGTTCCATAGTTGATCGTTGAGGTTAATGATACTCGGTTTGGTGATATACTGTCTGGACATGAGATGCAAGATGTCTTACCCAAAGGCACTTCAAGCAGAGGTACAAAAATCGGGGGAAAAAAAATCACGTGACTATTACGTACAAAGTAGGAGGAGTTGTACAATTGTAGGACGATACGATAAGTGATCGCTGTATATTAAATTATCTGTCAATAAATAGTAGCTATAACTACATCGGTGTAGTATCAATACAATAAGTAAAATTCTAATGAATATTACATTTATAATAGAAGATACGATCGCTCTATCTTGGTCAATTGGTTTAATATCCTGTATATAACATTAAACATTTAATGTAATATATGTTAATGTGATATACGTATAATCTATATATACAATGATATACAAGGTATTATGTGTACAATATAACATAAAAATATTATGTATGTTGTAATAACATAAATATATACCTACCTATTAATACAATGAATAATATGCTGTATATAACATATAACAACATTAAACGAGTGTAAATACAAAAAAAAAATTTAGAACTCATAAGGAATAAAGGTTCAAAATTACGATTCAAGACTGTAATTTTCTTCGAATTTGAATTTTGATTAGCTTTTGTTTGAATTTCAATTACTTTCCTAATGGATGTTCAGAAGTTTTGACAATATCATCAGCTTCAGAATCTGATTACAAATCACATAATAATATTATCGTTGACTCAGACATTAAAATGTAAGTTTTTGCACCTAAATAAACCGCAATAATTGGTGGGTAAAAATTATAGAACACATAAAATAACACAAATTTTAAATTCAACCATTCATAAAAAATTGCGCATCGATTTCAAACACTACGGCTATAATGGTTCGGATCATTCATATTTGTTAGGTTAAAATAGAGAGAAATTTATTCAAGGTTTTCAATTTCTAAAATGGTTCGGAATTCGAATAAAAATTTCACATGGAACTGATGCCGTCTAGCATATTTTCTGCGAGACGAGAATCATTTCGAGACCAAGATACCTATTTCAATAAGGCGAAACGCTCGTGTAGAGCTCGAAGTATTAGAGCTGAGACCACATTCTAAAATGTCCGTACTCTTTGGCTGAGCTTAGACTTTTCTTTGGTTGCGAAAGCTTCTTCTCAAATAATATCAAGAGCTCTTGAACAAGAGGAACCGTATGCATAAAATAGAGAACGCAGGGTGATATTAAAGGTCGTGTCTGGAAACCTGAATTGAACTTCCCATTGGAAATTGACCGATTTCTCTCCGATGATCGGTTTTTAGTATTTATGAAAGATATATGATTTCAATGAATTTTTGTGAAGTAACTCAATAGAAAAGGAAGAAGAGGAATCTAAGACGACTGAATATCTTAATGTTTGGTTGGAATTTACTGTAAATTATTTTATGTTGATATAAGACTCAGTTCTTGCATGTTAATTGCACATATAAATTATATTTTATGAAGGAAGATATTGAAAAAGCACAATATTTATGCTC
This sequence comes from Hyalella azteca, assembly GCF_000764305.2. Lineage (NCBI taxonomy): Eukaryota > Metazoa > Arthropoda > Malacostraca > Amphipoda > Hyalellidae > Hyalella > Hyalella azteca. Next base: position 107,067 of record NW_025944327.1, read on the forward strand.
AAGGCATTCGTATTCCGTTGCTGAGGCCTGCACTAAACTCCAACATTTCCAGGACAAAAGCAAGCAAATATACTACAGAAATACCTGATGAAAAAATGCATGTAGTGCATGTAGAAATACCTGAGAAAATTAATTAACACATAACAAATAAAAATGTCTTTGAATAGTTAAAAGTGTTACAGGAGTAGCAGGCGAAGTGAATTGCATGGAAGTCGTATTGATTCTGAATATCATGAATATTACGCTTTATTTTGTCCACGAATAAACACTATTTAAAGCGAGGATCCAATTTTATTTGCCATTTCAGTGATTTCAATAGTCACGTTAGTTAACTCGTAAATTACACAAAGTCAGATATCGAACCGTATCAACATAAATACAAATTACACCGAAAACAACAAGATAATATTGATAAGTGAGGTAAAAAATATAGAAGTAAATTTTAAAATTTAAAAGTCTAAAAAAGTATCAATAGAAATACAAAGCCTGGAAGAAAATCATTGTGGATGTTATACAGAACTCCTCGCATAAAGTTCACTAAAGCCTCGAGAGATCGAGCTAAAAGTTGCATTCAAACCTGATCGAAATTCCTTTTCCAGATCAAGGGAACCAAAAAATATAAGAGCGAAAGCCCTTGAGGATATTTATCTTTCAGGAAGTTATTTACCGGTCAAAAACGCACTGAACCTCAGCAAAAATTCAGCAAGAGAAGCGTTTGGTATTGAAAAGTGCAGGAGATTGAGCCGTGAAACGCCCCCGTGTTCTCATCGACAAAACTCTTTTTATAAGGCGAACCATGGAGAATAAACTTATGATATGTTATAATGTGAGATGTGATTCAATGTAGTTCAGGCTGACGTATCGAAGTGCAGGAGAAATTAAGACTTCTTAACTACACTCTCTACTACAAATGTTTAGGGCCGCAGGAATAGATCACAATCCTAAATTTCGACTTCGGTAAGCAAATCCCTGCATTATTCATTTCATTTTTCAGCTATCGCTACTTGAGCAAACGATTTACTATGCAAGTGATTTCTCTTAAAATTTCTTCACATAAAGTGTTGTAAAATTAAATTTTTAGAAAATGCTGTTCCGTAGCTTTAGGCCTAAATTTCTGATCAGTTTTTGATCCGAGTCTTTACGGACTGGTGAGAGGAATTATACACATAGAAAACAACAGAGTATACTGCGAGAAATATCATGTGTAAATTACATTATAAACGCTAGTTTGGCTGTCGCGTCATATGTCGCTCGTTTCTACCGCCCGTACAACACAATAGGTGACACAGAGTAAGGTGCATTGCTAAGATGATAAAAAAATTTAAAACTTTAGAACTGAATTTGGGCCCGAATGGGATGAGCCACAAGTTCCATTCCTTGATAATTGACAAAGATATTTATTGTATAAGTGCTTTGAATTTTTCAGCGAAACAAATATATCACATCGAATGTGCCTCGCGTTTTCAAGACCAAAAATAGACATTTGACTCTCAACATCAAAAACTTTCAAACCCAATCAAACTACACAATAAAATGGAGATATGGGCAATTATGCAGATTGGTGTGGGTTAGTGAAGATTAGTGCAGAACTGCGAACCAAAGCTCTACGAGTGAATTTTTCTATAAGTAAACCAGCAGATGTGCGATTGATGTGAGATGCGTTCGGCTATAGTTTAGCAGCCACTGAAATAAAGCACATGCAATGTTGCGCTTCAAGCTATTTAGTACACCAGCTACAGCTCTGCAGAGCACCTGCAGCAGCTATGTAGAGCACCAGCAGCAGCTATGTAGAGCACCAGCAGCAGCTATGTAGAGCACCAGCAGCAGCTATGTAGAGCACCAGCAGCAGATGTAGAGCACCAGTAGCAGCTACGTAGAGCACCAGTAGCAGCTACGTAGAGCACCAGCAGCAGCTACGTAGAGCACCAGCAGCAGCTACGTAGAGCACCAGCAGCAGCTTTGTAGAGCACCAGCAACTGCTATGCATATAGCACCAGCAGCAGCTACGTAGAGCACCAGCAGCAGCTATGTAGAGCACCAGCAACGGCTATGCATATAGCACCAGCAGAGACGACAAACGCAAGCAGGAGCTGGTGCCATTTCAACACTCGTGCTTGAGGCTTTCGTTGCTCTACGCACATATTGCCAACGAAGAGAAATGTCACCGAGGTATTCTCCGGCGTATGACTGGTGGCGCCTGTGATACGCCAGAGGGATTATACGCTGCCAAATTAACTGGATTTTTAATTGTCAATGGCCTGAGTCAGTGAGATAGCTCGTGAATGTTTTGTTTAAATTTTCAAGTTAAATTGAAAACATGAAACATTGGAGATATAATCTATAGAGATTTTTTGAATCTAAAATAAACTCGTGTCAAAATTTGAGCTGCTGAAGAATATACATTTAGGTCAACTAATTGATTCAATCCACCATTAATTAATGCACGAGTATCCAATTGGATAGTGCGGGACCGATGGTATCGGAAACATGGGAACGATGCTATTCTGAGATCTTTAGCATTAAAATGCTGGGAATTTTTATATAGAATAATGAATTATATGAAGAATTACCCACGGTTTAAAATTTAAGATAATATGGTATCTTCAGAAATAATAGCGCGTCATAGTTAGATAATATTCTTATACAAGCATAATCGTTTCATAGTAAATTATTTAAAATCTAGATATCGTACAAAATGTAATATCTCACTAAACCTAGCTAATAAAATCATGCAATAATATAAAAAAATTTCAATATAAGAAGAAAAGCGTTTCCCGTTATTTCATAATCATTTTTAAAAATGAACACAGTTTGTATTCCCATATTGTATTCATTAAAAATCGGACAACACGTTAATTTATTACGCGTGACAATCGAGTACAAGAAAAATCGAATCAAAGTTTAAAACATTATCGCTATTTTTTATTAGAGTATTATCGCTATTTAGAGCATTGTCGCTATTTTCAAGGATGATTACTTGACTTTCATCAGTCTGGTATTGCCAACAATGAATCCGGGTTCAAAGCTTAAAATTTATGCCTTAGTTTATGAGTTGTATTTTAGGCGTATTTCACTTGAAGCCGCGTGCTTTATTACACTGTTTTCCGATGTAGAAGCTCGATTTTGGAATAAGTTGTGGATACAAGGCGAGATGAGCGAATATTGGATGCGATGTGAGGCTTTGCAATATCCTAATGCATGACACTTTTGTACGTCGACGCAAAATCCTTTAATTAAGGCAGCCTATAACTCGCCATAAGATTTATAATAAACAACCAAAGTCATGTAGGTTTATCGGGATACCAAATTAGTGAATAAATTACCATAAATTTAATTTACTATAAGCAGATAAATAACAATTCAATTTCAGCTTAATGAGATATGAATTAATGTAAATGAAGTTAAAAACCGTATAAACTATAGAAAGTAATATTCCTTCACCCAACAGCCCGCATAAATTTAAATAAATTTAGGATAAAATTATCAAAATACTAACCATGAATTTACAATTGTTGCCGCATTAACAATAAGAGGGATGGCGGAACTGGCGACTTTAGGTCAATTTTCATGTCATGATAATATCACTTTCGGACGCAGGACGAATAATAAGCTATAATTTATTACAAGAACCATTCGCTATCTATGTTCCGAGTTAATCAGAGCTTGTCTCTGGTATTGTACAGCCTGTCGAATATGTTAAGAGGAAATCACGAGTGATATTCTTAAGCGAAACGCTGCGGTTGTGGCCCTACGTTCATCAGGGAGATCCGGCAATAATCATGTTCGTAATGTTCATTAACTCGTCCAGTAAGAATATAAGTAGGAATAATTACGACCCTAGTAATGGTAATTAACTAGCGAGGGAATAAAATCGGCCGGCGTAATTTAATTCTTTAGATATTGAAATACTTTCAGAAATTTCATTAATATTCTCTCTTGATTGTAAAGAATGTAAAGTGCAGACAAGTTGTCAGTGTAAGAAATACTCTTAATTGGTAAAGGTTCCAGACTTCAATCATCAGCAATATAGGCGTAATTATGGTACTAGAAAAATGCGCTTTTAGTGTATACGGGAATAAATACTTGTTATTGATTTGAATGAATTGCTCTCATTATTAGAAGCGTGGTGACAACTATCGGAAAAATATCCGGCTGACCATCTGTGGGCTTACTTTAACTGGAATAATGTTCCAAAAATGTTCAATTTACCCAAGCCAGAAAAAGAAATTCGAACTTCTTCTATGATTCGATTTCAATTAAACAAGTCTTTCTGAATACAAGCGCCCCACCGCTGTCTTGCTTGATCATCTTCACTATAGACAATTAAAAATGGATGTCATCCTCAACATGGCGAGCCGCAGACGTGATCCGTTTTCTCGTTTTTTTAATAAAGTGTTTAATTATGAAGACCGTAATTCTGTAGTCCTGTAAATTTGAAAATTTCCGTTGTATGATTGCGATTCACAACGTAAAAAGATAGGTTCAAATTGATATACAAATGATATAACGACTATCATGCAAAATGATGAACCTTCATTGCTAACTTAAGTAGAATATAAATAGAATAAATAGAATAAACGAATAAATACATTTTAGGTCGTGACAAAAAAGAAAAAAAGAGCCAAAGCCTTACAAAAATAACAATTTCCCATCATTTTTCCTGGAATTCCATTATTAGTTTGACTGATGTTTTCTTATTTAGTAATAACTATTTTTCTTGAAATTCATTATTAGTTTGACTGTTGTTTTATTATTTGGTAATAACTTATACTCGCGAGCAGCCTCTGCACCAAGTTTCAAACCAAACTTCCCGCGACCCACGAGACCTCGTGACGGGCAGAAATTAAATTAATAAATAAAATTAATAACTAAATTTACTAATAATCGAATAGCTCCGGAAAAGAGACGTGTAAACAACTTGACTGTAATATCCAATTATCCAATATTTTGTGAGTGGGACTAGCAATATTACTCATAAAAACTTACAATATAACAACAGGGGTACGAAATAAGCTTCAATAAATAAGGTTGGCTGAACTGAAAACGATAAAAATCAGAGTTAAAACATAAAAAAAAACATTTTCAAATATCCCTGCTCCTGGCAACCAGCTTGGTTGGATTGCACAAAACTGAAATGAATCTTTGCAATTTGAATATTCAGCAAAAAATCTCTTTGCACGAACTTTCCTATTAAGATAACAACAAAATAGACAAGAATAAATACGCAGGTCAAGTTAAGTAACAATCAGCTAATATAAATAAATATAAATAACAAGACATCGCGGCGAGAATTTTTACACTTCAAAGCTCAAAAACGATTTTGTATCCAAGATACCAAACGAAGGAGGCATGTTGTACTGAGGCATTCCACTCGAGTGAACGCAGCTCAGGTTAGTTCAACAATTTATGAAGCTTGTCGAGCAACGATGCATCGCTCGCTAAACTAATAGTTAGTATATTGGCTACAAGCAAGCTTCTAGTCTATGCACACTGGAGTTATAATCAAAGTATCGGCAGCCGTAGTAACATTGGATTATATTCAAAACATATCCTGACCTTGGAAATGGCGAGTGCCAAAAAGAAAATTTTCAGGTTATTGTGGACGCATTATGACCTCCGCGATGAATATGGGTAGAATTGATTTTATGTATGTAAGATTCAATAAATGATTATGATTTAACATATATAAACCTCATCCCACTAGATATCTATGTAATTTACATCACAATTATGTATATCCTAACATCATGTCACTTACTCAATCAAGAAGAGTGTTGTACAGCCTCAGCACTAAGACATTGTTTTCTCATAATAGACGACATCTTCAAGCTTTGAGCTGAGCAAGTGCACACTAAACATATTAAGACACCCCGGCCTGCGTATGAGCTATGTACTTCTACTCGTACTTCTGCAACCACTTACCAGCACGTCGCCTAGAAATGGTTGCCCCCCACAATCTTGCATTTAAAGACATATAATTATTGGAATGCAATACTAGAAAACATGACCGTTTCGCAGGCCCGTAGACACACAAAATTCAAACGTAGACTTAAAGCTCCTTAACGTCAGTGAAGGTCGCGCTATCGTGACAGGATTTGACGCCCATATTCATACGCGTAAAACAGCCCGGTTGACGTGTTTGGTAATCTTTTGTCTCAGCTCAGTAACGTTTCTTTACTCGAGTTAACGGGTAAACAGACTAAGCCGAGGCGGGCGTTACTTGATCTATATACGTTATCAGAGACGAATTGTCGCTTGTCGCTATTGCAACCTATACAGTGGGGAAAATAAGTATTTAGTCAGTCACCAATTGTGCAAGTTCTCCCACTTAAAGTGATGAGAGAGGCCTGCAATCGACATCTTAGGTAGACTTTAAATATGAGAGACAAAATGTGAAAAAGAAATTTGAGAAAATCATTTTGGTCGGAGTTTTAAAGATGTTTTTTGAAAATGATGGTGGAAACAAGTGTTTGGTCAATAACAAACGTTCATCTCATTACTTTGTTGCATATCCTTTGTTGGCATTGACAGAGGTCAAATGTTTTCTGTATGTCATTACAAGGTGGGTACACACTGTTGCTGGCCTGTTGACCCATTCCTCCATGCAGATCTCCTCTAGAGCAGTGATGTTTGGGGGCTGTCGGCGAGCAATACGGACTTTCAACTCCCTCCAAAGGTTTTCGCTGGGATTGAGATCGGGAGACTGGCTAGGTCACTCCAGGACTTTGAAATGTTTCTTACGAAGCCACTCCTTTTTTGTCCTGGCAGTGTGCTTGGGATCATTGTTATGCTGAAAGACCCAGCCACGTTTCATCTCCATTGCCCTTGCTGAAGGAGGTTTGCACCCAAAATCTCACGATACATAGCCCCCACTCATTCTTTCAAGTACACGGATCAGCCGTCCTGATCCCTTTGCAGATAAACAGCCCCAAAGCATGATGTTGCCACCCCCATGCTTTACAGTTGGTATGGTGTTCTTTGAATGCAACTCCGCACTCATTTCCCTCCAAATACGAGTTGTGTTTTTACCAAATAGTCTTACTTTGGTTTCATTTGACCATATGACATTCTCCCAATACCCTTCAGAACATCCAAATGCTCTCTAGCAAACGTAACTTGCCTGGATATGGACTAGCTTAAGCTGGGGGACACGTCTGGCACTGCAAGATCTTAGTCCCTGGTGTCGTACCGAATTGCTGATGGTAACCTGTGGAACGTTGGTTGCCGCTTTCTGGAGGTCATTCACTAGACCCCTTCTTTTGGTTCTGGGATTTTTCCGCACCGTTATTGTGATCATTTTGACCCCACGGGCTGAGATCTTGCGTGGAGACCCAGATCGAGGGTGATTAGTAGTGGTCTTGTAGATCTTTCATTTTCTGATTATTGCTCCCACATAGTAGATTTCTTCACACCAAGCTGCTTGCCTCTTGCAGATTCAGTCTTCCCATCCTTGTGCAGGTCTACAATTCGGTTTCTGATGTCCTCCGACAGCTCTTTCGTCTTCACTATAGTGGAGTTTCGAGTGAGACTGTTTGAGGTTGTGGGCAGGTGTCTTTTATACTGTTGACGACTTCAAACAGGTTCCATTAATACAGGTGATACAGAGACTCTTGAAAAAAAGTTACAGGTCTGTGACAGCCAGAAATCTTGATTGTTTGTAGGCAACCAAATACTTATTTCCCACCATCATTTGCAAATAACATCTTTCAAAGTCCGACAAATCATTTTCTACAATTTTTGTTCACATTTTGTCTCTCATAGTTAAGGTCTACCTATATGATGTCAATAATTGCAGGCCTCTATCATCATTTGAAGTAGGAGAACTCGCACAATTTATGACTGACTAAATACTTATTTTCTCCCCACTGTACATTCATTATCTCCTCGTCTAATTCGATGGGAATTTTAGAATTCACAAATCATTAAAATTCGTATCATCTGTTCTTCACATAACTGATGATATTTTGATTATACCCAATACTAAAGAATCATTATTTCAGGACATGACAGCATGTTGGCTACACTCCCTGCACATTAGACTACATGATACCCCGATGCAAATGAAACATGAATAAACATGACACTCTACACGAATGGCGAGGCGCTTTCGCATGACACTGTCAGTCCCTCGGTATTGAGCTCATGCATGTAATTTGAGCCCCAGCTGGCAGGAAAAATTCTGGTGGACATCGCGAGGTGACCAAGTGGTTAAGAGCAGCGAAATTGGAGCAGTGAGTTGCTGGTTCAAGCTCCAACAAACCGTGAAAAGTACTGCGAAGTCTAGAACCGGAGACATGTTAGACATCAGCTTCTTCAACACGAATACTTCCATATTATACGTACAATACTTTAACACGAGCCCATCGATGTTCCACAAGATCTTTCACAACATGAGAGCGAAACGCCCGCTTATGTCTTAACCGCTGACTGGGACCGCTTTCGCACTAGATGCTATAGCCAAAATTCCTCTAGAGAAGAAAAACCCAAAAAGCCTCAATAAAACGCTACATTCATTCAATAAATGCACCAAAACTGTTACAACTAAGCATACATTACAAATTTATTTCTTTCATTACGAATGAATAGAGGTGCAGGCATTAGGAAGATAACTGTTCACCCTTTATTCGGCCATCCATTGTCGGAAACCCATTCTCTGCCACCTATTATTGGCTTGTTGCAGCAGCTCGGCTTGCAGAAATGAGTTCCAACTGAGAACGGAGAGGTCGTCTAAGTTTGGTCGGCGGTAGCCAACTTCGGTGTGAGTGTAATTACGAAACTTCATTTCTGATGCGCCTTCCTAATGAACATCGCGGCCTCCAAAAAATATATCTCGTGTGAGATAGCGGACGCATCGCCGATGACGCCAGTGCCAATTTGGTAGGTAATTATGGGCGATTATAAACAATTTCTGCGTGATTTGTGATTTTAATGTGTGATTTATATTGAATTTATTGTCGAATGTGTGTGAAATGAGTGATATGATAACGCAACGGTAGTAGCAGGATAAAGATAGGGCAACGTTAATACACATTCTCGTTTACACAAGCAAATATAGTAATAAATATATTAATAAATGTCTGATAAATATACTAATAAATACGCTAATAAATATCTGATAACCATACCAATTAAATTTTTAGAGTGTTTAATAGGAGAATATCACTTTTAAATTACTCGTTCTTGAATATTATTTTCGATCTAAAATCTAAATGATCGAGAATGAAATTCCTAATTTTACGTACGGAGAACAATATTGATACGTCACCTTTCAGAAAATTAAAGTAGGATTATAGTTGGTTCCCTCACTGCGCTGGCTGGTGGAAGCTAGTTTTGAACACTCGATTTCTTTAAATTGCAAATATATTCTAAATTTTACGTTGCAACTACCCCAAACACAAAATGTCTTGCATTGGTTGTTTTAATGCTTCATGAATATACATGGTCTATTTTGGTCACAAAAGCTTTATTCTAAAATTAATTAATACGGTACAATAAAACAATCGCAAATATTTTCAAACATCGAAGTACACACGTTCTGATGATGTGGAACCAACCACCTCATGAGAACTCCAGTTTGAGCACTGGACAGAAACAAGCAATTTTGTGTCCAATAGGCGAGCATCGGTATATATAGCGCAACTGCGAATCAAGTTCCGTCACTCTGATTGCATTTTAGATACGCGACGCTTCACTCGCCCCCCTTCCCATGCTGTAACTTCCAACGGCTCCCCTTATTCACCAGAAATAGAATCCAACCAATAATTAAACTGGCCTACAGGAGTCCGAGCGTCACTCGCTTCACCCACACAGTTCCTCCGAGTCCTATAGAGACCTTCCCACACTTCTTCAGAGTTCTAGAGGACTTCCCACACTTTATTACACTTCCTTACAGTTTGAAAGACCTTTTAGAAGTGTAATTTAGAGACACATCCGTATTTTCAGAGTCCTAAGTACATTATCACACTTTCTCAAGTCCTTCTTCTACAAAAACTCCGCAAGAAAATCACAGCGGACTAGAATTTAACTGCATGAAACCTGAGACATGTAGTTCAACCTTGAGAAGCACTAGTTAAACGTTCATTGAACGTGCACAATGAACGATAATGGTCGCGACGTAAGTATATCGACCACTACGTGCTCCATTATTGAGTTACGTAATATTTGGTTACATTTTTAGACGACTTCTAAAGAGGAGTAAGCGCGTCCGACACGGTCTCGAATCTCAGAAATGGAACGGACGAATTCCAGCTAGACCCACAGATGTGCTTATTGTCTTCTACCGGCGAGTAGGAGGTTCAGGTATAGTGGCACTCTTGATACTCCGAATAGATTTTGCCAATGTTATTGATTGATTTATTATGTTGAATACAATAATTATTATTATTGTACATAATTTTTATTATGTGTTGAATACAATAAGTACAATAATATTGACAAAATTGGGCACAAGTTGCATCTTTCTGCAAGTTTGGTTAAAGACCAGAGAATGCTTTTGTTAAATTAATGTTGTTCCGTCAATCTTATTCATTTCTGGCAGGAAACGGAGGGAAATATTTCTATGCGCACGCAAAAGTTTAGTCGCAAAATCATAAAAAATTGCTACAATGTTCGGTAGTTACCTACAATAGTCTCTGAATGGAAATAAAAAGGCCACTATTGGATGAATGGATAAAAAACAAACACTATTAATAAACTGCCCTCGCAACCAAAGAATGTTGTTTATAAATGAATGTGAACGGTCGTATTGGCTCAAAATTTTTTGTCATGAAAAGGGATTATCGTGACCGAAACAACAACCGGCATGCAAAAAAAAAAATTCATGTCTCGAATGAATTTCAGTCTCAATTCAGGACCGATAGTATTAATAGAACCCAATATTAACATAAACTTATTTATTGAATAGGATGCAAGAGGAGCCCAAAGGATACGAAAGTCCCTCGACGCTGGCAATCAAAAGGAATACGAGCCGCGGGATATAAGTGGGTCTGCATCGGGATCCGTTGATGCCGGCGGGAATTCACTGGAGTCATTTTTATAGCGGATTCAGGAATGGATGCAGGATTCAGTGCAACCATTTTGATGCCGGTGATGATCCACCGTAACCAGTCAGAATTTACCGGAGATTATTGAGAAGGACCCGTTAATAACGGTGGGGATTTACAGGCATAATTTTCATGCCGGTGTGGGATTACTGTGAACCATTCGATGCTGGTGAGGAATAAGCGGAATGATTTATTATCATAGAATTTACTAGGAGGCGTTTGATGACGGTTGGGATCAACATAATGCATTTCTTGCCGGTGCAAATTAATTTTATTTATAATTATTTTAATTGTGGAGAGAATCTATAAGAGCCCCTTAGGATGCGATGAAAGTTAACATGAACTATTTTGGTAAAAGCTAAAAAGAAAACTTTTGATGGCGTTGAGAATTAACATGGAGTTTTCGATTGACGGTGGGAAAGAAAAAATTTGCAGGCGTTGGGGGCTAAAAGGAGCGAGTTTGATGGCTGTGGAACTAACAGGAGATCTTTCGAAGCAGATGAGATTGTACCTGAAGCGTATGAAGCTGATGTAATGGGGGTAATATAATGATATAATATAATGATGTGTAATAAATGGGTTGTACCGGACCCATTTATTCCGAAGCAAAACTAATGCTTTTTGTGCAAATTGATGCGCACCGGGGCAGCGTGGCAGCCGGTCTAACAGTCGTCTCACTCAAATGCACGCGTTCATTTCAAATTTCAAGCGAGATGTAATTCATAATATTTAAATAGTGTTACCGGTATGTGAATAATTGCCTTAAAGTTATAATTATGATGATGTCCTGATGATGATATAAATAGTGTACAAAGAATGATGGCCAAATTATGATGTAAATGATCGCATAATACAAAAATTGATAAATAAGGATATAAATTAGCTGTTGAAATCATCTATACAGTAAATATTCTAACTGACGCCTAACCAGTAAGCATACACATAATTTATTTTATTGTATGTAATTACAAATAATTTGTAATTTAACTAAAATGCAATTTATTACAGCCGTCACTATGACAACCATTACATCCAATATCATAACACCCATTAAAACGCAAGCACTTACATTGCTTCTTCAAAACAATCTCGAAGGTAGCCTTCATTTGAGCGCAAATTACTTTACCCCATGAAAATTAAAGAGAATCGCAATGAATGGTAAAATATAGTAATATTACACGCGAGTAATTCAGCCAGCATAGACTGAATTATAACTCTGGATGCAAGAGATGATGGTTATGTCAGGTGATAGTGAATGGCATTCCTCACCATGACTATCTATATATGTGAAAGTTAATTAGATATGATAATGTAATCTGTTATGTTCACGTGAATTAGTATTTTTCCATAAATTTAAAAATATTTGAAATGAGACATATTTCATATTCAATGTTTTCCCAACAAATGGAAATAACATGTCTCTCCGTCATGCTCATCTGTCGAAGTCTATTATAGATCATATTATAATTAATGATATTTAAATACAATAGTATTTTCCGATAAATATAAATTAAATGATATGATATTTATGGTAGATTCCTTATTTCTATACCAAATAGAAGCTACATATTGCTTAAGATTATACGGCCATGCATGCAGACGTAGGATGCATGTGACTCAAGGGCTTTTTAGCGGCCCTGCATCGACTTCATCAAACTCACGGTGATTCTCTCATTGTTTAATTGAGAAAATATTAATGCCTAATATAAATACCGCTGAACAAAAGTATAAAATGTTCATACTTTCCCGCTGCGGAAAATGGAAATAAAATTAACCAATTCCCTCCGAGAATTTTTTTGCATTGACTTAAAACTGATATTATTTAGCCTTTACGATGTATTTAAATTGTATACGAGTGTAAAAAAATTATTTAATTTTAGTATAAGAGACGTGCTGGTACCATATAGTACCACTAGGATGATGCGACTACAAAATCTGACATACACGGTTTCATAATAATTATTTAGTTAATAACAAATTAATCAGGTAATTGATCCCAAAAAGGCTTGATTTAGTTTCAAATAAATAAAATACCATATCACCAAAAGAAATCTTTGCAAATGATAAGGAAGAAAGCAATGCACGCGTTAGTGCACATGCAGCATTTTAATCGCAAGTACGTACTGGCACCACACTACGTACCTAAATCATATAGGCTTATATTTGATCGCTTTTTACACCCACATTTCCAAAAATTTCTAACTATGGCTTTGTCCTGAAATAATTTTTTGATTGGGACAGAGTGTAACATAAGTTTGGCTCCCAATTCAACTATGGCTTTGTCCTCAGATAATTTTTGAATTGGGACAAAGTGTAATGTAAGTTTGGTTTTCAAATGTTGGATGACAGGCATCGAGGCCACAATATCCAGTATTTGCCCGACTCATCTAATTTAATAGCAGTATAATGTAACCATTTCAAGGTGTTATCAAGTCTGTCTAGTTTCACTTCGCTAGCTCCGACCAATGCATATAGCCTTATAATAAGAAGAGGTTCATGCACACTCAATGACAATATTAAAAATATTACTTTTATTGCGTACATTTCCTCATTCGCACCAGGCCAATTTCTTTGTTTTGCGCGCTCGGTCATTTTATCCTTTATTTGCAGCAAAATAATCACCTCGTTCACAAAGAATTCAAAAATTTCTCCTGGGAAATAGTCCGAATATGCAGTTTAATTTGTTTCAGGATTATTCCACTGGCTACCCGTGAGGTTATTCTCTTTCAAGCGTATTTTTAGCGAATTTTCTCATTTATGGAAAAAATGCACTATTGTGCTCGCCATGTCCGTCCGTCCGTCTGTCTGTCTGTCTGTCCGTCCGTCTGTCCGTGACCTCAAGTTTTCGTCGACGAGAAAATGCGCTCTCTGTCACTCACTGCAGTGAGTACTGAGTTATATTTTTTAACCATCTTCCGATTTTGTTGTTACCATGTCGTCAATGAAGAAGGACTTAAATTGTCAAAAATCATTCGTTAGATCAGTTGGTAATTTCCTCATGAAAATTCAGTTCTGCGGGGGCTAAGATCAAACTGTCCACGCCAAAGTTGATCTACGTTCTTGCTATATCTAGGTTTTCATCATCATATCGCTGTAACGTTAAATCTAAACCGGCATTATTCGTTTTCAAGTCTTCAAGGAGGTTTGGTTTTGAAGTCTTCATTGTTCGTTTTCAAGTCTTCAAGGAGGTTATGAACATCAGATGGTTGAATGAATATGTCATTTTCATTGGTGGTTTCCATTTAATGGCCCAAGATTTCCTTCAGAGAGCGAGACCCGCTAAATATTTGCTCGAAGATTTTTGATGGAATCCTCCTAGCGGTACTATACGGTACTACACTGTTAGAAAAAAACGGTGAAAAAACGGTCCAACTGGCATTATAGTGGCCGGTCGCCCCGTGAAAATAAACTGTTTCGCCGTTTTTATAAGATATTTCACGGATTTCTAGTGTTAAATTAGAATAAAAACGGCGACACGGTGTTTCTTTTAACGTGCCGACCGGCCGCTGAAACGCCGGTAATACCGTTAACGGTAATTTTTCTAACAGTGTATACCGTACATAGCACGATACAAAATTCAGCATAGCGTGTGAGATTCTTGAGACTTATTTCAACTACATCAAACTGTACTTGCATATCTGTTACTTTACATTTTGTCTTCCACAAATCTAAAAAATTAATTTGAAAATAGTTCTGGCTCGCATTTCATGTCGCGCAATTTTGGGATAGAGCCATTTTTAGCGCATTTTCTCATTTATGGAAAAAAGGCGCTATTGTGCTCGTCATGTCCGTCCGTCCGTCTGTTCGTGACTTCACGTTTTGGTCGACGAGAAAATGCGCTCTCTGTCACTCACTGCAATGAGTACTGAGTTACATTTTTTATTACATCTAGTAAGACCGTCACGCAACACCTCCGTTACCAGTTAAGCAGTTGGCAACAGTAAAGCCTGGACTTAGTAAAAGGCTTGAACGGTAAATGAATTTACACGCAGCCCTTTACAATTGAGAAGTATTTATTTACTAGTAAACTATGTTGTACCATATGTTGCGGCTAGGAGGGGATGGGTTAAGTCATATAAATCTAGAAAATACGAGTGCCTTATTATCAACTACAGCTGATCACAAATCTGAGATGTTCACACTTACCCGCTGCAGAAAATATAAATTAAATGAAATCATATAAATTAGAAAAGACATAAATACCATATTATCAACTACCATCGTCAACAAATCTAAATTGTTCTTATTTTCCGGCTGCAAATAATATAAACGAAATAAAATAATAGGTAGTTCATTCAGAGCTTTTGGCTGGCCGTACATTGGCCGCCGATGAGTTGGCCAAGATTTACATCTTATAATTCGTCGTTGGCGGAGTCACTATTAACGCCCAGCAAGCGCTAGAACGGAAGGCCTGATCGAATCCATTTTTCATGAATATTTTAATTTCTCACGCCCATGCCTAAGCGGCTTTTTCTCAAGTCGGCAGGCCCTCGGATGCATCCTGTTTTCGAGGTGGGACTTTAAAAACACTCGCACTTCTTTCAATTAGAGGTGATGGGAAATTCTCCCAAGGGTTTTTACGCGCGCAACGAAAACAGACATGGAAACGCAGGCTTAAGGTACAAAAATTTAACTCAATATTCAGACCTATCTTAAGCTAAACAAGAAAAAAGGATTAATAATGAATGAGAATTTCTAGCTATTTTTTACCAAAGAAACATTTTTAATTGATCATCACCAAAATTGAAGATCGCTAATATAATTAGAGAACACATTTAATTCAACTAATTGAATGTATTCTGTAGTTTTCTAATTGTAACAAAGTTCTCATTGAACGTAGCAGTCTGGCCTCCACTAGTGTGCTAGTATTTGATAACATTTTTTGCGCATAGATTAAAAGTGACTTTCTTCTGCAATAAAGTTCTCGTATTCTATGAAAAAATGAATTCAACTTATATAAAACTTTTATAAAACTAGTCATTTAATCCAAAGTTTTCCGATGGACAAGATCAGACGATGGTTCACAAGTAATCTAAAGCTGAAATTGGCCGTACGGCAGCCAAGGTTTTGGTCACAGTTCGATTTTTGCGGCGAACTTTGGTCATTATGGCATCGCTGGACTCGAGCTGAATTTTGAACTTTAGAAGACGCGCAACGTTCTTCCAATTCAAGAGGATGCAAAATTATCGGCATCTCTGCTGACTTTCATAGCTGACGTTACAGGGATGATGCGCCGTCGATTTTCGATTAGGAAAAGATAATCAAAAGAAAAACAAAATCAAAAGGAAAACAAAATCAAAAGGAAAAAAAATACGTTATTTTCAAATGAGATATGCCACCTCGTCTTCTTGACGTTAACTTGTCGGAAAACATTCGATTTCTTCATAGGAAAGACAAATTGAGAAATAAGACATGTCATGTGAATATTTAAGGAGCAGGTATTAAGGCTGATTGATCGCTCTAATCCTACGTATGAAATATTCCCATAAGTTTATATTATAATAATAATTTTAATTCATGAAATAACTATGCGTCTATATTAAAAATACCGTAAAATTTAAGGAAAAATTCTCGATGGGAGACTTGACAATGTTAGAAACTTTGTGAGAAATATATAAATTGAATCCAGTGACACTTGTGCTTCATAAGAGTTCTAGGATTAAAAATTTAACAGAATGTCACTAAGCAATCAGTTATCATCTGAACGCATAATATTCGTAATTATTTTGTAATTTTTTCTGATTTTAAGCGGAGAGAAAGCTCAAAAGAATTCATTCAAAATGTGGTCACGACGCTTTTATCCAGTAATTAGCAATGTAGCAAAATACATTGAAATACACTAATTAGTAAAATAGAGTGAAATACAGTAACTAGCAATATACGGGAAAATACAGGAATTAGTAAAATACAGTGAAAAATGTTTGCAAAAAAATAATTATCCGGGAATATACATATGTACGAATTCAAATCAATGATAAATTATGATGTAAGCGCATCAAATCTTTGGTTAAGTAACTATTCACGTAGTTACAATAGATGATATATTAGGATACATTAATTGTACGAGTGGTGAAAACCTGTTCAAGCTGTTAAGCTTGTACGCAGAACATGTCTAAATGTTCTTGAATTAATCCCAAGGCAAAGATACCCTAGCAAGTGAAACTGATGCGAGCAAACATTAGTTTGAATTGTGGAACATAAGTTCGAATTTCGGTACCGGTAGTCAGCTTCACAGCTACAAGTTATACAACTTCGACGCAAACACGTGTATATCTAACATATATTGTAGACGGAAATTATATATGTTGTATGACTTTACATTCATGGAAAAAATTGAGGCTAAATTGACCAGTGCAGTGCGTTTTATTAGGGTAAATCCAATGAACAGAGAAGAAATCCTTGTATAATGGATTACAAATGTACGTATATTATGGAAGAGGCAGCTAAATACTATTGTGAACGTAGTTTTAAATGGAAGACATATTGACGAAAATATTTATCGGTTATTTCGCTTATATATACAATTCATATTAGCGAAACGTGAATTGACGGAACTTGATACTACATCTAATATTGGACAATGGAACACCAATCCTCTATCAGAAGCATTCTTATCAAAGTATAGTACTCCTATATATAGTACTTTTAGATGTACACTCGTTCAGCTGTGGAAAGTATGAAGAGATAGAGAATAGAGAATTGATGAACAAAGAGTAGGGAATTGTTTCCAATTTTTCATCAACAGTGATAATTCAAATTGACTGCAATAATTTCAATATTGAATAGCAATCAAACCCTATTCTGTCTCTATATGTATTAAATTGATGGAATACAGTTATTCTATTCTCAGCCGAAAATTAATTTTTAGTTGAATTAGGAGAATTAGAAGGTGATAAACGCTTCTCCGTTCTCGCCAATTCACTAATGGAAGAAAACGAGCCAAGATCTAATTAAGGCACGTTCCAATAAAATTAGCTCTTTGACAGTCTGAAGACGGTGCTTAAATAATAGACTGAGAAATCCTTGACGGCGGGGAGGCAGGGTTTGAATAATGGACAGAGATATCCTTGACGGCGGGGAGGCAGGGTTTGAATAATTGACAGAGATTTCCTTAATGGCAAGGAGGCAGGGTTTGATTAATTGACAGAGATTTCCTTAATGGCAAGGAGGCAGGGTTTGATTAATTGACAGAGATATCCTTGACGGGTGGAGGCTGGGTTTGAATAATTGACAGAGATATCCTTAATGGCGAGGAGGCAGGGTTTGATTAATAGACAGAGATATTTTTGACAGCGTTGAGGCAGGGTTTGATTAATAGACAGAGAAATCTTGAATAGCGGCGAGAAAGGACTTAAATTAAAGAAAGATAAATCCTTGATGGCGTGGAGACATGGGTTGAATAATAGGCAGTGAGTTTCTTAACGGTGTGATTAATATACAGAATTTCCCGATAATGTGATAGGGTTGAATAAACATCTCAATATTACCCAGATGAGCTCTTAAGATAAGAATATAATCTTCCGACCTCATTAATTCGATACGGCAGTAAAACTAAATTTCCAATTTTGCGACTAACTTATCTAGGTTTTAAAGAAATAAAATTCAACCTCGAACACTCCACGTAAATGCATAGCATTCTATCTCTGCGAAATCATTATTCAGCACTCAATGTGAATTTTGGATTTTAATTCCCAGTAGCGAGCAAGGCAGTTCCTAGCCGCGCTGTTTAAGCGACTTAACCGCCATCGGAGTGTCGAAATCCGTGGTAAAATTCTCGTAACTCGGATTTTTTTGTCAATAGAAATAGGAAGTCTGAAATGCTAAGCCTCTTAGAGGCGCGACTTGGCATAATTTTTTAATGCAAAAGAGCCGAACGCATGTGCAAAACACGCTTATGTCGAGCAGAGCGCAAA
Source organism: Hyalella azteca (assembly GCF_000764305.2). Classification (NCBI taxonomy): domain Eukaryota; kingdom Metazoa; phylum Arthropoda; class Malacostraca; order Amphipoda; family Hyalellidae; genus Hyalella; species Hyalella azteca. Next base: position 126,022 of record NW_025944327.1, read on the forward strand.
TCTAGATATACCTCAATACTGTAAAGTACTGGCGGTTAAGAGTAACAGAACAGTCATTGCGGGTAGGAATGTAGGAATGTAACCTTAAGTAATATTCTAGAAACATGCTTTATGTTTGAATCTTGCAAAGAAACCAGAGAAGGAACTGAAATGTTTGTACAGGAACGGGGCTTTGTCTGATCTTTTTCCTCATTTACATTGACGAAATTAACACTACAGAGAGCGACGCCCTTTTGTCATCTTTAGACGATACTACACTGTGGATGACAATTACGGACAAGGTGAATTGCAAAAGGTTGCAAAAATATCTGTCTGCCATACATACCTGCAGTAATACATATCTGCCAAAAGTGCAGTAAGACAAGTCTGCCATAAATGAACAACACGCAATTCAATCGGACAAAGTTTGAATATTTGAGCATCAGATCTGGTAGAGATGAAACATCATAGCCTGGCACTGGACATTAGATAGCAGAGAAATCAAGGAGAAATTATTCGTTCACGACTGTGCATGGAGTGAAGATGAGCATCGAGATCGCGGTTGGCAACCACAGATACCTGCAAGAGGAAGGTGAGAAAAAAGGAGGATCTTGTGAAAGTTTCAAACAAGACCAGCGGAATCGACTCCCACTCTTCGAAGCGCTTGAAAAGTCTCACTCCTCAGCAACTGCTGCCAGCTGTTGACCCCGTTCACTGTGGGCGTAGTGCTGTAATTGGAAGCGGTGCAGTAAACCTTCACGTATAGGATCAATGGAATGAGGAACCAGAGCAATTAGGACAGGCTGGAGTGGTCGATACTCACTCCATAGGAGACAGGAGTGGTATGTTATTCTATGCACATAGAAAAAATTAACAGGACTGGCCCGTACTTCGAAAGCAAGACCTACAGGATTAAGACATGCCATAACGAAAGAATGTGCTGGATTACGCCACAGATCTGCGGCCAGATTTTTTTACCTATACGGGAAGGATTTCTTTGCTTGGCCAGACCGATGTTGTGTAACCCCTTGCCAATGGAGCGGTGATAGGGGGTTTACCCTAGAGACCATCATGAGACGGCTGGACGTGTTCCTGAGCACAATCCCTGATCGTCTGTCCATTCCTGCCTCACTACCATCAGTAAAAAAAAAACCTGCTTGCTGGCCGCAGAGACCCTGCGGGACACGAACGCGGCGATCCACCACGGCCTGAGATCACCAAGTCCAAACTCATTACGAGGATAGCAAAGACGTAGCCAACAACCATTACTTCAAGTCTGATGAGGGAATGATGAGTAAATAACTCATTACGAGGATAGCAAAGACGTAGCCAACAACCATTACTTCAAGTCAGATAAGGGAATGATGAGTACACATTGACTTTTCGGCCTCGACAACGTTAGTATTTAGAATAATAAGAAGAAATGCTCAGATTTTTGTTTTGTTTTTCTATTGGTTCTAATTATTATCTTATTATCCACCCAATCATGCCCATGGCAAATATTTCGTGTTTAGATATACTACGTATAAAGTATACTAACGGTTAAGTTTAAAACCTGATTTCTCAGCAAGCCAGAAGACATATTTTTTTCAAGTATGACTTCTTTTTTTTATGACTGGGAGTCGTTAGCACTTCATAATAACCAAGCAATCCAGCGTTTCCACTCTCGAGGCAGGAAATAATTAGCATACCGAAAATCTCTGGGGAATATAGCTATCCTTGAATTGCCAAAAAATAAAACTCTAAAATCTCACCTTGGCAACAGACAAGAATTATAAGGCAGGAACGAAGATATGATGAGAGCCACCGCTCTGACTTTACTTCATTGCGGCTTTCTAGCTGTAATTTCAAAATTTCTAAAGAAATTCGACTCAAGAAATTCGATCGATCATTTATAAGTCGATGGAAATATTAACTGGCACATTAAGAAATGAAATTTTAATTCTAAGAAAATGTAAGCATTAAAGTGAGCTATCATAAACAATGCTATAAAAGGTAAACAGAGCGAGAGGAAGAACTTACATTCAATTATATAGTCACTGTAATTATGTCTTCACACAACAATAAAACAACTTCAATCAGGTTTGGTAATACAAATACATCCACTTTGAATACTTGATAATTTAAATTTATAGACTGTTTTTCAGGGTCTGCAAATGATCGACGAAGGCCGTAAATCAGGATCAAGGGTTCTCTTGAATAGGCCCCAAATGTTGCTCTGGGGTTCCGGGTAAAAATATGTCACTTGTTGCCAACGATTCAATGCAAATTCTAATATGACTGCAAATGATAACGATTGCGTAGGTCGCAAATACAATCCATGACTGCTTTGTAATTTGTGTCGTGGTATTACCGTTTAAACTGCCGCGGAAAATAAACGCGCAGACTCATGTTATATGCACATTTTCTATGCTAGAGGGAAATACGAGTAGAAATTTAGTATTAATTAAAAGGAAATCCTTTTAACTAATACTAATGGTGGTCAGTAGGAAATATGAATTCTCTTGTCCGTGTGCCAAACATTTTGTTGGCAGTCAGAAAAGAACGTTCATTATGATTAATTCGCGAAATAATAGAATGGAATGTAGTAATAAATGAATATAATGTACAAGCACGATTATTCTGCTTTGGAATCGAACATATTAATCAAAAAGCACAAAAAATATCTCGATAAATTTCAGGACCTACTGGAAATGCATTTCTTTACCAGAGTAAAAAAAATTTAAGTGCATTAGCTTGATACATCTGTATTAGTCTTGAAGAGGCCTCATTTATCCTGAATATTTAAACTTATTTGGTCTAGTTGTTGAAGATGACTAAGATACGGTGAAGACTATCCACCAAACTTACTGATACCAGCAACTTTCTCCTGAGATATTCAATGCTATGACTTATGAGCTGCATGTTACAAATGTATACTCTGCTGGGCGCTACATGTTACAAATGTATACTCTGCTAGGCATCGCTTGTTACAAATGTATACCCTGCTAGGCATCGCTTGTTACAAATGTATACCCTGCTAGGCATCGCATGTTACAAATGTATACTCTGCTAGGCGTTGCATGTTACAAATGTATACTCTGCTAGGCGCTACATGTTACAAATGTATACTCTGCTAGGCGTTAATAGCTCATGCTCTTTTCCACTGTGAGGTTTCTCTTCGGTTAATATTTTCCCCACAGCACGGAACAACTCTCAATATTTTACGTCGTCTTTTACTAATGTCTCGAAGGGTTGCCCCATGACGCGACATTTTTAGAAACGTCACTGCGCTGAGTGTTACCAAAACTGCCAAATTGAGGAAAAGACAGTAAAATGCGTCTTTTTAGTTTTTTTCGCTGGGTTTGTAAATGAAAAATAATAGTATAAGTTTTTCAGCGGTTGAAAGGTCATCCACATGTGAAGATTTTCACATAAGCGACTCATTTTAAATGGTGATATAGGGGAGAGGAAAATATATTAAATTTAATTTCCGTGGAAATTGAACGTAAAGTAAGAACAACTATACTGTCAAAACCAATATTGGTTTAAATATAGAATCAGCCTCAGCCACCAACAGGTGAAAACGTCTAAATTCGTATTCGTTATTAATTTGGAAGCATCCCGAGGTGAATATTCGTTCAATAACAATTTGCAGTTATAGCATAAGGATTGAATTTTTAGAATCGATCTATACCTCAAATTGAAATTGATTTACAAGCTCGCATGAATATGCAAATCAATTCACATTTAATTCGCACGGACTGGAACAAGTTAAAGTTCCAGTATCATCCCACAACGTTGTATAGTTTATAATCACGTACAATGAATTAAATTTTCACATTTGCTCGAGCGAGCAATTATAAAAAATGGCATGCTAGGGTTTACTTCAAATGGCATGTTCCCAAATAAAATTTCAAAGGAATAACGTAATCAAAGCGGTAAACATTTTGTACGATTTAAAGTACGGCCTTGTTTGTTCTCAAGAATAACAGGTAATGATTCATTTGAATTACGAAGTTTTCGGTCTCATGGGATTTTTTCGTTTGAAGCTTCGAGAAAAAATAATCATATTGTTCCTAATTATTGAATTCGTTGCACAAGAATTCCATAAAATATTCAGCGGCTCGCGCATCAAACGATTCAAAAACGGAGTTTTTTCAAAAATATTTTTGAAGGTATGTTAATAACTTTGAATTAAAATGTCTTACACATACAGAATTTCAAATGTATCTTAAAGACTTTCAAAGAACTCATAAAGCAAACTATGAAAATAATATTACACATTGTTGATTTCGAATGTAGTAACCATGATTAAAACAAAATAAAAAAAATAAAATTGAATATTAAATATTTATTTATGTTGGAACTTTCAATCAAGTACATTACTCATTTTAGAGCTAGCAAAAATAATTTGCGGATAGAAAAATGCGCACGAATATTTCTTTAATTGCCCAGCATTTATTATCGAGATTTTGGTTGCTGATCGAGAGCCGTTTTCGACAGCCTGAACAGGTGTTCCCGTTCTTTTATAAACATTTTCCGAGGCATCATTTAGTTCAATGGTGTTATCAATTCTTACCATTTATCATCTATCTTCTAATTCTCTCTCATCTTACTGTTATTCTTGTTTTATCTTCGGTATACTAACTTAGGTTTATTCTGTGTTGCCATCGCATCCAATTTCACATGCTCTGTTTTTTCAACTTGGATATTTCTTTAGTCTACGCTGGATAATTTTTACTATAGTTCCTTCGTCATTCTTCTGTTAACCTCCTGCATTTCTTTGTCCCTGTTTTCCGTTTCCCTCCAGGGTGCATTTAATTTTTTTTTGTTCGTATGCGTCAGAGAATACATTACTGCAGCTGGCTTAGAATTCAGAGCAGAACTCGGTAAACAAACTCCCTGAGCTCTGGCAGTTTCATTTATCGTCATGAATTATTGCTTCGAAGCTTCACATTTTCCAAGTGGTCATCGAGATTCATACGAACCGCACGCATCGTTCGTCAAACACTTCAGAGAAAATAAATAACCTGGAAATCCTATTCCATTTAAATTTTTTTTCAGTGATTAACTTTTTTGCTTTAAGATTATTCTTCACTTTATTTACAGCACGGGAATGAAAATAATGTGATATAAAAACCAGTTTGTAAAATACGTTGACCGAAAATGAACTAAATTTAATAAATATGGCGCGAGCGTTTTAGACAAAATCGTATAAAACAATATGTAAAAACATTAGAAATGGGAGCTCCAGAACACAGTTGAAATTAAACAAACTATTTATTAGAAGACGGATGGGTGACAATTATTCCTCTTTACTCATAAGATTGAATATATATACATTCATCAATGAATAAGGTGCAAATAAAAAGCAAACTAATTCAAGAAATGGTGAACATCTCGAGGAGTTCTTCTCAGTTTAAGAATAAAGGCTAAAACCAAAAAAGTTTCATGAAACATTTTACTGAATAGAAGTAAAAGTTCTTTTAGAAGTTCTTCCATGCTGGAAGAAGTTTCCGTACTGGGCGTCCACTTGCTCAGCCGCCTCATTCATCAGTCAGACTTCATACAGAACAGTGCTCCCTTGCTCCTCCCGTGTCCATCGATCAATTTAAAATTCTTTGTAACGCTAGCAGCCAAACCGATTTACGAATTTTAGAATCTCTTTACATCCATAAACTTAAACCTAAATTGAATAACCAATCCAGCTCTTTTCCTCTTTCGATTCTAGGTCAATAGTGTTTTTTTTCCTTTCTTTCCTTATCATTTTCTAAATTTATTTACTAAAATTATTTTCCATGTATTTTCAGATGTATTCTACTAGCTGATGATGGGCATAGCCCGAAACGTTCCGTTTTATTTATCTAGGACTTCTATTCAGAAAAATGTTTTATGCAACTTTTTTAGTTTTAGCCTTTATTCTTAAACTGAGAATAAATGGTGAAGTTTCGTATTCACATAGGAAATGATGAAGTTTCGTATTCAATGATCTCAATTTCGAATTCTCATAGGTTCATCACGCAAAATACTGGAAGAGATAAATAACGTTTAGAAAAACTAACAATATTTATGAATACGTGACTTTTCAGAAATATTAACTCGCATGAAAGTCCAAATTAAAGATATTCAAATGAACGAGTTGAAATTAATGCACTGTTTTCAAGGAAACTTTATTTTTTTTTTAATTTCCGCTCAAAATTTTCAAAAAGTCACCGGAGTTTCGTAGCTACGTTTCACTGCAGCCTCCAAGCACGCCCTAGGGAGTGCATGGCAGCGTTTTACGGAAGAGCATTTCCCTCGTAGGTACAGGCCATGAAATAGAACATTTCTTAGTTGCTACCCTCAGTATGATGATGTCCGATGCATTAATGATGACATGGTTGGTCGAAAGCTTAGGATCTGTCGTTGGCCACTTGAGTTTCATGTTCTTGAGAATATTTCATATTCATTAATAGGCGACAAGCAAAATTTTAGTTTAACACGTTAACTACGATTGCTTCATATTGTACTATTATTTCATTTTTTGTACTGTTTTTAAACAGGGTTGCCAGACGGTCATTTTTTCCGGACAAATTCCGAGATTTAGTTTTTCTCAATTGCGTTGGCCGGATAAAATTTTTGATAAGGGTACTTCCTAATTAAATTTTAAATACTGCAAAAAGAAAATAAATGGAATTTTTATAGCAGAACCTACAAAGAAACTAGTATATATTAAGTTATCGGCCTTTTTTGGCTTTTTTGTTTTCGGATTTGGACGATTTTAGGCAACCTGAATCATGTACGACTACTCCGTCCTGGAAAAATACATTTCGTGGTATGTATATGTACCACTAGGGAGTCAACGTGTTAATACAATGTCATGAAGGCTTGCTCACGAGTTTACATTCTAGACAAATACACGTTATGAGTGTCCGACCTTCCTTCTGCAAAACGTCATCACTAAAATGAACTTTAAAAATCTTGAAATATAAGTTCCAAGAGCAAGAAACTTTTCCTTTATATTCAAAGTTCCAAAAATACAGAAGCTGCGACCATTAGGGTGATGACGTCCTGGAAAAGCTGTGAGTCTTCCTCTTTCTTGACTTATTCTTAAAGGACAGCGCCGTCTGGTGGTAACTTTTGCAATCCTCGCGCATTTTCGTGTTAGCGACGAGAGGCTGCGATCTTTCATCCAAAGTAAAAACAGCCTAGAGAGTAATAACTTTACTCCCCGAAACGGACGTAATAATTCTAGATATAACGCACTGATCACAACGTCTGAAGAGATTGTAAATATTATTATACATTTCGAGGAATTATTTTAGTGGTATTAAAAGGTCAAATATTCAATCCAAAAAGAGAACTTTTGAACATTTTTCACTTATGGAATATCCGATTCAAATGAAACGTGATTGACTACATAGCAGGTTTAACTAGATTTTGAGAAAACGTATAGATTTAGCTCCATTACCTCAAGCCTCCAAGTTCAGAAGAAAGAGATCTACCCTATCAAAATTTTAAGTCGTTAGCGACCCTGCATCAGAGCCGCCACGGACTCGGGGAGCACGTAAATCAGCTTATAAATGTTCTCTTCGGCTCAGGGTTCGAAGGGCAGCCTCTGTGCAGCTTGCTAGCTCGGTATGACTCGAATCGGTTAACCCTTTTCATACTCTAAAGCGACTTTAAAGTCGGAAAGGAGATTCTGACGAGAAACTGATTTCGGTCGGGTGTCCAAGCAGACCAAGAAGAACATAGCGCCGAGTTTAGCGACTATTCGGCCGCAGCCTAGGTGGTCCCCGAATTTCGTTAGGGAATGGATTCTGGCAGTAAATTTTAAATAAGAGATAAACTTTTTCTTCCATCATTGGAATCAATACTCCAAAAGTGCATTTAAAATTTAAAAATTCCAAATTATGGTTAAATTAAAAAAACTATAACGACTACTGTGACCAGTAGTTTGAAAACAAAAAAAGGTATATCAACAATTTTCAAATTGAAAAAAAGTAAAAACCTTAAATAACTAAAGATTTCAACACTTCCAGGATAGAGGTTCACCCCTTTACATTCATTCATCAACGGCATCAATCCCGGCTCCTCAATTCTCATGAACTCGTTAACTAATTGCATGAGTGGCAGGCGCCTGCTTAATGCGACGCAAGAAGCGAGCTCTGCGCGCCACAGGTGGTGGGGCAATAACGCACAGCAGGTGGTGAGGCAATAACGCACAGCTGGTGGTGAGGCAATAACGCACAGCTGGTGGTGAGGCAATAACGCACAGCTGGTGGTGGGGCAATAACGCACAGCTGGTGGTGGGGTAATAACGCACAGCTGGTGGTGGGGCAATAACGCACAGCTGGTGGTGTAGCACAGCAGGTGGTTTCATGATTAATGACGCACAGCATATGGCTGCATGATTGACGACGCGCAAAATAATTCCAAGAAAGTACAAATGCAAAGTGACCTAATAGTTTAATCGACTGAGCTGATACGTGGCCGATACGTTTTAAAGCTGACAAGTTTCAGTATTCAAACAAGTGTTTAGCAATAAGAGCAATGAACATCTAGCGTGCAATGTGGGGAAGTGGGGAAAGATTTAGAAGTTTCTGATGACAAGGCGTTGAATTTCTTAAGCAAGCATGTTGTAACTAAAGTTAATAGAGCAAATAAACGGCTTTGACTGATCAGACGCTCAAATGAGTACCAAGATGTAGAATTGGTGGCGCTTATGTTTGTCGATCTCGTGCGCCAGTACCTGGAGTTTAGATTATTTTGGTTTGAAGGATAGCAACATTTTTTTCGAGAGTGATCAAAGACGTGTATAAAGGATAATTTCAGGCTTGAAGGGCAAGTCGTTTGCGGATATATAAGCGATTACGAAGCTTCCTAGGATTTATTATCGACGTTTCTGTGGCGACTTCATTTAAGTTTACGTGTATACTCATGTTTTATGCAAGATTACAGAAGGATCAATAGAATATGAAACCAGAACCAACACCAGGGTTCACGGTTACAAGCTAAAATAACGTAGTGCAACTATGGTATTTTAGATCTTTCCGGTTAGATCTCCCTGAGACAAGTCAAGAACATTTCAAGAATCGACGACAGTCCAAACTTGGCCTATTCTTAAGCGCCGACACCACTATACTAACAATTATACATGCAAGCTGTTTTACAAAGTATCATTATTATACATTCAAATTACACTGGTTACACGACCTAGCTTTGTTGTTCAGTATCCGCATGTACAACATCGCGAGGATAAAAAGCTTAGTCCCATCAAACTTTCGTTTCCATTGTCGTGCGATGACGACAGCGAACAGTTGAGCCCAAGATTCATTACTGGAGGCAACATTTGTTCAAGTGCCAAACTGTACTCATCAATCTTGCTTCTTGCCAGCCAGAGACGAAACCATCTCTAACCTCAAACTGCACAAGCTTCCATTCAGCAACCGATAAATCGACGCTTAGAGTTCCTAATTTTAACGATAAGTTCGGTTCCAAAAGAATCCATTAGGCTTTTCACGTTCCAATTACCGTGTTTGTTCATAAATAACTTTAAGTATTTTTTCCAATTAAAAATAAAAAATATTTAAATCTCTCCAGATCTAAAAACCTTTGCGAATTAATTTCGTTGCTAGAATAATCTCCAGGCAAATTATTGTTCTATAAACGATTAAAGTGAATTCGGTAGTACGCAGCACGAGAATGTCTAATCTAATTATGGAATTCATGGAAATAAATCGATCGAACTTAATAAGTATTACAGGATCGGCAACAGTTAGCGTTGCGATTTTAGGTGAAATAATTCTTCTAATATGAAGGAATAAATGAGTGACCGACGCTTGTCCCAGGTAATCTGTTTGGAGTATTTAGAGAGTTAATTGCGCCATAGGGAAATCAGTTCTTGCAAACGTTGTGTTTATTGTCTCGCAACAAGCAATGGCGCTCTGCAGCCGAGTGTAATTCTTCGTCTTGCCATGCATATGGCAAATACTTTCAAAAAAAGTTAAGAGATCGTATATTCAACAGCCAATCATTGACGGCCTTTGAAGCAAAATCCACCAATCATAGACAAGAAAATAGAGCGTATAAGTACTTACGTTCACTTAGCGAGTTTTGAAAGTATGGCCCATGGCCATCGCAAGTCGCCTTCCTTTCCGGTGCTTATTATTCCCAATTTTTAATATTTCTGTAAATATATTCTTGATCGAAATGAATTCCAACCTAACTAATTTATAATTTTTTCCGCATAAATGTTGTAAAATACAATACCGTATTTTTATGGTATAGGTTAGCTATATTCTCCTTAGTGATAACAGACGCCATAGCAAAAACATGGCAATCCAAAGCAAGTCTCATGCACTATTGGTCTTTCGATTAAACATCTTTGATTTGAAACAATCCAAGAATCCAAGTCATCCAAATCCAATAACTGAACTCACAAAAAATCGTCTGATAACCTCGGTTGGCAAACCAAAGCCATTGCACAACAAATGATCCATCATGAAACTTCCCTGGCAATCCTGATAAAATTTTGTTACGAGATCAGTTAATCATTTTCACATGACAATTATCAATCATAGGAAGAATAATTTATGACCAAATCTTCGCCCATGATCAGATATAATAATACATAAAAAATATAACTCAGTACTCACTGCAATGAGTGACAGAGAGCGCATTTTCTCGTCGACCTAAACGTGAAGTCACGGACGGACAGACAGACGGACGGAAAGACGGACGAACAGATGGACGGATGGACATGGTGAGCACAATAGTGCATTTTTTCCATAAATGAGAAAATGCGCTAAAAACGGAAGTGGAAAAATTCAAAAGGAAGCCTGCGACGATTTTACTTTGTCTTTGGACGAGAAGGCTGCGCAGCGGTCGCTTTAAAAGGCCGGCTGTCGGCGCTGCGCTCCTCTTTAAACTCTGCGACCGACTGTCTTAGCGTTGCTATCCCCCGGCACCACTTACATAAAAATCATTACTATGATCGTAAGTAATATTTAGGACGGAAAATGAATGAAAATCATGAAATAAATGAACCATTCAAATCATGAATGAAACGAGACCGACTTATGGTACGCTTGAATTTTACTATGATGTTTAGGCTCCTAATTTTCATAAAATTCGATTATCCAAATAATAATAATGATAATCATAAAATGAATGATGGTTGTAATTTCCTAATTAGTTACAATTATGATGGCGAGCAAAGTGCCTAAACCGTTTCATGTACGTATTTGTATACCCGAGAGTTTCAAGACGATCTTAAGGGCTGCATGGTGCCAAGTCAGGAGATGATGGTTATTTTTCTTATGGTTTTCTGCAGTTGATATTTTACATCGGGATTTATGTTCTTACGAACATAAATTAGCGGCTGCACTTGACACAGACATTTTATCGTGACTCAATTCAGCAGAATATGGCTAAAAAAAGCATGTATGGCACGGCACGACTCTCTTATAGTACAAATAAGGACGTTTTACTCATTCAAATTACTTAGCAATAATTGCAAATAAAATTACTTAGCAATCTTGTGACTGACGTCAATTATCGCTCACCGTTAAACTTCATAAAATGAATATATAAACACTAAGAACACTTCCGAATTCGATATAAGTAAAGTTTTGAGTGAAATATGAAAAATTTTGAAGCATTCAGGGACTTTAATTTTCCAATTTTCCATACTTACTGCTTGAGATCATTGTATTATACAGAGAAGCGTGCGTAATTCAGAACCGGCTGACCTCTGGCTACTGATTGTCAGCCTAAAATTTAAGCGATGATTTTCAGTCGTGCAGAGCGCCAATTCAAAGAATGTCCAAGAGCTTCAAATGCATTCTTAGTCGGAAAGCGGAATGATAAGTGGATTCACGCAAAGAAGCGTCGGAAATTAGCTGGTTCGACTACAGGACTTGAATGGGTCACAGGTTTGCACTCCAAAGAATTTCTTTTCTTCCAGACCTACAAATAATCCAGGCTGCGGTATCAGCGAATTAACTCTCAGTCTACAGACGGTAATTCTGATGCCAAGCCTTACCTATATTCGAATAGCATTGTCCACTGTTATTGTTGTCGTGGATAAAGGTTTAAAGGGGACGAGTTAAGAAGGAAGGAACGTAAAGCCTATGCACATTTCTGCAGAAGGATGCACGAGGTGTCCACGTTTTTAGCCTGCCCTTCTGCCTTTGAAACGCAAATTCATAGGCATAGGAATAACAACAATCGAACTAACGCGGGTACTTATCTTAATATAGATGAAAGTGATGAAATAATGTTGAGATAATCCTGTTTTCAATGCTTTGAAGATGACATGCATTCATTCGATTGTGAAAACATACACATCATGACGTTTTAAACAACAAAATCGGGAAGATGTAGCCGAAAGTTTGCTGGACTTGCATAATCATCTAACCTTTAATTTAGCGTTGCAATTAGATTATGCAAGCTCCGTGACAATGCAAACGTCTCTACAGAATTCATTCGCAGCCATTCATAACAGAAACGACTTAACTGAAGAATACGTCTGAGGTATACTTATGGATTTCGGGGGTAGAAACATCATATAGTTGTAGTTTACAGAAAATCCTAATCCCGCAATGTCGTGCGCTCAAAGCCACTTGACATTGACAAGTGATAAATTATTATCACTTGACAGAATGGCATTGAGGGTTTGAACAAATATTATTGATTCAGTATAACTTTACATGCACTACTATTGCCTCCTTACGATAAAAGCTTTTCGCTGTCTTAATTTCTGCGGCAGCAAATTTGAACTTATTTTGTATTTCCCTTAGATTATCAAAAAATTGTTTTCTAACTGATCTCATAATTTTGAAATACGATCTAATTTGAGCCGTTACCACCTAATCCCCATGCCTCACAAATCCCCTGCTACGCCAGACAGAACTCTCAGTCCTCCCCTCACCCTCACCTGCCCTCACCCTTACCTACCCTCACCCTCACCTCCCCTCACCCTCACCTCCCCTCACCTATTATCCTCTGTTCGAACTACTGGTTGTAAGGAACCATCGGTGTTCAAGACTATCGGTACATAGGATTCAAAAGTTTAGCAGGAAAAACTACTATTCAGCAGCAGTGAATCATGGAGCAAAAAATATGAACTTAATTTGCAAATTTGCCAGATTGTCTAAAACTATTTCAGCGACAGGTTCATCAAAACTTACTTATGAGCAGAATAACCTGCAGATATTCTCGCTTGCAAGGAAAAAAGAATTTTAAAATGTACCATAATTTCTGAAACTTTTATCGGTAGTTTGATTAAAACCAACTTTTGACAAGAATGGGCTGGTAGGAATTCAAATGTTATCATGTTATCAAGTTGAACTTAGTAAATGAAAGTTACTTATGTGCAATTTTCACTGCCAATAAAAGAAAATACGATGAAAAGACCTAATAGAATAGGAAGCGATGCATAGTTTCATACACAACTATCGTTAGAATATAGGATGGCTACATAGTAATGTTAAACTGCAGCCGGCATTTTTACACAACATGCCATTTATACAGTAATATATACTGCAAAATGCTACTACACAGGTCCTGAATTTCAATTTTTCATACTTAAAATTTTGATTATTTTCATTGAGGTAGTCAAAATTATTCGAAATTATGAGGGTTCATTCTGCGCTGAAGCCGCAACTTTTACAGTGCAATGGTATTTTTTGGGGCAAATTCACGTGTAACCCATCATGAACTAATTACTGTAGTACTCTGTTTGGGAGTACAAACTGCAATTAGAGTAGCAATTTTGTGGCGTGCTACAACAAAAATAAGATCACGTAATGAGATGAAACTGACACAGCTAAATGAGGGTTTTTTGGCAAGGTTTAGCTCAGTCAGGAGGCTACACAAATTTATGATACTAATTAGCGCGTGTGCAGCGTGCAGGTGCAGACGCTGCCAGAAAAATTTGAGTTTAGAAATTTTTCGCCGGAATTATAATTTTTAGCACGAAAATCCTGTAGGGAACGAATTCCATTCGTTATTCTTTTAGGGAACGAATTTCTTAACCTTCACTGGAGAAATGGTATCATACATACATAGATTGAAAATTATTTCGAAAAAGTCTAATTATTGACTTGCGATTAAAATATATTAAGTAACAATGAAAAAAAAAACAAATGATCGTGATAAATACATTTAAACATGCGAGGAACAGTTAAATTCTTTGTATTCTATGGTGAATTTTGTGAATAGCAAGAGGTATATGTGTATAATATACCATTATACATCCTAAATTAAAATGCAATTTAATTTGATAAATTCAAAATTATAATAATCTCTCTGAAATATTATATCCATCCACCGGATGGTTTGCAGATGAAAAAAATCATATTATGGAATTAAAAATCTAATTTAAAACAAATGTGTAAAAAGAACATAGCGTATAAGATATCATCGAATGTTCCCAAGTGCACTGACAATTTTAAAAGATTATATCTCAGCTGTGGACCAAGATAAAGTCTCTAAACAGAACTTAATGTTCAATCACGATGAAAGAATGCATTTGGATTGCACATTCACCCAAAACGTGAAAAATCCTTGGGTCCAAATAGATCGTCAGAAATTTTATACAACACATGTGGTTATATTTGCTAATATTTTCAAACTATAGCAAGCATTGAAGAGATTTGGTAACAATTTCTAAAAAATCTGAAATTTTAACGTTCAGTTGTTGAGAGATGAAAAAAGAAGAAGTACAATGCCTGAGGCTAGATTCTTAACATTTTGAAAATCTTTGGAAAATTAAGTTACTCGTGATAACTTTTGCAAACCAACACAATCTTTGCTTGTACGACTTTGCTCTTTTAATTGTGTACAGTTGGTTACTTCTGAAAGTATCACTGATTTAGTGCGTAATAAATAACTAATGAATAGTCGAACAGAAAAGTATTAATATAGCTAAAAATTGTTTCATTATTATACTTAAAAGATATTAAAAATGAAAAATCAATGAGCAGAGAATGAACTCGCCAAATAGAAAAGTTCATTTACATCAGAAATTTGCTTCTCTAAAATTACAAACCTGCGAGAAAAAAAAACTAACAGGTGATAATACAGTATACTTTATGGCTTATGCTATATTGAAAAATAGACGATTGAGAATTTCACAGGAAAGTGAGGTATATAGAAATTTATAAAAAAGGTGCAAAAACTTTTGATTGCATCAGGAATTTCGAGTATAAGAGTCACAAAGGCCGAAATTAATTTTCAAAAAATTTTAATAGTAAGGTAACATAAAATTAGAGATAAACTAATACAACTAAAAAATAAAATTGTTCAATCTTAGCAGCTATGCCATGCTACTGAAATGAACAATATTCAATGAATTTTTTTACTTTAAGAACTATTAAATTAACGAATTCTGAGTCACGTTGGCAAACAAAGAAATCAGCGTATACGTTTTTCAGATGAAAATTCACCGTGTAAATTTAAGAAAATAAACATTCGGTTTGTGGGAAGCTGAGCAACTCACAAGAGGAGATCTGCTGCAAGCTCGAAATTCTCCGATGTTGTTGACACGAGCCAAACAATCACAAGAGCCGCGTCCGAGAAAAAGAAAAGAAAGGCGAACGCAAATAACGAATTTCGTAACCCGACACCGCCCCCTGAACGACGGCACAACGACCGAAGGCGCGCGTCCGTGGGCGATGTTCGTAGGGGAAACGAAAACATCGTGCTGCTAACTTCTTCTTTTGTGGAATTCAACCGGTTTTAAACCCAACATTTGAACTCCTTTTATCTGATAAATTAACTGTCGTCAATGCTATTTATATTTGAATGCTTGATAACTTGAGTTACCGTCAGTTTAAACTTATTATATTACTTTTAAACTTATTATATGACTCTACAATCCGTTAATGCTATTCGTACTTAAAGAACCTTCAATGTTATTCGTACCTTAAGACCTAATAATACGAGTCTCCGCTAGCGAACATAGTGCAAAGATGCGGTCCAGGATTCTAGGACAAAAAATAGATCAATTAATTGGTTGCGGTTGGTAGAAAAAATAATTTGCACCACCTTCGCTGATGCCTATATCATGCATACCACAAACGTACGCAAAACTTGCAACTCAACTAATTAGGAATAGACGTTGACTAATAATATGTAAAAATATCAGGGAAAGGTTAAATAGAAAAAATCATTTATTTTCAATGAATTGATCGAATTCTCAATCCTCTCTATAAAGAGATATTCAAATTCGCAAACGATAGCTATTGAACCGAAAGGGCTGATTTCTAAGGCCTCGAAAGTTTGCAAGCGAGAAGTTCTTCATCAAACAAGCCAGGAAGAACTCAGCAGCTATATTAAGGAAATATATGACCACTCATTCCCAATATATTAATAATGCTATTCACCAAACATCATTCAAGAATAATTTTTGAACTTTAGAACGTTTGACTTCGACAAAAATATATGACATCGACCAGGTTTTCATCAATTGTTTGCAAATAATTAAGCGGAAATGTCAGGTAGTCATGCAGAAATTACATCAACACCTGAATATTAAGACATATTATAAATATCAGGACATAAATATTAAGGTCTGGCAACTTTATTTGCCAGACCTTAATTTATCATACATTCAGTATTTTTTGTAAAATGTACGTTTTATTGGAGATATATAGTGACCAAATGAGGCATGTGAAGTAAAAAATTATTTTATTTCTCTCAAGATAATTCTCGGCTTTAATAGGTTAAATACGATTAGAAGTAAGTATGAAATCGTCGCGCTCACTTCTGCTCGAGCCTAATTCAGCAAGAGCCTATGCAGCAGCCTATGTCCAATCGGTATACGTTTGTCAAGAAATTCCTCCAAGTTCCCATTCCATCTTCGATGTTTGGCTGTCTTTGGCAGATTGTTGGCATTCTTGCCGAGCATGATTGACACCAGGCAATCTTTAGATGGCATCTCACTCTGAGATTGCTCTGGAGTCGAGCCGCTGCTCGGGCTTTGCAATGCGGCCTGCAGACAACATTGCGTTCCGAAACATCCATCTCGAGAAGGTATTTTTTGGATGGTTAGGTAGGAGAGAAGGTAGAGAAGGTAGATGTAGGAGAAGGTAGAAGTAAGGAGAAGTTAGAAGTAAGGAGAAGGTAGATGTGTGTTTTTAGGAGAAGGTAGATGTAAAATGGATGGTTAGTCACAAACGATATGGTTTTGTGATGTCGCTTGAGATCCTCGCTGTGGCATGTAAAACTACATATATATATTGCACTTTGCTACAAATTTGTATAATGATTGCAAATTTTTGTTGATAATACATGATTGTCTTGCACATTGTACATGATATCATTTAAATGTACATTAATAATTTAAAGATACGTGTCATTTTATGATGTGTTATAATTCATTTTTTCATCACAATTCCTATTATTAACGATTAGTAAGTTCCATTTGACAATTGTAACAAATTCTAAAATTTCAACGATATATTTGCTTCACAACTTACATCGAGCTCTAGAATATGGAAAATAATTTTTTCATTGTTCAGTGTTAATTTTTCTCTGGCTTTGTATTTTTGGTCATCACACGACCAATTAAACGGCTGACTTTTATTCCTGTTGGACATACACGTGTATCCTATATACCCGTGTAATCCTAAATTATATTATATATTCTATATAATATCCGTGCTTTATGACGTCCCCCTGTTGTTCTAAATTATGGATACGTGCTTTTTCAAATACTTTCCATTTCACATTAATTTGAAGCAGTACCGAACTTAAATATTTCAATACTTATATTGTAATATACAAATTAGAATTTCTCAGGGGATACGGTTTAATACTCTCGCCTTTCTATTAATATTATGTTGACTGACCTCTTCCGGCCATCTAATAGCATTATGATTTTAAAGTTGCCTACAGTCACCCTTACAAAAGACAGCCATAATTTCTGACTGAGTTTAGAACTCAATCAAATTCGGTTTCGATAATCTGATTTTTTAGATTTGATAAGCTGATACTTGTTGGTCAAACATATCAACAACTCTCATATACTGATCATAAACTTGGATTGAATGTCGTACATATGTTTGAATTTATATTTTTATGAGGTAATTAATACCATCTAGGAGCTTTTTTCGGAGTTATTTGCTTGTGTGTTTGTTAGCAATAACATTAGCCAAGTTTTTATCCTCTTGTTCGCTGTCACCTATAACACGAATCATCACTATTAATCTCAGTAAATGATCAGGGTTGCAGGTAACTTAATTATCATATCATTATCAAAATCCATGCCTGATTTTTCCTGAGGATTTTCAATTGTAGGTTCGATTGTAAACACGTTAAGCTCAATTATCGTTTTCGTCGCACTCTGCCAATATATCGTGAACTTATGACAGTGTCAGCATTCAAGTAAAATGAATATACGTAAATAATGTTGTATAAATCACGTTCTTCTTTAAAGCATCTTGCTATTTTCCGGATGTTAAATAATTTTGTTATAATACAAACAGAACATGAGTTAACTATTCCTTTTCAACATGAATTGAAAAAATGCACTTTCGGTGCAACTCAGTATAATTTAGCTTAAATGATCTTCAATGTCAATGCTTAATGCCATTTATGAGTATTGTCTGATTACTAGACTCCTAATCCATTATTTCAACACTTAGCGTAATAAAATATATATTAATAAACAATGGCAACATACCCTTCTCTGTGCGCTGGTAACAACATATTCATCAATACAGTAACCCTGCATTACGACAAGGTCAACACAGGTAATTCGTGGTTCAATCCTCAATATTCTCATCCTTTCTACAGCAAAGATTCTTTGAAGTGTTGAAACTGAAGTAGGTCAACTGATAAATTCAAAGTTATGCAAGTCAATATACCAAACACTCAATTCCGATTAATTGAAAAATCACCGGATATCTCGATTAATTATAAATTAATGCGCAGAATCATTGAAGAGGTACATACATTGCTACATGGTTATGAATGCCAATATTACATTTTAAGATGACAAATAAAATGCAATAAGATAATTATTGGTAAAATTTAATTTACTCGTCGTTTTCTCGATTTTGAATAACATACGTGATGCAAATCATCAAGGCTTCCGCAGTGATTGGTTGATTTCGTTTCATTGTGGTATCCTGAAAGCCAATCAGAAAACTCGTTAGTGCAACGTTAGGCGAAGGGCTTTGCGGTGACGTCTTCAGGATAAAAATGAGAACTCAGTCTCATCAAGGCAAGTAATTCCCAAAGGCTCTTCTTATTAATTTCGGTTCTCAATAATAAAGCATAGGGGGGAAAATAGCAGCTCAGAATTCGGTAGTAATTTCTTCGAATTGATTCCAAGTTATGTCCTCTTATTCAGAATTTTTAACGAGGATTATTCAAAATGAATTGAAGAGAACACTATATAAAATTTGAAGTTACGTCTATGGAAAGTTATTTTCTACTTAAATGTCCATGTAATAACGATCATGTCATGAAGAAAGCACCTGAAGTCAATGATGATTCTAAATAATTTGGAATAATTAAACTTTTAATAATCAATAATAGTTTGAAGTTAAGAGTATCGTAAAATCTAACCCGTAATTCCATGCCAAGCTCATACTTTGGCGTATTTAGATGGTAAAGCATTTCATTAAACAAACTTGGTCTTGCATAAATCAAAATCAGTAGCTTTTTCAGAAATCGGGTCAATAATTATTAATCTTGTACGTTCATCCCAGCCAGGAACCATTGAGAGACAGAATCAAAATTATTAGCTAGCTAATTTCTTTACAAAATCTTGCCATTACATTTAAAAAGAATAATAATACTATGAATCCATTCTAAACTTTAGATGGCATTGTATTCAACGCACGACTGGACTGGGCGACGGATTGTGAGCGCCATTACAAACGGTCTAATCTTACCTCCAATTCATAATCACAATTCAAGAATTTACAACTTTCGATCTTTTCGATCTTCTTTTACTTCGATCTTTTACAAATTCGATCTTTTTTGCAGTTCTTCTATATGAAATTTCAGGTTTCATTTGACCAGGACCAAAACGGCAATTTGTAAGCGTCGTCTGCCGCTCGTGAAGGTCGGAATTCAACTTGTCTGGTGTGTCAGGCCGTAGACACTCGAGAAAACCCAATTGGAAATTTGACACATTTCGCCTGTGGCCGACGGTCGGCTGCTGAAAATCGACATTTGCTTTCCAGCAACGGAGCTGCGGATACCAGGAAAGTTGAGGAGGTCTGACACAAGCCGACCAAGCCACCGGACATTGAAGAGTTCGACCGACATCACAGTTTCTGGGCTACCGAGCTGCCTCTTCGAATGCAAAAGACGGTGACTTCCACGCGGTAAATGACCGACGCCCGAACATCATCGAGCGGCAGAGAGAAGATCAGTGGGAATTGCTGGAGCAAACTTCGAAATTTAAAGGAACCGAAAGTAATGACTTTCAAGTGAAATGAATGAAAGTTAAATAAGCAAGCAATAGGAATTGAGTCAAATCGAAGGAGTGAAAGTTATATAAGCAATGGACAAAGATGTAGTCAAATCAAACGAGTTAAAAGGTAAATAATCGGTGGACAGAGATAGGGCCAAATCGATTGAGTGAAAGTTAAATAAGCAATGGACAAATATGTAGCCAAATCAAATGAGTGAAAATTGAATAAGCAAGGGACCGAGATGTGCCATTTACTAACTAAACAAACTAAATACATTAACAATAAATGGTCTGAAAATAATTGATATGTCAATAATATTGCACTTCTTACATTTTTTCTCGTGTACCGTACTTTACAAATTATTCATGCCTTTGAATGCGTTTGCAGTCAAACTTATTGAATGCTCGTCGTGATATATTTTTATTATGTAAGAAGCCAAAATATTTCAGCATTTTTCGTCAATTCATGCAACTAACTTTCACTTCTCGATAAAAGAGTCGCTTACATTTCCAATTGTATGCCGTTTTCAGAAAATCCCATTTATCAGTAGGTAAAAAAACGGCACACTCATGATTTGGGATGGGCCAAAACTATATTATAGATTCGTAAATACGAAACGTAATCTAAAACCTCTGAAATAAATCATTCAAGACATTACAGTGACGTCTCAAAAAAGTAACACCTGAAAATTTTTCGCAAAGTATCCATTACGCTTAATTTTTGGTAACCAAAATTTAAAGAAATAATCAGCAACAGACATGGTTATCGTCTATTCTCAGAATTTGAATCAAAAAAGATACTGGAACAAAGCTTCAATAAGAATTTGCGACAGAACTTGAGTAATTAAAGAAGTTACAGAATGTCGCTGAAGAATATTTACCTCCAGCCATTTTATAGTTCTATTAAACTCATTTAGCTTAACCTTCATTGGTAGCACTTCGATCGATGGCAATTTGACGCCTTTCTACGTGTATTGAACTTTTTCTACTTCTCAGTGGTACTAAAATATATGAAAAATGATTCACTGGCCATTCATTTGTCGCGGATTGACCTCCTATCCCGCCAATGCTCCCCAAAATCTTGACTCGCAGAAAAGCTGGATTTAAAATGAGCCTTTCGCGAATCAGAAGACCTATAATAAAAATATTGCCAACACAACCATAAAAAATCTTCTGAAAGGAAATTTTAGTTGACGGCCCGACGAAAACCCTGGCGAGGATCGTAAACGTGACCAAGGGTAAAGTCCGAAAAATATCATGGGAATTATTGAGCTTATTCTTATTGCCAATTTTTTTTTTAAACAACGATGAGACTTATAATTTGCTCAATATGTAAATGTTGTGATTACAAGAGAAAAGTAGGCATGTAACCTTGATCTACAATGCGTGCATAACAGGTATGTTAATAAAATCAAGTACATATTTATTTACTGTACTCACTCGCCTCACTTTACACCACTCCCTCACTTAACATTACACCACTCACTCATTTTACACCACTCACTCATTTTACACCATTCACTCATTTTACATCACCCACTCATCTCCCTTTACACCACTCACTCATCTCACTTTACACCACTCCCTCATCTCACTTTACACCACTCCTTCACCTCACTTTACACCACTCCTTCACCACACTTCACACCACTCCATCACCACACTTTACACCACTCACTCACCTCACTTTACACTACTCCATCATCTCACTTTACACTACTCACTCATCACTCCACTCACTCATCACTCCACCACTCAGTCATCACTCCACTCACTCATCACTCCACTCACTCATCACTCCACCACTCACTCATCACTCCACCACTCGCTCATCACTCCACCACTCACACATCACTCCACCACTCACTCATCACTCCACCACTCACCTCGGCAACTTGTAATGAAAGCAAAGGTCGACAAAGTTCTTCTATAAGGCCAGGAGCATAATTCCTGAGATGAAGCAATATGCCGAGCAAAACAAGACGTATAAAACCTTAAAGTTGATACGCGCAGCACACCTTCACAACAGCGATGCAAGACGAGAACACAGCGATTCATGTAGTCACTGTTATCATCCAGGAAGTTAATTATAATCGACCCTGAATAAGTTAAGCTAAATCTGCTATTGAGGTCACTTGATATGAAAACTAAAGGAGTTATAAAGAATTAAATATTTTATTTAGAAAGCAAAAAACGGGATTATGATGCTAATGAACATGCTTATATCCTGGCTTAGTTTGCAGTTTCTGGGTCATGATA
Organism: Hyalella azteca; assembly: GCF_000764305.2. Lineage (NCBI taxonomy): Eukaryota > Metazoa > Arthropoda > Malacostraca > Amphipoda > Hyalellidae > Hyalella > Hyalella azteca. The sequence goes on from NW_025944327.1 coordinate 148,658, forward strand.
TTTCCTCATAGGTTGAAACCTGCGCAAGTTTTAAATGAAAAACTTTCCGGTAACTTTGTATATACAGAAAAAAATCTCAAGTTAAAATCCACAATACAGGGTATATGAGCAAACACAAATTCATGGAAGTCTGAGCTCACTGTAAAACCCACCTCTAGAAAATAAATTTCTGGAACAGCAGCAGGATGAAGCCGCTGCCAGGACACTTCACAACAACAGCCGTTGCCAGGACACTTCACAACAACAGCAGCCGCTGCCAGGACACTTCACAACAACAGCAGCTGCCAGGACACTTCACAACAACAGCGGCCGCTGCCAGGACACTTCACAACAACAGCGGCCGATGCCAGGACACTTCACAACAACAGCAGTCGCTGCCAGGACACTTCACAACAACAGCAGTCGCTGCCAGGACACTTCACAACAACAGCAGCAGCTGCCAGGACACTTCACAACAACAGCGGAGCCGCTGCCAGGACACTTCACAACAACAGCAGCAGCTGCCAGGACACTTCACAACAACAGCAGCCGCTGCCAGGTCACTTCACAACAACAGCGGTTGCTGCCAGGACACTTCATTTAAAAAAGAACTCACATTTGGTTACCGGATCACTGGCCCATGAACAACCCCATTTATTGGCACAGTGGATGTACAAAATAATTCTTGCGGAATGCCAGTAAAAGATTTTAATAACATTCGCACACTCCTAGCTCAGTTTTTTAAGATTCGACTTTCAGGGTTGGCAAAACATTTTTTTATGCGCCCGCAAACATTCATCAAAATGGAAAACATTGCATCTCTTGTATCCCAAACCGGTGAAAGAATTCAACAGCTTGCATGTACGATAAATTATAATATATATTAATTTTTAATTTTTGAACAGGTCAAATTCAGTCAAATTCACCTACTTTTTTGCCCAATGCACGACAAAAATAAGTTTTCAATTCTATGAAATATTAAATGCTAATGATAAATAAATCGATAAGATCATTCAGAAAAAATGAAACCGTATTCCTTGCAAAGTTAATGTTGAAAAATATTCACACTTTAGTTTAAAAATTAGACTTAGTCAATAGGTCGATATCGTTAACCTTTAATGTTTAATACACTTTTTGTCGAAAGCAGATAGAAGGAAAAAATGTACGACAGTTATACACAGTTATGGAGATGAACAGATGCATTAATTGGGATTAATGATTAAATTATATTAATTAATCAAAGGCTTCGTGTCGGACAACGACATGAAGCGCGCAATATACTAAGATTGCATGGAATAACTTGACAAGAGTAAACTACTTCTCGTTAGTTAAACTTTAATTAATATCAATTAGAATTAATAACATGCAGGAATGTGCTTTCGTTACTGCTTGGTGCTGAACAAAACTTAGCTTTCATGATTAATGTTTCTGTTACTTATATAAATGAAGAATAATGAATATCGATCTTCACGATGATTGAGACACCGTTTTTGAGTGAACACTTTTGATTTTATAGGTTATATTTTTCTGACACAAAGCGACGGAATTGCAACAGTGAATGCAGGAAGGCAACAAAGTTTCTGTAGCAAAGCATAACATAAATAATTTACGCCAATAAATAAATTGTACACTTCTTATACAAATAAAAACAAGCTCCAATTTACAAAAACTTGAATTGGCATTTATCTCAACAAATTCATTTCAGCGATATATGTCTCCAATATATATCACGTTGATGACGTGTGCAGCAACTTTAATGTATATATATACACTGTAACAGTCATGCTTATGGTATATTTCATTGAAGCAAGTTTGAGCCGTGCACAACAACCTAAATTTACATAAATCGAAACCTATCCCTGCTGGTTGTTATATGTCACTAATATGAAATACGTTAATGATGTGAACAATATCTTCTATCGAATGAATAACTGAATGAATAGATCATAACTTCTTCAATGAAACCTGCATTGAAGAAAGAACAACTTCTACCGAACTACACCAATAACTTCTATATACATAAATCGTAACAAATTAAAGGTAGGGGGAAATGTCACTAATATAAATGACGTTAACAGTCGAATGTAATATTGAGATTAATTTTAATATGCATGAGAAAAACAGTACTTAATTGGTTACGTGTACTCACCCTAATGAAGTAGCTGTGGGCCTACACGTCGTCTCTGTTGCTGTCGTCGTCACGCTACAGACGATGAGGCTATACGTTCACTTTAGCGGTGTTTTATAAAGCAGTTATTGAAAGCACGTTTTAGTTAAATCGAGTCTTGCTTTAAAAATTGTAGATATTTATAGTATTTGGTTTAAATACGCAGTCTTTATTTGTTTTTATCGGAATAGAATTTTATTTAATATAAGTTTGTGTTAATAATGACTATAAGAAATGCAGTAGAAAACTACACTGTAGAGAATTAGGGAATTGTTAGAGATAGATTTGCAACATTTTCATTAGGTTATTTGATAAATCTATATTAAACGAACAACAATCCAACAACACTTCATATTTAAATTCATCTTTGAAGTATGAAGGGATAAGAAATTTGTTGCTTGAAAAAAAGGCAAGAAGAAAATTTCAAAACACTAAAAGATTAAAAACTTGTTAGGCCAATAATTGATGTTAATAATAAACCTAAACGCATTAACATTTTTCACATTAAAAAGTGAAAATAATCAAATAGCAGATAAGACGATGTCATGAAAGTAAATTGTGTCGTTTCAGTTTATTGTCGTTTCGATAGAAAATGATTGGAAACGGCATAAGCGACACTAATGTTCTGTTCAGTAATCTTGACTGAATATTAAACTTTCATCCTAGATAATGTTAAATGATTTTTTAAAGCGCAATTTGAAGTATATGTTCACTAGAACTCATTTCTGCAGCACAGTTTTCTCAGAGCACTTTTCTCGAATTATTCGACTGAGATCTGAAAAAGACGAAATTCTCTTCAGAACTTGGAATTAGATAAATTTAAAATCTCTACACTCGAAATAGAATGTCTTCCGGACGTTAATTCTAGACTTAAAACTATCAAGTTATCAGTAAACTATTGTTCATATTGCTGTCATTTAGTTATTGATCGCCACGAAAGAACGTCTAGTGTCAGAATCTTTCCCTCTGGCGCTAGAAGATTACTCAACACAAACCATAAAGTTATAAGCTGTTTTATACTTCTAATCAAGCAGGATAATGAGATAAAATGCTATGTCTCTGAAAACACTTCAAAAACGAAAACATCGCTTTGGCCACTGCGCGGTACAACTTCAGGTCCAAATAACTATAATTCAAAATATAACTATAACTTTAATTACAATTATAGTAATTCAAATTAGTATAAATATTTTCTTGAAGTATATACAACTCGTGCGAGTTGTTCACGGGCTGTGAGCAAACGTCGTCTGTAACTCACGAAAAGAGCCTTGGTTGTCGGTCATAAATCACAGTAGAAACCGACGTCTCGGTGGATTTTCCAGTCACGATGGAATCCTACAAAATTTAAAATTTGTATTAGTCATTCTGAAGTACAAATGAATTGCAATCGAGTATTTTTGGAAGATAATATAACGCTATACTCGTAACGCGAGGCCAAAATTTATGCCTTTATTTATGCAGGATCCTCACCTGACATAAAGGTGCTGTTATGTACCAAGGTAATATTTTGGTAGGTTTCGGTACGGGGTTTCATATGAGGCATTAAATCTTTGGCGAGGCTGTGATTTAATACCCTGGAATAAACCTATCAAATGAGTGCTTGGAATGAGATCTTGGATAAAGCCTCGAAGTAAGACCAAGAAATAAACAGATGCGATAAGGATATGCCATGAAGACCATGAGAAGAAACCATGGAATATTTCAGTGAACAAATAGACTGGTATTCGTCAACTATTTGTCGGCGTAGTAAATTTACAGGCGGTTCAGGTGGTTTGTCACCAAAATAATCACTCTGTGCTCTAATAGCATTCTTCAACGGTCGCATATCCCTAAAAGATCACTTCACCTAAATTAGTTAGGCTCGGTTAACAGAACAGTTCCCGGAATTCATTAGCTTTTTTTAAATTTAAAGTCGAAGTTTCCGAGCCGCTTTCCTTTGCTCGCACATAACTTTCAATGTTTTTCTTTCCACTTCACTAACTTATGGGAATTACCTAGCCAGTCTGTTATCATACATCGCCGTGAGATAAGCATGTGCATTCAGTTCGAGTTTATTGTATTATTGATAATGACAGGCAATGCAGATACCCAATAAACGCTAAAACAATACGTGCATGATATTAGCATGCAAGGGGAAATGGGGAACAATGACCAGAATAATAAATAAGAAAGAAACGCACAATTGCTGACGAAGAAAAACATGATGTAACAAAAACGTGTCACAGGAATCCACAAGCAGGATCAGGGAAGGAAAAAGGGAGAAGACGCGCGGATATTGGAAAGCGAAATAGGAAGTGAGTTCAGTTTATAAACAAATTATATCCATAGTTAAAGACGAACGGGAACAATAGAACGATGCAGAGGTTTAAAATACATAATAATCGTGCTAAATTAAAAAAAAAACTTGATTTAAGGTCAAATAAGAAAGAACAAACGAAAAAAATCAAGCAGTACAAATTTAACTTTTACTGTTACGTCATTTGAATTAAATAACAAATTTATCTTATATTGTTTCGCCTTTTAATAATCTTTGAAAACGTTTTTATGAAATGACAATTCAGCATTCCTAATAAGGTTGGTTTAAAAATGTTCTAAATGGAATATTTCTCTCCTAAATATTCAATGATAAAACAAGATAAAATCCGTTTCAGGTTAGGTATTGCAATGAAGTGTACGTATCTCGTAGAACAAATTAAAGAGCAGCGTCGAGGAAAGAGTTCCATGCAAGACCCCGCTAGAAAAAGACACTTCTAAAAATAAGTCGTAGAAATTTTCTTTCCTTCAGCGAAAAGTCAAGACCGAGCTATGTTGGACGTGAGGTTTTGTACACCTAAAGGATGAGAATTTCTATTAATGCTATTTGGTAGCTTAAATCGCAAATTCACTAACAATTTAGAAGCGAAGAAAACTCCACGCAAATTCACTATATTTCTATTGAAAACGTTTCGGAGTCCAGCTCCATCGTCAGTTCGAAAAATCTAGAACACATACAATCAGAAGTTAATACAGACGAAATTAAAAAAAACATTTGTCGAAGTTTAACCAAAATATTATCAGATGAATGTTTTAGGCTCGGAAAAAAGACTCGTTCAAGAGTTTTGCAGAATCAGGAAAGAAAGCGCAACATTTTACAGGTTAAAGTTCATTAGATTTATTTCGGGAAATTTATTACCATGATAGCGTCGCAGCTCCAGAATCCAAGAAGAATTAGCTTTCCAATTACAATATCTTATGAACTTGATACCTAGAGAGGATGCACGACTTTAAACATCATTGTGTTTGCGACAGCTACTGCAAACTATTTAGTACTCATTCCTGGTTCATATCAAATCGAATAGTCAGTCTATAGTGAACGGTCCAATGATTAGTAAATGGATTTCTATTTTAGTCATCAAAATTGCAGATTCTCAATAAAAACGTTGAGATTACTAAGAAAGTTAGTACATAATATAAGAATAGTTATATTGTCTAGTTAGGTTCGCAGGACACTCAGAAACAATTCCTCATTCTTAAAACTCTTGTCATGTGCGAGTCTGACATTTTCCAACTTCTTCAGTGAAATTAGGCGAGAATTTCTTTATTTCATTGAAATCCTAGTTATCAACTAATTTATTTCGTAAAGTTGCACGTTATTCATTAATTTCAGGTTTGCTCAGTAAAACCTTTAATAACTTCCTAATTCTCACTGCTTTATTGTTAGGCCATTAGTAAAATTCTTGTAGAGCGATTCGTCAGCTGCCATTAACCATTTTAAAGAATCTTAATTTGAACTGTTCATTTCTTGTTCACTAACTCATTTAAAGTTCCTATCTCCGAGCTTTTAAAATCTGGTTTCTTGAGGTACGGCAATTTTTATTTAATTATGATAAATATAATAACTTAAAGGATTTGACTAATCATGCAGATGAAAGATAATACCCTGAAACCTAATCATTATTATCAGGATTTTCCCAGCCTTGATTGTCCTCGAAATCAGTCATGAGATACCATTTCAAAATTCCCTTTTCCTTCAATTTCCTTCAATTGCCCCAAAATTCAATAATTAAAAACCTCAGGAGAGCCAATTGAGTCCATCAAAGCCTCCAGAGTCAAGATTAATTTATCCATTTTCTGTTAACTTCCCCAATAAATTCCGTGGCCTGGGAATGTTTTCCTCCAGACGAGCCGTTTGAAACTCGAAATTTTTTTGCGATCAAATTTTTTCTTTAGTTTTCGAGACAAAGTTTCGGTGGCAAACTTACGACCTTGCTAGATGAGATATAAATTATTCAGGCCGTATGCGAAAATAAAACCATAGATCCCGACTGTCAAGGTCCATTAAACTTACAACTTCTGATTCAATTATTAAACGATTTATGATTCTGTTAGATTCAGAAAGACTCACCTAAAAGCTACTTAAATCGCATTTAATGCCGTGTGTAATAGATTAGTTGTATTATAACATAAATTCACATACGTTAGAAAGTTAAGCTTCCAGCACTACTGAAAATTCCACCTAATAAATCGTGTTAGATAAATGTATTAATTAGAAATATCCTGATATAAACATTCAGCTTTACACGTACGTTATATATCGTTTATGATAAGAAAACCAGAATTGAATAGCGAGCGGAAAAAGAGCAGATGCACGCATCAGTTTATTCGTATTCTAAAAGTCAATGATAAAATTCTCAATATATTTACCGACTTTTCAATTTGGTTAGCGCCATGGAATTCATTTCTAAAATCGCTGAAAAAATATTGCAATTTTCCTGTTTGAAACCCAGGCTGTATCTTCTCAGTAGAAGAATAACACCATTAAACAATAGCAACATATGTACATTATTATACCAAAAGAAATTAAAAATAAATGTTTGCATCCATTATTACATTTAATATTTCATGTCTAAAATTGATGACCGTATCATACGAGTTTATGAAACTATTGCACTTTTCCTCTGGGATAATATATTAGGCAATGACCAGAAATGCTACTTAAAAAAGGTCGGCCTCGCTGACCCAAGGCAACGATTGATCAGAATCCAGGGCACGTGATGCCATAAACACCAATGACGCTCTTCCTGGCGCTCGTTATCCAAATATTAATAGCAAATATTAAGCCTAGTGCATATTATCGTGGCTACGGGTATTTCTTCTTCTGCGACTCGTGTAGACCTTTTGAGGATGCGGAAGCAGGTATAAACACACAACAAAATTTCTGTTTGTGTTGCCAGTAAGAAGAAATGGCGAGGTTTGTTCAAATCGTTAAAATGTTAACATTAACAAGTGACAACAAATTTTTACTGCTGATTTAGAATTTGCAAAAGAAATTGCAATTATGATGACAGAATATGTCTCTGAAAGCACATTCTGTTCTCAAGCACATTCTGTTCTCACAGCAGATTTAAATGATCAAGAATTTTTATATAATGCTTTTGGTCACTCGATGGGATATAATTTTCAGGTTTATGCAGCTAGTAAAGCGGCGTTAATCCTCCAAAGCTCAAATTCAGAAAATGCAGATACAAAATCAAAGAAGCTGTATTTAATTGTACAATAATTAATCAATTATACATGAAGACTCTCATAAACATTGTCGAATAAACAGCTGCGTTGTTTCCTGGTCCTTCCCATAACGCACACGTTATTGTTAATTGTGTCTTCGAATAAAGAGAACGCGAGGGAATGGTTAAAAATTTGTCAAGCTAGGTATCTTTTTTCAGGTGGTGTAAAATTATACAGATGCAATATGAAATTCGCAGAATTAAAATAACTTTCAGTTTTGTTATCTAAACTACAACTGCAAAATATACAAAATATTTCACCTGTCTTCAATGACAATCGGTTGATACCTCACTTAGACTACAAGGATAAGACCATCGAACCTATGCTTATTAGGTAGTAAACTTTCAGTGAGACATACTGCTATAGGACTAGACTTCTGTGTAACAGACGGCAGTCGAATTGTTCAAGAAGAAAAATCTATATCTAGATTTTCTTTGAACAATCCTAAAAAAAAACTAGTCAACTCATGGCGCCACGTGTGTCTAATGTTTGACCTCTGACATCGAGGCACTGCAAACCATCGAGGCACTGATAGATCTATTAAAACTTTTGCTATAAATGGAGATACATTTCTTTTTTTACTCAAGTTGCACATTCCATAGCAACTGAGAACAGCGAACGAGGAAGTGAGCGCTGTAGCAGTTTTCGTGGCACGAGTAGTGCTACATTTTTACGACAATTAATCTTTGATTGCTCGTGAAATGAAATAAAACTCAGAATAAGTTTCGATGCGACCCCTGAGATATCCCTCATCAGTGCACTGCATGATGAACTGGCAGGAACAGGGATGAATTTAGTAATGAAATACGAACTAAGTATGCTCTCGCCAGAGACTAGAAGTTTTGTCTAGCATGCAAACATTTAATATGGGGCTATCGTCTGCCACGATCTTCAGTCACTAAGCACATGTTTTTGTGGTAGGTTAACTCATATTGGAAAAAATTTACAAAGAATGAAATGCGTTTGTAGATATCGATCAAAAATGAACGCAGGCAAATCTCAAAAACTTTCAGTTGTGCAGTATTTACTTGTTCTTGTTTTTTAGCGTTTAAAATGGTTAAAAAATTGATATTACTGAAAAAGTATTTTTGTACTTATGTCAACACTGATTTCTCAATTGATCATTATCAGCAATTGTTTCATAACTAATTTATAATAATTGGCAAACCAGATACTGAAAAAATGAACGTTCCCATCCGTCCTATATAGCCGAGTCACTGGCCGAATGCCAATCGGGATAATGATGCACTCGAATTTCAGGCTTAATTATCTTATCGTCTCGAGGCCATATCTTTTAAGAATAATACGCTAATAAGGTGAAGGCTTCGTACATCCAATTACCAATTTTAGCTTGGTTCAATATATGCCCGGGATCCTGACACTGATATTTCAATATGAAAACGTATGATATCAACACACATGTGGAATTGTTTTTTAGAGCTATAAATATTTTGACCAAGTATTAAAACAGTAGGAATAAAATGTAGTGCAACAAAAATATTTGAGCCTTAATTGCGAAATTTTGAATTAATAAATGAAAATATAAGAATCACTACGATGTAATTGGAAATAATCTCAGCGAAATCGAACAAAAATAACTAATACTAAAGGCAATTAATTAAACAAAAAACATCGGGAAAATCAAATGAAATTATGCTTGAAGAGATAATTAATTGAAATAGGTACAAATATTCAAAGGAGCCAAAGTAAACGCATAAAAAATTCAAGATTTGAATCCCATTGTAGGTGCGGCCAAAATAAAAAAGAATAAGCAATACAAGTGACAAAAAGGAAGTTAGAGGATCGAATTAATAACATATACTTTGCAAATAGTCTACAGATTTCATAGACTACGAGACCCAATTCAAGATTTTCTCATTCATTGAAAATTTGTAAAAAGTACCTATTTTCTGATTTCTTCAACCTTTCGGTATCATTATTTGGCTGATAGTTAGCTACCGAATAGTCCTTAATTATTATTTTATCGTTATTGCAGTATTTCGAAAATCCATCCGTTACTTCGCGGGATTTTCGCGGAAGAAACAGAACACGTAATAAATGCAATAATTGTTTTTACCTCTCCATGGGCTCAGATAAAAAACGGTGTTTTCTAGGGTCTTCGTGATCAAAGTAAACGAGAAACACGAAATTGAGATTTCAATTTGTTATGGAGAATTAAATTAATAATTTTATGTGGCTTTCAATTACTAACAAGAAGCAACAAGTATAATGAATAACAAATATTGTTACTAATAAATAACATTATTTGATAATTTCGATGCTCAGAACACATGGTCGGAATAATGCTTTGCTGGACGTTCAGTAAACACGGTTTGAATACAGATTAGCTTCTACTATTTTTTATCATTTTTTATATAATTCCGATATTTAATGTTCTACTTTTTAATTTATTGGGAGCTCATCATAATCCATTAACCATCATAGGTACAAAACATGACTGGAAGTAACACTTGGTGTTTCTAATGTCTTCTGCTTTCTTACACATCAAATAAATATTACCGAGGAAATTTTCATAAATATTACTGATAAAAAATAAATACATAAATAATACCGATAAATTTTCATAAATATTACCGATATTAACTATATAAGGAAATTTTCATTTAAAAAAGACGAAACATCATGTCTTCAGAATCAACATCATGTCTTTAAAAAATATCTTTCAAGCAATGTACATAATCTAAGTTATTGTAAGCTCGTTCTCATTTTACATTTTAATGCAGATTAAATTAGCTGATTAAACAGGTATTATTTTAGAAAAAATTGCCAACCTATACAGAAATTTACGCATAAATATATAAAGGCCAGCTAAGACGTGTAGAGAATAATATACTTCATCAATAATTGAATGCTCTTTGCCTATTTAAAAACGTTACTTGTCTGAAATTCGCATTAAATTTGTGGCTAAACTAAATTGTTTCATTTTGCATCGATACTTTTGATTACACTGTAGGTAACAGTTCCTCAATGCACTAACTTCATTTTAAACTCTACGGTGTTCACAACCAGTTTTAAAGTTAGTATCCCAGGTGATACGTATGTTGTGATATTTTCTGAGCAATTTCCGGACAGTATGCTAAAAAATGTTACAAATTTTTTAATTCAAATGCTTCGATTCCCTTCATCATCGAGACCAAGAATAAAATATAAGCGTACGCATTAACCTCTCCAAGGTTAAATAAGTAAAAGGCTTGAATTATATGAAATTACTTAGGCAAGCCATATTAGCCGAAAAAAGTACAGAAGGCGAAATTTAAATACCAAATAATTCTGATTTTTGCACCTGACGGAAAAAGCATTCAGTGTTGTCTGCAAGCGAAGTTTTTCAATACGAAAAGTATTTATAGGAATGCTGGTGTTCGCATTTATATTTTGGATATAAATGAAAATAATTGACATCACATTAATCATCTTTCAATCATCAAACATAAGAATACTAACACAAATTTTGTGATGATCACGATATTTCATTTGTTTCTATTTAATTTATGGATAGAGGGTAACAATCGTTCGATGATGCCATTAGTGCGGCAGAACGTGCGCAAAACACCGTAGCAATATCACATGCATCTCTACTACGGAACACATTTTACTGTCTTATTCTGGCAGTTACTTCTTCCTAAAGCAAATTAAATAATAAAAACGTTCTCTTTGCAGGTAATAAATACCTTCCACTGAATATTAAATCAAAAGCTTGTTTGTCACGCGCATCAAAAATGGGAGCAAACATCTCCCGTTGACTCGCAAATAATCACAGTTACTCGACAGCTGTATAATGGACAAATGGAAAAACAATATTGACGTCAACAACTTCTAAATCACCAAATAAAGTATGAACAAATGCTTAACATGGTAAAATATTAAAACAAAATACATATAGTACTTCCGAAGTAAAATACTTTAGTTGAAAAATACGATATATAAGTCCGACAGCTACGATCATCGGCTTTCAAAGAACATTGAATCAAACGACCAGGTCGAGGCTCAATCCTGGGATATAGAAGAGAATTAATTGAAGTTTTGATAGTTTTTCTGAACTTTCTGATTGCCGCATGATGGTGATGGACCAGTTTTTCTGCCTGGTACAGAATGTGTAGATTTAAAACAAATGTTGCGAGGTAACATATCTTTAATGGCCGTAATTCTCATCCGTATTGCGTCGGTCTGATGAGGTCACCATGATTGGATGACGACTGAGGTTCAATCAGGCGATGGTGGTGATGAAGTACCTATAAGTGATGGTGGTGATGAGGTACCTATAAGCGATGGTTGTGATGAAGTACCTATAAGCGATGGTGGTGATGAGGTACCTATAAGTGATGGTGGTGATGTGGTACCTATAACTGATGGTGGTGAGGAGGTACCTATAAGTGATGGTGGTGATGAAATGAGGTACCTATAAGTGATGGTGGTGATGAGGTACCTATAAGTGATGGTGGTGATGAGGTACCCTTAAGTGATGGTGGTGATACGGTACCTATAAGCGATGGTGGTGATGAGGTACCTATAAATGATGGTGGTGATGAGGTACCTATAAGTGATGGTGTGATGAGGTACCTATAAATGATGGTGGTGATGAGGTACCTATAAGCGATGGTGGTGATGAGGTACCTACATGGCGTACACTTATTGGCTGAAAATGTGACCCAGTCTAGTAAATAAATGGTGTACATTTTAATGAAGCTTTCTCATAATAAAAATAATTCAAAACAATAATTGGAAATTCAACATTTTTCAAAACATAATTCCCGTTTGAATAGATGATTGTTCGAGGTCGAAATAATATTTAGAGTATGGACCGCGAAGTATTAGGTTAGTAGTGAAACATCCCCATGAAATTCATCATATACAACCCAGATGCTGAGGACGTCGACTGAAAAAGCATTATTTTCTTATGTCTTTAAGGGTTCATTTCTATACAACTCATAGAATTTTCACCAGATTGACATTATTAAGCGTATAAATTGACGGAATCTGCAAAATTGCTCGATGTCTCGACAAGCGAAAATTGTAAAATCTTAAAAATTGCCATACATCGGCTAATCATACATCAGCTGGTCATACATCAGCTGGTCATACATCAGCTGGTCATACATCGGCTAATCATACATCAGCTGGTCATACATCAGCTGGTCATACATCAGCTGGTCATACATCAGCTGGTCATACATCAGCTGGTCATACATCAGCTGGTCATACATCAGCTGTATACAAAGCCAGACATTAAATTCAGCTAAGTTTAATCTCACATTTGTGAAAATAAACTAAAAAACATCGCAGATTACCGAACAAAATTTTGAAGTAAACTTAATGTAAAACGAATTTCACAAATGCAAACCGTATATGTGGATTTACTATCATGTTTACAGAAGAAACAAAACAATATTTCTGACCCCGAAATCTTCTCACTTACATTTTTTTCTAATTTTTCGTTAAATTTTGACGCTCACAGGTCAAACTAAAGCTCGTGAATGCAAAAATTTCACCCTAACGCAGACCTGACCTCCCAAGACGAGAGCAGCGAACACTCTTCATACATTGAAGCTGCAAGATTAAAAAAGAAAGATCTTGCGATGCTAAATTTCGCCGCTTGACTGCATCAAAAGAGACGCACACCCTTTACTGGGCCGAGTGCTCGCTTAATTAACATTAAAGAAGAGCAGAGCTGAGCCAAGGGAATACACTCAAAAAGGCGGCCGTTCTTGCCTCTCGCGGACCAAGCATAAAATTGTGCAGTCCGGCAAACAACGGCGCAAGTTTAATGTGTATGAAGAGTATCAGTATGAAGTTTAGTGTGACTTCATATGAAACTATTCATTTTTATCTCTATAAAATAGTTTTATCTGATTTTCCACTTCTCATGTATGGAAGTAATTAACGGCGTTCGTTAACAAATACGGATTAAAATTTTAGGATGAAGCCATCAAAATCGTATTTAGGTCAGTCTTTTGAGTTAATTAGTTAAGATAATTAAATAACAATGATAATTAGATACATAATAAGGTTTAGGGTTCCCATAAACCCTAATTACTATGGCCAAATTGATTATCACAAATATCAAGAGGCGTAGTTTTACAATTAAAGATTTACATGAAAACAAAAGGCTGCGAGTAGGGAACCTTGCGAACCTCACAGCGCCGTTAGTGCAGGCAACCGCAGCTGGAAGCTATATTTTTCTACATCCAAAATACGCGTTATTACTGAGCGAGTAATTTCATGCAATTCATGGTGACTGCATTCCGCTTTGCCTTTGAAACGATGAAAACGTGTGCTAATGAATTCTACAATAAGAAAATCTAAATGCCTTGTGCGTCGTCGAAATTCTAATCAACTCCTAGAAAATAGACATGAAGCTGAATTATCATCAGTGACACGTAATAGAAATTTCATTATGTCCCAATTAGTTTTATTTGGAATTTATTTTGAAGAAAGCAGTTAACGAATAAATATTTAGTTATTTAGACGGAAAACGTCCATGAGTATCGGCAGTTGCCTTATTAGGATGACATTGAAGAAATCTGCAAGAGAAAAAGAATAGCGCAACATTGCTATTGATATGTGTGATATTTATATTATAGATGACTCAACTGTGAAACTAATAAATGATTTGAAGGAAAATTTTTAAAATGTATTGACATATATAGAATATTCATAGCTTGAGAGAACGGAAATGGGAAATTCTAGAGAGTGAAAACGCAACAATTTGCTCGGGAGTAGGCAAAAATCAGCGTTGAAGTGCCTATAGTGACATCGACGCAGTACGTTAAGCGTGTACTTCTCACGGCACGATCTTGCATCTTCAATGGCACAATTTACAATAACCTCAACACTATTTAGCCGCACACTGTGACAATGAGTAATACCGAGATAATCACAGCACGATGTGAAACACTGAGTAAAATTTGAAATTTTCAGGGACAAGGAACAAACGGAGCCGCGGTGTAGGGCACCTTGCGATCGCGACGCGGGGACTCAACTAAAGCAGCCATGCTCGACCGAAGGCATGGCGCGAAAACCGAGCGACCACTCCAGCTTTAGAGAGAGGAAATGAGCGAGCGTTCTAGCTTTAGAGAGAGGAAATGAGCGAGCGTTCCAGCTTTAGAGAGAGGAAATGAGCGAGCGTTCCAGCTTTAGAGAGAGGAAAAGAGCGAGCGTTCTAGCTTTAGAAAAAGGATTTGAGCGAGCGTTCTAGTTTTAGAGAGAGGATTTGAGCGAGCGTTCTAGTTTTAGAGAGAGGATATGAGCGAGCGTTCTAGCTTTAGAGAGAGGATATGAGCGAGCGTTCTAGCTTTAGAGAGAGGAAATGAGCGATCGTTCTACCTTTAGAGAGAGGAAATGAGCGAGCGTTTTAGCTTTAGAGAAAGGATTTGAGCGAGCGTTCTCGTTTTAGAGAGAGGATTTGAGCGAGCGTTCTAGTTTTAGAGAGAGGATATGAGCGAGCGTTCTAGCTTTAGAGAGTTAGAGAGTGGTAATGAGCGAGCGTTCTAGCTTTAGAGAGAGAAAATGAGCGAGCGTTCTAGCTTTAGAGAGAGGAAATGAGCGAGCGTTATAGCTTTAGAGAAAGGATTTGAGCGAGCGTTATAGTTTTAGAGAGAGAATATGAGCGAGCTTTCTAGCCTTAGATAGAGGAAATGAGCGAGCGTTCCAGCTTTAGAGAGAGGAAATGAGCGACCACTCCAGCTTCAGAGAGAGGAAATGAGCGAGCGTTCTAGCTTTAGAGAGAGAATATGAGCGAGCGTTTTAGCTTTAGAGAGAGGAAATGAGCGACCACTCCAGCTTCAGAGAGAGGAAATGAGCGAGCGTTCTAGCTTTAGAGAGAGGATATGAGCGAGCGTTCCAGCTTTCTAGAGAGAGAAAATAAGCGAGCGTTCTAGCTTGAGAGAGAGGATATGAGCGACAGTTCTAGCTTTAGAGAGAGGAAATGAGCGAACGTTCTATCTTTAGAGAGAGGAAATGAGCGAGCGTTCTAGCTTTAGAGAGAGGAAATGAGCGAGCGTTCTAGCTTTAGAGAAAGGATATGAGCAAGCGTTCTAGCTTTAGTGAGAGGAAATGAGCGAGCGTTCTATCTTTAGAGAGAGGAAATGAGCGAGCGTTCTAGCTTTAGAGAAAGGATATGAGCGAGCGTTCTAGCTTTAGAGAGAGAGAGGAAATGAGCGAGCGTTCTAGCTTTAAAGAGGAAATGAGCGAGCGTTCTAGCTTTAGAGAAAGGGAATGAGCGAGCGTTCTAGCTTTAGAGAGAAAAAATGAGAGAGCGTTCTAGCTTTAGAGAGAGGAAATGAGCGAGCGTTTTAGCTTTAGGGAGAGGAAATTAGCGAGCGTTCTAGCTTTAGGGAGAGGAAATGAGCGAACGTTCTTGTTTTAGAGAGAGGAAATTAGCGAGGGTTCTAGCTTTATGGAGAGGAAATGAACATACGATTTGCTTTCAAGAGAATAAATGAATGAATTTTTAGGCCTAAGAAAGAAAGAATAATTGAGCGAGCGTACAAGCTATCGACTAAGGTTCACGTGCGTTCCTGTTTATCAGAGAGGAATCGAGCGAACGCCCCAGCTTGAATTGATTAGTTAAGCGAGCACTACAGCCGCCTCAGAGAGACAGAATTGAGCGAGCGCACAAGCTTTGTACATAAATTGAGGAAGCTCATCAGCATTCGATAGTAATTAAGCGAATGCTTCAACGATATAGATAGAAATTAAAACAAATCGAACTTCCGCAACCAAAGTTAAGTGAAGGTTGGGTCCTGGTTTTAGAGAGAGAAATTGAGAACACGCTTCAACTTGTGGAAATAGAATTAGGCGAGCACTCTATCTTCAGCGAGAAAAATTGATTATACTCCTCACACTTATACGGATGAATTGAGCGATTCCTGCTACTTGAAAGAGAGGCGTAAAGCGACAAATCTTAAAAAAAATAAGTTTGAGCGCGGACAACGAATGCGTGTGGATGTAGCGAGCGAATATCTTAACGTAACTTTAACAACAACCATCAAATATATCCGACTAGTGTTGGCGTAAGCTCGTTATTACTTTCTACCTTCGCGGTTTTCAAGGGCTTAGCAGAAGGTAGCTCAGATATTTAATTGCTCGGCAGCTTCAACTTTAACTAGGTTATATTTGGATCATAATATTGAGAAAAAATCATGGATTTTAAATGATATTCAAATAATATAGCACGGAAATTTCAAGCAAATAATAAATTCTGTACCAGTTGCGAACAATAAAATATTGTAAACTCTGAAAATGCAAAAAAAACGTCTGATTTGCCTTACGAAACTTAATTCTGCAATCGAAAACCCGATGATTGCTGAGTCATGCTTGGAATAGATATATACATAATTCAATTTCGCAACAACTGGGAATTCAAACGCAGAGGCCACTTTGTATGCACAAACTTTAGGCACTGATTTTAACTTGGTCATCGCATATTAAAAGGACCTCAACTTTATATTATTCATGCTTTAATATTTATTTCATATAGTCCTATTGCATGTCAGCTTGGCGTTGCTCGGAATATTCATTGCATTATTACAATTCCGTTATTAAGAATACAATTGGTGTATGTTTATAAAAAGAAAGCCCCATTCAAACCCACATTTCACGAAGCACATGGACACCCCATCTGACTGGTTTCACAATGTGAAGGAACTGTTTTTCTTCCTAATCAAATTGTATACATACCTATATATACAAAATCAAACCAAAATTCAATTCTTGATTCAAATTTTTACTTTCAGCTCTGGAATATTTTTCTTCTGAATCAAATTTCTTGTATTCCAATATAAAATCTGAAACCAAATTTCAATTTTTGATTCAAATTTTTACTTTCACTTCTGGAATGTCTCACTATTCTTCCCAAAGAATATATTTCCAGGTCCATGTAATATCCCGACACGATAAGTATCATGGATACGCACCCGATCAGCCCCCTTTATACAAGTACGGTGCCCGGTCTCAGAAGCGCACACGTATAAACTTTAACAAATGAATACAAGATTATTAAGAGGTATTTTCAAACATTTTCCATCTGTTAAATACATAAATCTTGTATACATTTAAAAAGTTACGCGTGTATCAAAAGACGCATGTACACTAATCGCTAGTAAAAATAACTGTATGAAATATATAAATCATGGAGACTTCCTTAAGAATGAATGAAAGGGTTTTTAGTGCCGAGTGCAATATAAGCCGGAGTAAATACCACCCATGGACTGAACTTTCTTCAAAGCTGCAATTTTATTGACACCTCAGAAGCCCCGGAACACAAAGCGTAAAAAGCCAAAAATGGGAAGTTCTTTAAAGCGAAACCGCGCAGCAAGGGAGACATGAGTGACTTCAGCGTAAACATTAAAAAATATAACTCAGTACTCACTACAGTGAGTGACAGAGAGCGCATTTTCTCGTCGACGAAAACTTGAGGTCACGGACGGACGCACGGACGGACAGACGGACAGACAGACTGACATGGCGAGCACAATAGTGCATTTTTTCCATAAATGAGAAAATGCGCTAAAAAGCCATTTGGTACTTATTCTCTATAACATAGGAAAGCTAACCATAAAGAAAATTAATTGCAAAGTTCTCGAAAATAAATACAAAATTTTAATAATAATTTATTAATAATTTAATAATTATGCTTAGTAATTTACTATTAGGCAAACGCTGATGCCGTTAAGCCAAAATTGACTATAAAAGTTACTACACAAACAAAATTTGAGTCACTGTTATAACAATTTTGAAGTGTTCATAAGTTTAACTCATCGATGTAAAGTTAAAACTCAAACTTAGAGAAGCAGCAAAAAAGTTGTCAAAATCTCCAGAATTGAGAGTCGAATTCAGCAAGAGTGCACGATTTTATTTACAGCAGCTCAGTGAATGTACCAGCTTAACTGCAGAAAAAATTTTTTCCCAAAAAATTTATGAAAGGATCAGATGCCGAAACAAAGATGAAAAATAAAAGAGAGTAGTATTTGCGTTGAAGTCTGAACTCACGATTTCAACTGAGTTTTATAATGACGGTAGAACCAAAAATGTTAACGTAATCGAAAGCTGAATCAAGCAAAGAAAACCAAATAATTTAACCAAAGTGTGTGAAAGGACTAACACGCAACGCAGGATAAAATTGTCACAAATCCCCCCCCCCCCAAAAAAAACTGTTTCCGCATTTTTCAGTCTTCTTCCGTGAAATTTATTAAACCCTTGTAAAAACTTTGAAAGTTAGAATAGCCTTCGCTGCAGCACGAGCATTAATCAAAAGACGGTTGAAAACCTTAAATCGAGTAAAATGAATAATTCTAATTGGTAAAATGTAAAATAATACTCTAAAACCATATGAGTAACATTACTTTAAAACTTAAATTCTGTCTAATAGGGCAAAGTGTTCCCGTTACCGATCGTTCATTAACTCGCTGAAGCAATAAACTCCACATAAAACAACATTGAGCGCAGGAAACTCGTAAATAGCTAAAATATTTATTTTGTAATTTGTCCCTAAACTGTCAATATATCCATTAATTATCTATGCATTGAACTCAGTGCACCAATTATGCTTTCGCGATGGCTACATCACATGATTTTTATGATTTCAAACATCAGGACACACAGTTACATATGAATTATAAAATCACATTGTTACCAGGTAAAAAAAATTAAAGAGCAATGACCCAAGTGAGATTCGTGTAAATAAATTTCGGAATCATTTTTCAGCAAACAATCACTATTTTTAGCGCATTTTCTCATTTATGGAAAAAAGCGCTATTGTGCTCGTCATGTCCGTCTGTCTGTCCGTCTGTCCGTGACTTCACGTTTTCTTCGACAAGAAAATGCACTCTCTGTCACTCACTACAGGGAGTACTGAGTTATATTTTTTAGCTCCATGCTGCCAATCTTTTGCATGAACCCGAATCAGGGTTCATCAAAATATTCCCGCTCGTGTCTAAGAAAAAGAGACCGTGTCAGAATTCGTTTGAAAAGCAACAAGCGATTCATTACCGTGTGCCGGGATCAAACTCAGCAATCGTCGAGTCGAAAAGAAATGGTCGCCAAATATGGAGCAAAACAACGATGTTTGCCGCCACTGAAACTCTTGAGCCACATCATCATTAAAGCCCAGCGACCAAAAGACCCGTGTCTGGTGTCCGTAAAAAACGTGCTGGAGAAAATTTACGGGGCTTTGAAATAACAAGCTGAAAAGGCCTTCATTAATCGCCCTGTAATGGCTTGTATAGCACCCACGAGTCAACAGCTTCGTGTACCTAGAAGCAATTTGAGGTTTCATTCGTGCTGTACATCATTGA
The DNA here is from genome assembly GCF_000764305.2 of Hyalella azteca. Classification (NCBI taxonomy): domain Eukaryota; kingdom Metazoa; phylum Arthropoda; class Malacostraca; order Amphipoda; family Hyalellidae; genus Hyalella; species Hyalella azteca. Next base: position 168,659 of record NW_025944327.1, read on the forward strand.
TTGGTGATTGTAAGCACCTATAGGCTCTGAGCACCACGTTGCTCAAGAAAATGAACGATTGTACAGCAAAAGATAGCAGAGTTTGATCGGTTCAGAGCAGGATAACAAAATGACTATGTAAAACAGAGAAAATGCGCGACATTATTTATACGCCGTAGATTACATGCACGGAGCGTCAGATAAGCACAATTTTATAATAAGGTTAGTCTGATTTCGCAGAAATATTGAGGAGAACAAGGACATAGCAACAGAATAGTGCGGCCCGTAATATGAACATAAATGCTGGATGAAATCTATTAAGAGCCACGCATTTCAACCAAATTAACTTGCGAACATTTGTTATGTTACAAGGAGAGCATGTTATAAGGAGATCATATTACAAGGAGAACATGTTACATTTGTTATTTGTTACATATACAACAACACTACAATTCTGCCTTATTTCACTCGGGACCCTGGCATGTATCGGTTTTCAGTTGAATGCCATTTTATAGTTAAACTATTTAAAAACGTCTTACTTAGCACTAGAGAAGCTTTTCGTTTTGGAATGAAATTTTTTCATCTAAAGCATACAATTAAGGTCTCATTTTACATTAAAATAGTCGTTCCATTCACAATCCGTGTCATTATGGTATAACAGTTAAGGTTTCACATAAAGGCAATGTATCGCATGTAGCAAGTGCCATTTGTTACGAATCAACAATAGATTTATGTTCAGGAATAGTATTTCACAATTTTTTTTAATGAAATTATTTATTCATTTATATCTAAGTTCCTGTGTAAAATCTTGCAAAAATAAATGATGAATTGGTTTCTAGAGAAATACTTAATAGATATATATTCACGTTCTTACGCGAGCAATATCGCATACGGTAGGCGAACAGGCCCGTTACCGTATTGGTAACACACTGGATACCAACAATAACGTCGCACGCAATACCGCATATATCAGGCGAACAGGCCCGTTACCGTATTCGAAACGCACTGGATACGAACAAAAACGTTGCATGCAATGCCGCATACATCAGGCGAACATGCCCGTTACCGTATTGGTAACACACTGGATACCAACAATAACGTCGCATGCAATACCGCATACGTTAGGCGAACAGGCCCGTTACCGTATTGTTGACGCACTGGATACCAACAATAACGTCGCACGCAATACCGCATACATCAGGCGAACAGGCCCGTTACCGTATTGGTAACGCACTGGATACCAACAATAACGTCGCATGCAATTCCGCATACATCAGGCGAACAGGCCCGTTACGGTAACGGTAACGAAACGAACAATAACGTCGCTACCACAGATATGCCCTCGGCCAGATTGATCGTGCCACGCAATTAGACGACAACACTGGCAGCCATTCTCATCATAGATGCAACATAGATGCATCATCAGTCGACGGACTTCCAGATTCATTGAGATTTTTATTTCCATATGAATATTCTAAAACTTTACAACGACATGTAGCAATTACCATGTTGAATTTCTGAGCTAAATTTAAAGTTTGTTATTTTCGAATTTTTCGGTAGTGCCACGTAAAGCACACGAAATTTTCACCCAACTTTTTGAAACTTAATACGAACTAGAATTGCTTATGATTTAGAATGAATATGAATATGAATGAAATGGAATAAAAAAAATTAATAATTGCGATTTAAACCTTCTCTGAAAAAACAACGAGTATTATTTACTGAATCCGATGCATTCATCATGGTACCAAAAGTTTCCAAATTAGAAAAAATATAACTCAGTACTCACTGCAGTGAGTGACAGAGAGCGCATTTTCTCGTCGACGAAAACGTGAAGTCACGGACGAACAGACAGACGGACGGACAGACACAGGGACATGGCGAGCACAATAGGTCATTTTTTTCCATAAATGAGAAAATGCGCTAAAAACATCTAAGGATAGGTTAAAACACCTGTAAACATTAGCCTTGAGATGTGCTACAAAGCTGCACATAGAGCATCATGGCTCGTGTCTATCACTCGAGCTAAGCCATCATTTAAAGTAGTGCCGCTGTTCTACCACGCCACACTGAGGCGTTTTGTTAAAGGGATGCGAAGCATCAGCACGCATTCCTTACATAACACGCCTCATGCTTGCAACATTTCACTACCAGAATTGTCTCTAAATTCTCGTCGGAATGACTTTAACGGCACGCAGGAATATTCCTAGTTACTCAACCCTCAATTTAAAGGGAAGTCTTTGGTTGACAGCGCCTACACGTATAGTAAAACGGTCTCTAGCAACCTAAAGAAGGGTTTTAGACACTTCAAACCCTAACTCTAACCCTAACCTAACGAGGTTGGCGTTTTTTTGGTGTCCGGTAATGTAGTTCATTTATTTTCGTGTCCGGTTTTTACACATAAATAAGTACTAGCGTCAATTGCTAGAGACCGTTTTACTGAGGTTAGGTCCAGCCAGGTCAAGTTTTTTTTATATATTTTTTGCAATTTAGAAAAAAAATTAATTAAAGTCCGGTAAAGTGGAACTATAACTATATATATATATATACGTGTAGGCGCTGTCAACCAAAGACTTTCCTTTAAATTGAGGGCCTGAATAAATTAATACTCCGATGCGTAGGGCATGATTGATTCAAGTCGCACAATCATCATTTTCCACGACAGTCTGTACAGCGACGCAGCTGTGAACTGATTTCTAAAATCTCGATTAACAACGCGACTGAGGTTGAATTGACAACTTGAAATTATTGAAGGCTTTTTAAAGGCAGTGATGAGTTGTCCAAATTAGGACGCTATTATGATGACGATTGCATTGAATCTGCCTAACCACCATGCAAAAAATACCAGTAAACTTAATTGATCCTGGAACTTAAAATTCAATCCCAAATCCTATTGCAAAAACGTCCAAAAAATGTAACGATTGATCTCACTAGCAGTACAAATTCGATTGCAAACCGAATTAACGGGAATTGAGTAGAATCAACAAAATGAGTATGGGAGTAGGAAACCTCTTCGTAAATATAATCGAAAAAATAGCTAATATATAAATTGACAATACGACGCATTTCTTCCGAGCGCCTGAAAAATGTAAGAGTTGGTAAAAATCGGTGAATAAAATCGGCTTTCGGAAATGGAAATTCTGCCTAATTTGAGGCAGAATTTCGAAATAATTTCAGATATAGGATGTTAATTCATAACTTTATCAACAATATTAATAGTTCTTGTATGCACGCAGGTCCTGCGATTTCTGACGCTCAAAATAGTTACGGTATCGTAAATCTCTAACCAATCATTATTCAGGTTTTCCCTACGCCTGCCAATAGCCCACGTGAAATATGAAATTTACGACCTCCGTAGAACTTGCAATGAGAGCGATAATTTCGCAGCGTGGAGGGCTCAGTCGACATTGCGTACGAATTTAGTAATGGAAATTCATGTGAATTCAATTCACAATTTTTTCCAATGATAATTATGAAAGGAAATAAGGCATTAATTCGCTGAAATTGACCAGTTTTTGCCTTTTTAATACTTTGCAATGAAAAATAAATATATAACATTCCATATCAAATTACATGCAAGAAATTCTGATTATCAAATCATTTAAATTCTAAGTAAAGAGCAATTCATGGCCATTTTGTCTGATTATACATGGAATGTAGTGCAGTTATGTCATTACAAGTATTATGAAGTAGAAAAAATTCAAGAAAAGTTATTGCAGTTATTAAATTACCTTGTATACCGTTAAATGGGGTAACTTAGACTCCCGGGGTAACTTAATTAGACCACTTTTAGTTTTTTTAACAAAAACCCCAAAAACTATTGACATAGAACCCCCTCCAATTTTTTTATTTTTTTGGTAAAATAACTCAGGGTCTTGGTACATTGTAGTAGAGCTCTTCTAGTTACATATGCAAATGACAAATTTGAGGGAAGTGTCATAGTTTGCAAATGGGGGGTGCCGCCCCCGAATGGGGGAACTTAGACCACCTAATGTCAGACCAGACGGGGTAACATAGACCGGCTTGAAATTAATTTAAAATTACCATATATAACATATTCCATGTTTGTTACACCTATTAATGTTTTTTCTTTATGTTTCAGGCTCTACAGAGTCTTATATATATAGTATCTTTAACCTAATTTCCAAGCCGGTCAATATTATCTCATCACGGCTGACATTAGGTGGTCTAAGTTCCCCCATTCGTGGGCGGCGCCCCCCATTTGCAAACTATGACACTTTCCTCAAATTTGTCACTTGTATATGTAACTAGAAGAGTTCTACTACAATGCACCAAAACCTGGTGTTATTTGGAGTTATTTTACCAAAAAATATAATTGATTTTACCACCCAGTCTAAGATACCCCAAGAGCTGGGGTAACAATGACCATCACTTTTTTTGAAATTACATCAAAACTATGAGAGGCAGGAGCCAGCAATTTATGGTAAGTGAACCTAGAGTATAGACCTGAATTTTGCATGTTTCAATTTAAGTTTAACTTAGCTAGTAAAAACATGGCATCATTTAAAAAAAGTAGTCTAACTTACCTCATTTTACGGTACTCATTGAAAGTTGTGCTGAAGTAGAACGAAATTACTGCAAGGTACAGACAAATGGACCAATTTGTCTATATTGTTGCCATGCCAATCGCCAATGGATCGAGAATTCACAGAAAATACTGAACTTCTACTGAAATGTTATCTTCTTTGCTACTTGAGAACTCGAAGTGGCAGTTTTTTGCAGCATTAGAGATAAAAGTCCTATAGAAAGTGTATTTTCAATTATGTTCAGCGATTGCACATTACTTGAGCGAAGAAAGTTTCGCATCATCAAGATTTGACGCAAAACTGCTTGCATAAAAAATTAGTGAAAGGGTTCTAGAACACGAATTACAGTAGAGGGTAAATAATGATTATACCGGGACCTATATATAGCAAAAGTATTATCCTTATTAAACCTAATGAATGCAATGACTTAATTTCGACGTACGTGTTACATACATCATCTCGCATTAGCCTTCTTGACGCTCTAATGCAGTTGTAAAATTTAATTTAGTTCACCGTCACTCCTCATAAATAATTTGATGAAACGCAGCCATAAGTAAAGGATTGAAGCAGCTCTTATATGATCGAAAAAACTTTTCCTTATGTTGGATAGGTATTCATTTGAATAGAATTACTGGCTGATATATAACTATAACTCAACCATAAAAACTCTCACTCTAGAAAAATATACTTTACCCAAGTAACGATCAGGAAAGAGAAATATTTTCACTCTAGTAATAAAGCAACAGACGACCATTTGTATATTGCTGGAGAAACTTTGCACTGCACCTTCTCTTTGAACCCTGCAATCGGCTAGATAGTCCCTGATCGCTTATGCAAATTGAAAAAATGCCGGGATTCTATATATATCAGCAATGTATCCTGAATACTAATAGAAGAAAATTGTATTACATTCAAGATGAATAATCTTCAGGCGTATGATTAGCAAGAAATTGCACACGGTGAGGTATATTTCTGTATATGATTTTTCATAGGTTATGGAATAAGATTTGATTTTTTACTTTTTAGTTATAATAGTAAAAAATTATTGTACGAAACGGTCTGAATAACGCGGGCAATACGGAAGAAATTATGCAAAAAATTATTAGGAAAAATCTTTCGAATTATTGGCCGAATATGTCCGAAAAAGTTATTTTCGCAGAACTAGGATTCCTCTTCTTCTGAAGAATTTCACAACCATATTCAAAAAAATTCTATTAAATCAAGTAGCATTTACATGCAAAATTGACAACCAAATTCTATTACTACAAGACTATTAAATTCAAGGTACGAGTTCATTGGTGTTTGAAAAATTATCAGTAGAGAATGAAACAGCCATTCCTGAATCGAAAAAAAACGAAAAATTTCTTTCATCGCAACATTAGTTCGAATCTGTTCAAAGCTTCCGTTTTTGCGTGGCGATGTCTTAAGCATGACGATCCTAGTACGAAATCAATCTTAAAACCAATAGCAAACACCAATCTAACCCCCATTTCTGCTGACAGAATGTCTGGTTACTAGAACCTTTACGTACGAATAATTTAACTTTGACGAAGTCAATGTAACCTTTGGCATATGGCCTAGTAATTCACTTGGGGGGGAGGGTATTCATAACTTATTTCAAAGCAACACTTGACCATGTAGAAGTTATACGAAGGAAACTGTAGTTATAATGAATTAAAATTATAACTCCTGGTTATTCCCAAAAAGAGTTTAGTCAATAACGACGAATTCTGAAAGAATTAAATCGTACGTATAGAAATCAAGATATGATGATAATGAATTAGATTAAGTGCTTTAGATTTCAAAATACGAAAATCTTGAACTGTCGGGTTCTTCACTTCTTAACGTCAGTTCGGCCTCCCCGCGAGCATTCAAGCTTATTCAGCATGATTTCATTCTATGTACCTTTCCTCAATATAAAAATGTAGGTAAACACTCTAAGGCTTGAATGAAACTTTCGAATGTTTAATACAGAAACATGAAGGGCTTCAAACTAACCCGAATTAAATACAGAGGACATGTCCGGCAATCAGGATTTAATCACTCCAGTTTGGACTCGAAATGTTGTGGCTTCTCGAAATAGCAAAGGTTAGGATGCCTGCTGCACCAAATTCGAACAAATGAGCAAAAAAATTAAACGCTATATGGAACGATTCTAATAGCATCCAATCATTCAAAATTATTTTAGGTGTTAGAAAATTTGGAAATTTCTTAGCAGTAGGTTTTCTTACTAAATTCCATGTTAAACATAAATGAAAACTATGAGCTTACCCGGTTGATGATGCACAACCCTTGACAGTCTTGATGGTAGCTGAGATACTTCCAACAAATGATCACATTGCTATTTATCAGCCATTGCTTTAACCACATTGCGTTTATCACCTGATCTAGGCGACATACGCTCATTAAATATTGAACTATTAATAATAATAAATCTCTCTTCAATCAAATCACTAATAACACACAAAACTGCGTAACTTTTCCGATCACGTAACCCGCCGACAAACTACACCTCAACTCTAAGCTTCCACAGTAAACACTGACTATTGACTAATACTAATAGCCCAAGCACGAAAACTGTTGCCAGACGATGGCATCTATGATAGTTTATGTTCCTAGGTATCTATGACCAACACTTTCTTTATTCTCAGCTTACAATACAATAATTAATCCTCATCTTAATAGCCTTCACGGATTTAGATCAGAAGACTTTGGAGATCACAACTGTAAATTATAAGACCTCCCAGAAAATACGGTAAAAGAAATTTTTAAATATAATTTACAAATCTAGGAAAGGAAGCAGAATGTAACACGTATTGGAATAGATGTTAATTAACTTTTAAATAATCGTACTCCCACAGCACGTGGCGCGTGTCAAGTTCATCTCCTCCTGGGTAAAAAATATGACGTATTTGAGAGACAAGTAACAATTTTTTTCACATGATGCTATTCATAAACGGATTTTTTTAGCATGCTGCAACATTACTTCTCGTGCCGGTCAGTCAATCTTGAATATATAAGGTTCATATCATAGTCATTTCGACAAGTTCAGTTATTTGATAAAATTCCGTGATTTGGCAACAATAACTCGACTAATTAACACTACCATTTATACCGATTAATAAGATGGAGGACACTAACAATATTATTCTTTATAAAAATACTGATGTGTACATGTGAGCAAAATGTTGAAGGAAAAAATTAAATAAAAGTTCATATTTTAAACATTCCTGTACGGATTTGAATTTGATACCTACAAACGGGAAACGATTGAACTAAATTGTCACGATTGAATTTCTAAAGTTATTCAAAAAATTTCATTTTTTGCCACATCCGCACGAATGTAAAATTAATAAGGATTAAAAATCCGACGGTTCTTATGAAATTTCCGCTGAATACGCTCATTCTAATACAAGACCGACCGTTTTACGGTCATGGTCGTTGATGAATTTTTGTCTTTGAATATTTTGGTACAACCAAGAATTTTCTGAATTGAATTGAATGATAATCAATATATCCATTATTTTTCACAGAACCTAGTGGATTAAGTTACAGAATCAGTTTACGCCTCCTTCGAAAAGTTGTACGGACAACTAATTATGACAAGGACATGGTTCCATTCGCTCATGCCAATCATTTGGCCGCTCATGGCCAAGTTGTCATTAGCTGTGAATTTGTGCGTGACTTAACCAAAACTTCGGTGAGAATACAACGATTATCCTAAAGGATATTCTGTATTGCCATACAGCTCTTTATAGCAAGATAAAAATAATCTGGTGACAGCGTCCTCTAGATATTTAGAATAATAGGGTGTAAATTAATTTTCGAATACAAATTAGTTCCGAATGACAGTAGTTACGAAAGTTAAAAGCCATTGAACTGCCAGGATAGCCATCAACATTTCAAAGACAGATGGGAGAAACTTTTTGTGACTGCGTCCACTAGGTATATTAACTTATATCTTGAAATTTTGAGGAAATTTTTAAAATTCATATAAGTTTCAAATTAAAAAGGCCCAAGGAAAGGCAAGCGTCAATCAATCATCAAATCATATCACGGACATGAATATCGATACAACCCAAATAAATCTTGGCGATATAAATTCATCACTTGATTCTCATCGTATAAAAGAGCTGTGATCGCACAACTACAGGGAGGCTATACCCACGTGTTTTTTGACGAAGAGATTCCAAAATTCAGAAAGTTTGAATCTTTATAAAAGACTTAGCTCCGAAGTGATCTAGTATAAGAGAAGTTCCAAGTCAATGCCTGTATTACTTCCAAATTGGCATAACTTTTACGAGCCCTGCAGGAGTATGGAAACTGTTTGGTGTTTGCCACGCCAAACTCAGCAATTTTGGAACTCAAGTTATTGAAAGCTACTAGGAATGTGTAGGACTTTAGTCGCTTGAAAATAAACGCAAATATGTGATCTTACACGAAAATAGTCGAAAAAAACATGAGCACGAGTGAAAAAAACCCTTCGCGATAGGTCAAGATAATCCTTTAAATTTAGCTATTTAAACATTACGCCGTATAATCAAGGCTTTCATATCGGGCTTGCTGGCTGATTTATTTCATTAGCTGATAGTTTATTTCTATAACTCTAATGGTATTCAATTAAAATTGTGTAGCTTCAAACATTTCGTGCAAGAACTGTTCATGCCTTTTTCATATGTCAGAGATGCGTAGTATGAAAGTTGGGGAAAAATCTGCGGGGAGTTCTGAGCCAGCGTAGGAGCTTTCCTGAGTGTTATGACTTGCCGAGTCTTGGAATATATAATTAATGATGCACCCCCTCCCCGGAAGGTCATTTCAAATGCAGATTCCAACTCCATTCATTGTTTCAGCGCTGAAAATTCATGGATTCAAGCAGTGAAATCAAGACGAGGAGATGAGAAAATTCATGGTAATTTTTCGACGTGATTCTTTAAAACGACTTTATCGGGCAAAACATCTAGCAGCGACACACGAACTGGATCATTATTCTTAGCGCATTTCCTCATTTATGAAAAAAACCCTATTGTGCTCGTCATGTCCGTCCGTCTGTCCGTCTGTCCGCCCGTCTGTCCATGGTTGAAATAATACAGAAATAATACTGTATTATTTCAACCATGCGTCTGTCTGTCTGTGATTTCAAGTTGCCAAGTATCCATGATACTCGGCAACGAGAAAATGCGCTCTCTGTCACCCACTACAGTGAGTACTGAGTTATATTTTTTCGCTTTAAGATTTGCTGCGCTTCGCGTACTTCAACTGATCATTTTTTCCTGTAGTTTATTCCATGGGCCGGCCACGGCTTCTCGTTCATACGTTAGTCGAGATCCGATGTTGGCGTGCTACTTTGTAAAGCGTATAATTCGGTCGTACATTTGTGCGTTTCTTCCGGTCATTCCCTTAATTAATTGTTGGTCGTCACTCATGTGAGTACTAGTATTTTCTTTTTGTGATTTTCTTCATACTAATTATTATTTTACACAAATGATGATGACTGATGGTAGCTAGATGACTGATGGTACGAGTTTCGCAAACTACAAATAAACAATGCTATTCGTGAGGCACTGAAATGAAATATGTCATATATCACGAAAAAACTAGAAAACTTATGTGGCCACAACGCAACCAACTTTGGCAACAGATAGAACATAAACTTTGTTTAGGATTGTTAGATTTACTCAATAAAAGGAGCTCTTATATTATAAAGACGAAAACTAATTAACATAGTAAATTTTCAAGGTTCTACGGAAATTAAATTCAGACAAAGTGTTTACGAATTTAATTTATTAGAATGGAAGAACTGTCAGGCATTTAAGAACAGAGAAAGAGCGCTATGTTCTGCTTTTCACGGAAGGCACAGAATTTTTTTGTGAAGTAGAGATTAAAATTTATTCGTGCAAGGAAATCCCCGCTAAAATTTACATTCTGCATTCGTGCAGATCGATGATGTTTTTTAAAAGTCACTCCATCAGCCGACAAAATATTATCGACCCTCAAATTTCTTTCTGCAACTTATTCAATAGCGAAAATTTTCTCTGTTGAAAACCAGCTAATTGGAAGATGCGCACTTTCCATGCGATAAAAATTAATCAGATATGCATGAAGCAACGCATTTTGTGCCTGCGTTGCTAATAGACATTAAAAACGGTATAATTGCCAGAAATTAATATTAAATTCCGTGTTTAATGAATAACTTGAAAAGAGAAAGAATTTTTGAGTGAAGGAAGAAAGAGCGGAGAACAAATGGTTTTTCTGCGCTGCTGAAAAATTTCAGTTACGTGGCTTATATGTACTTCAAAATCGCCATATATTTTAAAATGACCATATATATTTTTTAAAATGGCCATATATATAAAAATGGATTTAAAGTTATCTGAAATCAAATTAAATTTTTTGACGAAATAAACACGACTAAATTGATTTGTAGGTACTCACTCCATATTCTACGACAATATTCAAAATAACTGATCAAAGTCACAACACCTTTATTAAGAATCAGTCAAACCTGATTTAAGCTACAGCATTTATCATAGTGTGCTATTTGCATGTGCAACAATAGATATAATTGTTTTTGATATTATTACAGTGAGACGTTCGTGCCATTAATTTATTAAGCAAGGATACCTCGAAGTAACACTGTGCCAAGGTAACACTGGAAAACTCAAAGTCGGAAGCCTCCCTATAAGTAAATAGATAAAAAAATTCGCGATTACGAAAAAGTTAACACTTAGATAAATACAGATTTACATTAAAGCTAAGAGCTGTCTCAAAAATGCTATCGGAAATGTGCAGACTGAATAAAATAATGACCAACCTATAATATTTTACAAAACATATTTCCAGACGAATAAAATAAATAACGTCAAAAAATATTATGGATCTGAGCATCGCACCCGCTTAGCACTAAATTTCCAGTAACATGGGCGCCAAGTTTTTCAGCTTCACCGCCCACCTGACGGAAACATCGCGCTGTAGTCTTGACAGACCTCGTTGCTGCTCGAGCAAAAGCTGCATCTCGTGGAGCATCAAACAAGATTTACTGTTTCTTCAACGGAAGCGCACGTATTAAAAGATATATATAAATAATACAGATGAAGCAGAATTCGATTCAAGATAGAATAAGCAGTTTCGAAAACTAAACGAAGAAATAAGTTTGATGAAATGGCTCACTAAATGAGACTCTTGACAAAAAATCAGGTATCGTACGTGATTTGCGACTTTCTCAAGGGAGAAAAATTTCTACGTGATCTATAAAGCACCATTTAGAGCTGCCTAGAAAGCCTGCTGATAGGCTAGCAAGAGATGAAAATTAGTAAGCACGACAAAGTTATAATTTATAATTGACATATACGCTTATGAATATAATGCTCAACTTAATACAAAGTTTCGCTCATGGCATGATTAGCCGCGTAATAAGCCTTAATTCCTTAAGAAAAACTGTATGGAATACAAGTAGAATGAATGAACAAAGAATGTCTGTGCCGTAAGCTGCCTCTACTGCAGGGCCGGTAAATTCTTTTCCTTTAACGCTTCCAACGTGTGACCGGTTGGAACATTTTCCAACACCTGTTGCAAAAAAGTAATTTGCATGTTTGGCTGGGAACAATTCCATGGTTTTCTAGGAGAATCTTTTTGCGTTGTACTGAATTTTAAGAACACAAGATAACTGGTACACAAGTTTGAGTGAAATCGAATTTATTGCATTCAAAGCAGAAACTTTGTTTTGAGAAAAGGTTATATAAGGGAAATTCATGTGGGATGTCTGAATGATAGGTAGCTTTACCTGCAATTTATAATAGTTAATTAAAATTTAAATTTCGATCAAGCTCGTGATGGCTTGAGGCAAAAAATAACCATATATACCCATAATCGGTTCATGTGCGAATTTTTTAAGCCAGAAATAGATTAAATTCAGACTTAATCACGAAAATAACATGGTTTGGAAACGCATGCAGCATAATGAATAGTGCAAAACAATATTGTAAAAACAATATGTAAAAAAGCATTTAGTTCAAATAAGCAAATTCCAGTTAAATATCTTAGCATCAGCGTGCTCCTAAAATAACGGCCAAAATTTAAATAAATTGTCTATAAAACAGAGCACCAGTTATTGATGAAAATGAAATGAAAAAATGTTTCGATATGAGACACCGAATAGCAAGTATTTGCAGATTTCAAAGACGTTTGCTAATTTTCGTATCGAGGAGACCTTCTGATTCGGTTTTAAAGTTTGTCCAATGAGTTGGAGAACATCTGATGGGCGCTTATTGAAGATTCCATGATAAAAGATTTATTTCAGCAAACTTTCTAAAAAATCCTAACATTTAAATAATTTAAACACATGCATGAAATAAAATCCGAAAGTTTGCATGAAATTTTGATAAATGGTTTCTTTGATTTTCAAGCAACTTTCTACTTTGATATAAAAATTGTATTCAGTGAAAATATTATTTTAGCGTTTCAGCATCAGAAGCTATAATGCACAGAGACTCAGTCTAGCATAAAGTTGCGCTTCAATATCGTTTCTATGAAAAGTATTCGGGTCTGACAGATGGTAGACGGTCTCGTATGGCCAGCGCCCTGAAGCCGGACCGAAAGAAGCAGCGTTGGCAATTCAAAAAGACGAACTACAAAGAGGGGTAGGCTGAAGAGCTGCGGAAACGATAAATAGGTGTGTGAACAGTTGCAGAAACGATAAATGGGTGTGTGAACAGTTGCAGAAACGATAAATGGGTGTGTGAACAGTTGCACAAACGATAAATGGGTGTGTGAACAGTTTCAGAAACGATAAATGGGTGTGTGAACAGTTGCAGAAACGATAAATGGGTGTGTGAACAGTTTCAGAAACGATAAATGGGTGTATGAACAGTTACAGAAACGATAAATGGGTGTGTGAACAGTTGCACAAACGATAAATGGGTGTGTGAATAGTTACAGAAACGATAACTGGGTGTGCGAACAGTTGCAGAAACGAAGAACAGATGGGTGAACAGTAGCTGAAACGAGGTAGTATAGTGAACAGAAAAGTGAACAGTAACTGAAACGAAGTAGTATAGTGAACAGTAACCGAAACGAAGTAGTATAGAGAACAGAAACTGAAACGAGGTAGTATAGTGAACAGTAACAGAAACGAAGTAGTACCTATTGGGAATAGTAACTGAACGAAGTAGTATGGCGAACAATAACTGGAAGAAAGTAGGGATGAGTAAATAATAACAGAAACGAAGTGGAAATGGGTGAACAGGAACTGAAACGCAGTAAGGATAGGTGAACAACAAACTGAAACGAAAAAGGGAAGATGAACTGCAACTGAAACAAAGTAGCTAGGGATATTTGAACAGATAGGGTAACATGGGGCAGCGAGCCCACTGCGGGTCATAGGCCCATAGCGGGTTTCTCGCTAAGTATCGCAGATATTGGTCCGTGTTCTCTACCGCCGGTCGACAGTTTCACTGGGATGAAGTGTACGGATTTACGTTTTGATAAGCGTTTGCGTTATTAAGTTATTTGTGAATAACTGTTTTAGCCCAGATAAAAATTTTTTTGCTGTTAAATAAATTTTTTTCGATTACTGTAGATGAAGCTTTTGAAATTACTGTGAATTATATTTTCAAAGTAATATTTATAGGGATAATTTTGAGATCAAGTTTAGACTATTAGCTTTTAAAATAAAATGTTGACACGATATAAATTGAAATGATACCTAGTGGGGCAACGGGCCCACGCGTGTCACGGGGCAAAGCGCCCATGGTGAAGTCTTGTGTTATACATCATTAGATTTGTCTCAATGACCTTTTCAAACTATGACTAGCTTTTTGAATCCCAAATTACACTTCATATTGCATGATTTTTTGATTTGCCACCTCAAGGCAGCAGGTTTAGTTTCTAGTTATGCGTATTTATGACCCCTTATCGAGTTATTGACTCTTGTCTTGCCAAAAGTTGATTTCAGCCAACACCAATGAGCCAAAAGTTGAAGAGTTTTTATGGTGTTGGCTGAAATCATGATTAGGTACGAATTCTCTGCACATAATATCTGGATTATGGACGAAACTGGAACGAAGTTTTTGTTCTGATCAACTAAATATATTTTTTCTAGTCAAGGATACATTTTTTCATGTCAAGGACGAATTTTTTATCGAAAGATATATTTTTCAAGTCAAGAATATATATTTTTATGTCAATGAAATTTGTCTTCACGTCAGTGATAGATTTTTTAAGTCAAGAATATATTTTTTCAAGTTAAGTATATGATTTTTTGAGTTGTTAATAAATGAGTGAATGTCATATTTTTTATTACATTTTCTTATTTTTAATTGTAAAGTGTTGTTTTTTCATTTTTAAACGAAAAATAATCATTTGTGGTAAAGGGACCAAGGGTGGGCGCCTTGCCCTAAGCCCATGGGCCCATTGCCCCAGGGGTGGGGCAATGGGCCCATTTTGACACTTTTTACAAAATAGTGTTTCATTAAAAATTGAATAAACATATTTGCGTCTAATTCACATCATACATTCCTCATTAGTTGCACCTTTAAACAAAACAAAGAACCACCTCGTATCAATTAAAACTTCATCAAAAATTTAGTTTAAAAAAAGGGGGGCGCGCTGCCCCACGTTGCCCTACTGAAACGAGGTAGGGATAGGTGTATCCAACTGAAACGAAGTAGGGATAGGTACACATGTAGCTGCAACGAAGTGAACAAGAGCAGAAACGAAGATGGCATGGGTGAAGAGATTAGAGCGAATGGGAGATAGGGAAGAGAAAATATATCTATTACGGGATAAGTGAACAGAACCTTGATCGAACAAGGGAACAGTAAATACGTAGCTACTAAATAGAAGACACTTCAATTAGATGTTAGATGTCGTCTGCACAATACATAAATTGCCCGCGCCAGAGAAACAAATTAGAAAAGTGAAAAGAATGCAACTTTCCAACAGAAAATCTAGGTCCTGCCGCTCGCGACTTGTAAGAGATTTATAAAAGGGTGCAAATATGAGCCTTCCGCGTACGAATCGTTGATTGATCGAAAACGGCATCCATTCTACCAGCGAAGATTGCGCCTTCTAGCAACAGAAGCCCAGGCAGGCAGTAAATTGATGAATAATGTTTTCAAAGGCATAACGCCTCATGTCAGAATTGAAGCATGTGCGAGAAGATTCAGTAATGGGATACTTCACACACTTGATCTATACACATTCATATGGTTCTTCGTCCATGTTCTGATTGGCCGTACAATATTTATCATCAACATGAGAAATTCACAGCAGATAGTATATGTAATGCCAACATAAACTCGCCTCATAGTTTCATGGCACAAGTAATACAGGTCGAGCGTTCGCTTCCCGCTTCACAGCGGCTACCAACTAGCGAGCAGTTAAAATAAACAGATTGGTCCTGACTACCAACCCCTGAAAGACGTTGACACTAAGCTTGCTTCCAATGACTGTGGCATTCGACTTGTATGTTCTTAAATGATTTTATTATTACTCATTTACATAATTATCCTCGAAATAAATTATAAAAAGTCCTTCAAATAAATGAGGTTCTTCAAATAAAATGCTATCAAAAATGCTACTTATTTTTTTCATACATTTGTTTCTTCGGATCGACAGTGGAAACGAAGAATTGTTCACTTGAAAACAAAATGATAATGTTATTAATGTAGTTTCCAAATGTTACATAGTTCTCCACTTAATTGTGGGTCAATAGATAACAAATTTTAGGCTTAAATTGTTAACTTAATTTTGTAATTCAAAAATATCCTTTAAACACGAGTTGAACCTCCAAAGCTGTAATTCGGCATGATAATGGCGTGGGTAATTATTCAGTTGAATAATTCGTAACATATTTAGTAGTAACAATTCGTTTCATTCGATTAGATTCTTTTTGGAATTATTTCTAAATTCCAAATTTAACAAGTCGCCTCATGTGGCTCATCAACTTTTTGCTTTAGAGTTCCCCAATAACTCGTTTTCAAAGAACAAGAAACCCATAAATATTTTCAACAAGATGGCCACTACCTGTCGGTTGTGTTTTTTTAAATCAATCCAGCAACAACTGGACAAACGTTGGTTTTCGATTGACCTTAGCAAGCGCATGGTTGCTACTGGCAGGCGTTTTGTAGTTTTGTATTTGTCTTAAACATAATGACAGAGATCCGGCTGGGCAGTGCATAAGCACTCGAAGCCTTTAAACCTAATTATAATAATAATAATAATAATAATTTGTCTCAAACAGCACCGCGGCAATGGTAACCTTTCGCTGATCGTGCATCGCTCGCCGGCAGTACTATGGAGGCACGACGATTGGTTAATGCTCGTCAGGCTGCATAATTTTACGGAGTTTACGTTATTCTTATCTAGTGGACATATGGTTGCACCTACATAGTCTGACAAGGGTTAAATCCACGCCTTCTTATGACCTGCGACATGTTTACAAATTAGCATGTCGCGATAAGTTTACAATGCCTGCAAGTTAGCATGTTGAAACGCAAGCTAAAAAATCCAACAAATTTATTGGACTGATCAGACGCTCTTACGAGTTCCTAGATACAGAAGCGATGAAGCTGTTGTTTGTTGCTGTCGTGCGCCCGAATCTAGTTTGAAAACGCCACGTGGTCACCGTAACTTGAAAAGAAAAAATTTAATAGAGATTGTTCATAGACGTACAACAAGGATAATTCCAGGCTTGAAGTCCTATGAAGAAAGATTACAGATTATGAAGCTTCCAAGCCTCAGTTATCGACGTCTGCGTGGGAATCTCATTGAAGCATGCAAGCATACTCACGGTTTATACAAGGTCCCTGAAGGATCACTAGAATTTGAAACAAAAACCAACACCAGGGACAACGGCTATAAACTAAAAAAAACGCGTTGTTGCTCATCTACGCGAAATTTCTTCTCGCTTCGGATCACTGACATGTGGAACAGCCTCCCCGATTACATCGTTGATGCTCCGAGTATAAATACGCCTTCAAGAACAGACTAGATAAAACTATAGAGAAATATATGTTCAGACTTGAAATGCCTAGCACCATATCGAACCCAGTGGAAGTCTAGCAGCTATTTCAAACTATCGTCAGTCTTGAAAAGATCCGGTCGAGGGAACTGTTTTTAGATCTACTGTGGACAAGTCACGAAAAGTACAAAAATCGGCGACAGGCCACATCAGGCCTACTCTTCAGCGCCGACATCACTATGTTATTATATGTTATGTTATGTTATGACTTAATTCGTTGGTGCGTGCATCTCAAACTTGAATTTTCCTTCGTTGTTAGTTACAAGTGAGTTTTGGTCAATATCTGCAACTAGAGTCGTAGGCTAAGCCACGGAGCATGGATCGATAACTAGAAAAACAATTGAATGTGCGAATAAATGAAAGAAGATTGGAATATCTGGATTTATTTTAACATACTATAAAAATCTACCCCAAGACAGTGTGAAATATTTAAATTTACCGTCAGGAGGCAAATAGAATTTAAAAAATTGAGCCCATGAAATATTCGATGAAAATTGAGTAAAAATTTCAGTAGATCTACACAAAATCAAATCAATAGAAGTAGAATTTTTTGTTGAACCAGTTTACCCGTTCCCAATCAGCCAAACAAAGGTTAAATTTATTAAATATTTACGTGAGAAGAATTGAACGTAATTCTAGTTATCAACTAAAAGGCCAAAATTTTAGATGACGATCGAATTAAGGGGACCGTCTACCCTAAAAATCGGAAATTTTGGCTATTCCGTTTTCTTGACTCATTTTGTAGCTGCTGAAGAAGCGCGTCTAACGCAGTTTACCGCATGTCTGTGCGTGCTATAGTTTTTGCGTAAGACAATTTTAAAAATATATAAAATGAACATTTTTTAACAATATGTACAAAGATTTATTTGAATTAAATCTGTATATATAGATCATTACTTTCGTTAATTACTAAGTGTTTGCACTCGTTTGAAAGCTACAAACGAGACGCGTTCAACAAAGCTACTACCATTGATGTACATGCAAAATTTTTTGTGTAATGCAGTATTAAACTTTTATAAAATGAACATTTTATAACATTATTTACTAATAAATGGTATTTTTATGTCATTATTTAGGTTAATTGCAAAGTGTTTGCACTCGTTTGAAAGCTACAAACAAGACGCGTTCAACAAAGCTACTACCATTGCTGTACGTGCAATAGTTTTTGCTGAATGCAGTTGTAACGTTATGTAAAATGAATATTTCATATATATATTTATATATAAAAAGTCCAATTTATAGCTTATTATTCACGTTAAATTTGACATAAATGGGTCTAAAGACGCGTGCTGGTACCCTGAATGCAAATAATTGGCAATGGGAAAGCTTGGGCTACAATATCAAGACTTTTTTGGGTATATTCTTCTGTTTTCAATGAATTTTACTTTATTTGGCTCCCCTGAACTATTTAAATTTTCGTTTTTTGTCTTTTTAAAAACCTATCTCCTCCTACAGCTTTCAAGCTACAGCAATGAGACATACAGTATACCATTCGATTCGTAAAGACCAAGGGAGGGGGAAAAATGAGAAAAATGGGAAAAATGCGCACAAAAAAGAAACTATGGGAAAAATGAGAAAAGTGATGTTAGAGTCGATAGGTATGATCTTTACAAATAGAATGATACGTGTCTCAATGTTGTAGGATGATATTTG
The DNA here is from genome assembly GCF_000764305.2 of Hyalella azteca. Classification (NCBI taxonomy): domain Eukaryota; kingdom Metazoa; phylum Arthropoda; class Malacostraca; order Amphipoda; family Hyalellidae; genus Hyalella; species Hyalella azteca. The sequence continues at coordinate 187,856 of NW_025944327.1, forward strand.
TAGGAGGAGATAGATTTTCTAAAGTTCCCGTTTTTAGCCGTTTTCTATGAATTTCACGTTTTCTATCAATTTTTTCAAAAAGTTCATAGGAACAAAATGTTATTTTTTTTACATTTTACGTGTGTATGTGAAGTTTCACGATGATCGAATAATAACTGTAGAAGTTTTTACGGAGGGTAGACGGTCCCCTTAAGGTACAGAATAAGTTGGCAATTTGTCCAAATAGTGTAAGCCGTTAAACGGCCGCTCTACAGCAGGCCTATTTTGGACTATATATATGCTGATCGAAAAAATATTTTAGGTCTGATGACGCAACTGTGACGCAAGACGTTGAAGCTGACCGGCAACACAGGCAACGTAAATGAAACGACGCTTAAAAAGTAATCGATTGATTACCAAATTAGCACCGATAAATGATAATCGTCATAAATTAGCAGTATTATTAGAACAAGTCATTATAAGGCAAATTATGAAAGTGAATACTAAGCATTTAATTTATTAGAATGATGGTTTTGAGCCCCGTTGGCAAGTAAGCCCGTAATTGTGATTACGTATCCGTATCATTACGTCGGTTGTGGAATAGGAAAGCCGTAAGCGGATAGAACTGACTTAGTTATTTAATGCTAGGACCAAGCCAAGATACGTACTTGCGACCAAGCCAAATAATGCTAGGACCAAGCCAAGATAATGCTAGGACCAAGCCGAGGTACGTACTTAGGATGAAGCCAAGATAATGCTAGGACCAAGCCGAGGTACACACTTAGGACCAAGCCAAGATAATGCTAGGACCAAGCCAAGATAATGCTAGGTCCAAGCCAAGATAATGCTAGGTCCAAGCCAAGGTACGTACTTAGGATGAAGCCAAGATAATGCTAGGACCAAGCGAAGATACGTTATCTCAAATTGGGTCATACTTCTGGAAAATGCTTCAATAAAATTACTAGAGCAAATTAAATGAACGAAATGAAATATAATTAACAATTACACATTCAAAGGGAAAAAGAAATGCGATCTGAGAAAGACATAAAGATATGCTTATTCGGTTCTGAAGTTCACCAGTAGAATATTTGAAATTCTGGTATTTGTTCATTATCACTTGAACGAAGAATAAAAGTTTGCATTCCGTGAGAAACCTGACACTTTCACCGCCTTAAATTCCGGCTTCGACCCCGGCTTGAATTATTGAAACTTCTTCCATAAGCGATGCACGAAAAGTGTCATTTAAAACATAAATTACAATTACCGAATAACATGGACCCTACAATAAACGCATCAAGAAATGATGTCACTAAAGAAATGTTTAGTTTTTCATATTTGATCTGAAGAAACGTCACTGAAAGCATGGAAAAATTAAAAACATTTCTTGACGGATCACAAACTTAACGAAATAATTTTGAGGCAGACAACAAGAGTTGATTATCAACTGTAACATTTGCCTCATAAAGAAAAGTTAATTATTACAGGTGATTATTTATTTTCAAGTAATTTTTAAAAACACATGCAGAGCTGCCAGAACACTTTACGAATGTATTTTTTTATCAAAACAAAACGCGCTTTGATTGGTGCTGACAACTCAGACTTCATTGAGCAAACAAAATGAAAAGTTTTTAAATGTGACTTTTTAAATGTGACATTTTAGGTATAATTTAAATTCGAAGCTTTAACAGTTCACAGCAAAAATTAATTGCAGGAAAGTCAGTCAGAAAATTTCTGAAAAATTTCGCAGAAATGTCGACACTGCCACTTGAGCGTCTCAAAACCACGACGGATTCTCCGGGCTCGCAAACCATAGAAATACGACAAAAATCTGGCAAGTACAATTCAGCTCGGCAAATTGCTGCTCAGCGATGCAAGAATGCGGACAATAAGAGCAAACTACGCAAATGCCGGCGACGAGATAATTGCATACTTGACATGCTTGCGTAGCGGTTGTTTCGTGACGTCGATACGAACTTGTTTCTCCTTAATTGAGCGAGTGGCAGGCGTGGTACTCATTAGTAGTCGTCATTAGTAGTCGTAGCGGTTGTTCCGTGACGTCGATACCAACTTGTTTCTCCTTAATTGAGGAGTGGCAGGCGTGGTACTCATTAGTAGTCCTCATGGCACTCAAAGTTAAGTCAACAACTTACAAGAATTGCATGAAAGAGAAATAATACGGAATAAATTGTTTAATATATAAATTAATTCTGAATTAGTAACACGCGAATAAATTTTGGTGATGATGACTGAGGCCATGAAATTGGTCGTGACACTGTAAATTAATTGTATTACTTACAAAAGTTCCGAGGAACAGTAGCAATTTGAGAAAATTTATAAAGTGTAGCAATTAACAATGAAAAAATGGTAGTTGGCTAATACGAAAGATTGGTAAACACGACCGAAATCGTGAATTTTGCCGGTATGTCTTTAAAATCTGACTCAATTGTAGAAACGAGGCAGAATTATATTTTTTCCATGAACAATTTACAATGAGTATGGAAGCATCCAAAAGGAATGCTTCACGCAAGATTAAATTTAGTTGGTATAAGAGTATTAGCAAAATTGCACGTCACTCCAAGAAAAGTGAAGCAACAGAAATAAACTTCGGGTAGGGAGGCAAACGTGTACATTTCTTAATTATCCCGTGATAAAATGTAATTGATTAATATTTTAGTTTGTAAAATGTAGGGAAAATCATCGGCAGTCGGATTGGGCAGTGTTTTAATGTCAAAACCACCTTCGTTAATGTATTTAGAGTAATTTACAGAAATTTAATATGAGAGAAAGCATAGGAAGAAAAGTTAAAAAGAATTAAAATAAAACATTAAAAAATCTATACAAACTTACAGTGAACATTTGAAAACTACAGAGGGAGAATATAACTTTACATAATTCATAGATTTGAGAAGGACTCACCATAATGGTCATAAAATATTTATGCTGTGCCCACTGCCCAGTTTTTACCAATGAAACTAGATAGATAAATCAATGTAATAAAACTAGATTGGAATCATTGGACTACCTTCGATTTTTTATCCCAATAGAGAGCAAGCCTTAAAATGACTGTTTCGAGGGCTCAATAAAGTAAACGTTCCGTAAACGATAAATTTAATTCTGCAGGCAAATGGACGTTCCAACCAATAAACCTATACTCGTTTTTATTGAATTTAAACCGGAAAAAGATCACTCCTCGCGTCGAATAAATCATCTTCCAAATTTAAAATAAGTTCATCCAATAATTATGTGCTACAAGCAAGGTTAAAGTACAGAAGTAGTGCGCAATGTTATCCTTCAAGTAAATACGAACTGATGTCGCTTATACTGTAATCTATGATATTTAAGTTGAAAAACTTATTGTTTCAAATCCTATACGTATCCGTACAAAATAAATCAAATAACAAATCAAAGCATGCCTAATGCATGGGTTCAAGTAGTAATTTTATCGCAAGTGTAGCTCAATTAAGTAATGAAAGTTAAATTGCATAAGAGCGAGTAAAGGTTCTTTTTAAATACGAGTTGTAATTGTGTCGAGTAAATTATTTCAAGAATAATCTTAAAATTTGTCGCTAAAGGAATTATGTTAAGTTAAATTTTGATAAACACCGAAAAAGAATTTTTTCATTGATTTGATTTAATTTTAGAATCAGAAAATAAAAACAAAATCGATCAGAACAGTAGAAACTTTTAAAGGTTTCTAAAGAACTACGAATGAAACACTGCATATAGTGCAATCAACTTTTTGGTCAACAAAAACGATAAAACCTAAACTTTTTGGTCAACCGAAACAGACAACCTAAGTCCTATGAGTCGTGAAATTGTACGGCAGGTAAACAATTTGGTGAAAATTTATACGGTGAACAAGTTCATGGATGCGCATAAGTTGAATGTAAATTCTTCTCCATTACAACATAGAAGTGATGCACCAATCAATTTATCTGAGAGATTTCAGTTTTCAATGATTCTTAATGTGCTGCAAGTCACGTAGCTCAATAAATGAAGTAAAGGTAAAAAATTAAGAACACGTCAATAAAATAAATTTACAAACGCGGGTTGTTGACCTGGACCTGGCTGCCTCTACGAGCTTGGTTGGGTATTAATGTAACTACCTATACACTACGTTCTGATTTGATATATGAATACCGAGGGTATCTTTGGTCTGACATGAATACGCATCATGGATTGGGGATGATTACATGGATCTGTCTTTGATACTCATAGTTTCCGGCACTCCCAAAAGTTTACTGTAGATTACTTATCCTTCATGAACGGAAGACGGGCTGAAGCTATTAGTGCGATTGTTTACACATACAGGCATAAGATAATTTAACCCAATGACAATAAAAAATTTATTAATTGTCTAAATTTTTTACTAAACTTGAGCAAGACATCAATATAACGCAGATAACAATTATATTTAGCCATCGGTTAATCTCGAACTAAATTGTAGCAGCAACACATATCAAACGCCACATCGCTGCTCGGTGGATTAATTTTGATCAGCCTTCAAATTGTCTTGAACTACAAAGTCCAATTCGAAAATACAAATCATATTACCATTCGGTTCAAGAAGAACGGTGCCAGGTTATGAAAAGAAAAAGGAAAATTAGGTGAGAACTAATTCTAGGAAAGTTATGCTGCCCAGCATAAGTGAATGATTAGTTAGTTGAATTAAAAAATTATTTTCTTTAATCAGGTTGTTCATAGATGTAATGTCTTAAAAAAAGGGGATATTGTGAATTGGATTTTATGCCTGATTACCAAACATCTTTCCAATGAGTTTTATACATAAAAACAGCTTTACCGAGACCTAGTGGTTATTCACTTCACAGTGGCAAAAGGTCCGTTATAATTTCACGAGTATCAGTTGAGCCGTTTCTTAAAAATAGACATGGTATTGACAAATTTTTAAATTCAACTCGAAAATTCTCCAAAACCTAGAAATTTATTCACTTTAAAGCGACAAAAAGCCCGTTATAATTTCACGATTTAAATTAGACAATGCAATTGGCCAGAGCATTTCAGTGCGAAAAAAGTGTGACTCACAAGTCGAATAAAACATAAGACTTGCCTTAAGCTCATGAATATGAATTATAAATGGCAATAACACACAAATGAATTTGGCGTTAACGCACAATAAATAATTTTTTTGGTGTCACAAAAATAATTGCTTCATTATTCAGAGGTATATATAGTGCAAGTTTGGATTTGCGCGTGTAAGTTTCATTCTACGAAGGTTTTCCACCTCTAATCAAACCTAGCGATGGGTGAAGGTTGGCTACCGCACCCCAGACTTCCAATCAGTTTGGCAGGGAGCGACGTTACGAGCTCGATGTGAAACGAATCGAGAAGTCAAACATAGTCGGGCGGTAAATAAGAGCGGGGGTAAAGAGAGCGTCCTTTATAGGAATGGAACATGCACTGAAATGATACTGCAGTCGTTTTATATGCTTGAGGCTGGGTTTTCAGACGCTCGTCGCATTTTATGAGATAAGACCTCGTTTATTAGAGAGCAAATATTATTTTAAAGATTCACAAACTTATACCTGCACCTAAATAGTTCAAATAAAAATTTCGGGCACGTGAATAGTAAAACATGCACGCATGGAATCATTAGGAACACAATAACATAAATCCTGCAATTCTTGAGTACAATAGCATGACAGTGACGAGTGTCAGACGTGCTCTGCGTCAGACGAGTACAAGCTACTGGCGACGTGTGACCTGACGTGCAACGTACAACACTGACGTCGCTGAATTAATCTCATTTCAGCGACAATGACAATCACAATTCACGATGAACGCAGGATTCAGAATTTGAATGAGCCTCATGTTGAACAATAAGTTGAGTGAAGTTGTCGCAGGTATCCTTGATCAATGAAGTACAGGATTTGTGTTCCGTTTCCTATCGTGCATAGTTTTCTTCGTATTCACACATGCATATTATTCAGTTGTATATGCAGAGGAAAGTATATCAAGTATATCTTTCAGTAGCTAGCGAGCATTAAAAAAAATTGCCAAGATTATCCTTGAAAAACCATCGAAAGATAGTTGCACTGCGGTTTAAAATATAATTTGAAATTTATACATGCGATTGAAAGACTTAAAAAATCGGTTGTAGTTCATTTGGTACAAGAGAATGCCTGGCTTCATCTTTCTGCTAAGGACTGGCATTCTTGAGTGACGAATTGGGAGATCAAATAAGGTTCCCTTCAGCGAAACATTCAGCGCTGCATCTTCACTCTCAATATGACGAGGAAGCAACACCGTTAACCACGTATTCATCACTTGGATGATGAAATTACACTGAAATGATACAGAGCTTAAATAAGCTTCTCACAGAAAAAAACGTAGTTTTCTATACAAATGCTCCTTCATTTTATGACGTAAAATTTCCATAGTCGTGTGCATATGAGTAAGCGTTTTAATAATGACTTGGGTAATTTGAATATCATACGAAAAGTGAGCGCTTATTTTGGCTTAAAATACGTAAGATTTCTACAAGCGTATCTAAGAAGCAGAGCTAACTTCGCTAATCCGGGGGTGAATTGAGAGGAACAAAGGATAGATGTTGGTGTTTTGAAAATTTATTTAAATTTCATAAATTTTCGAGGTCCGATAATTGTTATTATACAAAAATAAACAGATAAGTTTGGCTCAACAGAGCCTCTTTCTTTCGGTTGGCAGTATGAGTTTGCTTCTATTTTAGCGGGAGCAATAATTGAATAAATGGAGAAGGAGGCTAAAAGAAACGTTAGAACTACCCTATTTGAAACAATAATCTCAGCTTCTTCAGTTACTCAAAATTTTTTGATTCATATGCATCAATAGCAAATAATTTCATATATATTTCAAAATGACATATAAATAATTACGTTTTCCATCAAAGCCAAGACCAACCAGGAGCGAATTAAAAAAAACCTATTTCACAGATCGACATGACAGAAAAAAGAATATTAATCACTATACAAATTCATCACTAAATCTGCCTCATTATACTTAACCTTGACCGTGGCTTCAACGGCAAATGGAACAATTCTGACTGGCTTGCCCGTCAGAATTGGGCATCACAATCCTGGAATTTGGTGTAGCAAAACAGCATTACTAATACATTAATTACAAGTGCTGATTGAAAAAGAATTATTACACACAAAACCTGCTGCTTTTGCCGTTTTGATGAATTGTTGAGTATATAAGAATTCTTGTTGCTTCCGGTCGATACATTTCGGTACGATCGAATGGCGGGAAATCTAACTTTAATTAATTAATAATTGGCATCTTATGGACGTGAATACTCAACAAATAAGTGCGCTTTATTGTCCAAAAAGAGACGCACTTTCTCAGTCACAGACCGAGCAGAGAGTTGACGTAGCACTGATGCGCCTATTTGCCGGGCCAAACTGGGTCAGGATGGATGACCCACACAGAACAAAAGAAGCGCACTCACTTCTTTGAGTGTAATCACTGAGTATTGTTTAGGTACCATTAATCGTCTGTATTGCAAATTTTAAGCGTATATTTACTGAGGCGCCTCCATAACCAACATTAGGTCACAGAATATTAATTTTTGGGTAGCGAAATCAAGCGTTCAATGTAGCAAGAATAGGCAGCGTGTAAGATTTACGTTGTTATACAAACACGTAGCTGTGCGATAAGTAAAAATAAAGAATCCGCACCTGCTGCATCAGCTACCATTGCAAGATAATTGCCGGTGTTATTTAATCATTAGCAAGAAAAAGATAATTTAAACAATAATTGAATAATTTTGCTGATACGGTTCTCCCATAACCACTGAACTTGAGCTTCGGTAGACACATGATTGATAGAAGCTGGCCATCGATTAGCCTCTTATAATTATAGTGGAAATTATATTATAATATAAACATCAGTCCTTCACTTTTTTATTAAATGACATGAATCCGGACACCGTTGCCACCGAGTCTACGAGTACAAATAAATAACATTGAAGACACATATTTTAATTGACAGAGAGGGACGGTAAGACCACATGTACTACGTCGCAAAACAAACAATAAATAATGTCACATACTTACCAAGTAATATGTATACACAAGTTACAATTTCAGTCTGACAGACTAAAGACTAACGCCGACTGGCGCAAAAAAAAAAAAAAAAAAAAACAATAAACGGATTCCCGTGGTCCCAATTTCCTTCCAATTAAGTGTGGAAAGCAGTTAATGACTATCGAAAGTTTAGTGTATCAACAAGTGAGCATACAAGCCGTGATAAGTAAACCAAATCAATGGCTTACGCTACGCTCATTTGTGACGCGATTGTAAAATTACCAGGAGTTTGCATGGACAAAAGCACCGAAACGAAACAGTTTGATTCTGAGGGCATAATTATCGAGATAAGCTTTTAGGTGCGGATGAGTGGACAGTTTGATCGGGTTACTTGAGTGTAAAAAGATCAAGCAATTAATTAAAAGACTTAAGTGCGTGAATGGATCAAACACGAAATACTTAAGTGCGCGAATGGATCAAACACTAAAAAGACTTAAGTGCGTGAATGGATCAAACACAAAAGACTTAAGTGCGTGAATGGATCAAACACAAAAGACTTAAGTGCGTGAATGGATCAAACACAAAAGACTTAAGTTCGTGAATGGATCAAACACTTAAAAAGAGTGCCGCAGAAGTTGATCCTGAAGTCGACAGTTACGAAGTCTTTTCGGCCACGGAAAGTCTTTTCGGCCATCATAACCACGTCTGCACAGGAAAATAAGAATAATGAATTATTCACTTCGAAAATTTAAATTATTTAATTCGCACGAAAATTAAAACAATTACGGAATACAATAAATACGCACATACATTTACGATTTGAGATCTTCTGTGAACAAGTCACGAAGAGTAAGAATCGGCGACAGGCCACATCAGGCCTACTCACTTCAGCGCCGAGATCACTATGTTATGTTATATGATAGGTGAAATAAACACAATCAATACAGACTGTGCAATTTATTAAATTGAGAATAGTAAACACACAAAATTTAATGTTTTTTTTTTTAAAAAGAAACCCCGCTTTTAATCAGCTGAGAACGAAATCGAAGAAAGCTAAATTATTTGTAAAATTTTTTTAAGGTAACGAGTGGCATAAAATGTCCGATAACATTATTTGATAAAATCTTTATGAAATATATTTTAGGTTTGATAGTTTTTGTGTTTTATCTGCATACATTAAATATGCCCAATAAAATGAAAAGCTTGAATTTTATGTCTAGCAAATGCTATAGGCACGGACTGGAGTGAGCGGAATGGAGAACATTTTCATAGGCTTGTTGTGCCAGAGGCCATTAAAATGTTTGCTTCTTTGAATCACAAAGAGTTGGCGCAAGAGTTTTAGGTTTGGTCTTTGCTTATTCATCATTCTTGAGATTTTCCGGGTGTAGAAGTCGTAAAAAATTCTGCTTGGCTCAACGTAGCGAAATAAAATTCTAGTAACGACAACATGACATTTACACCGTTATTTTGTTAATAAAAGCTTTGCCTGTTTCCGAGCCTTTCTCCAAATTTCAACTCCAAGGGACAAGTACGATGGTGACGTTGAAACATGCAGGAGAGCAAAACAGAATATAAAACTATCAAAAATATTGTAATTACGTGATCATCTTTGAATGAAAAAATATGTGAAACTTAGAATAAGCGTTGATTGCATTCTTTAAACAATTCATTTAATGATGAACTGCTTCCAAGTTTTGTGAGCAACAGTTGAACCGAAATCAATAGCTTTTTCTCCGCAGCAGCGAACAGGTGAGAGGCACCAATAGTCTGATGTGACACTGTCAGCGTTCATGATGGATGAAGAGTTGACACATAGAATGGAAGTGTCGGTGTTGAAGAAATAGGCCCATGACCTGTTGCCGATTTTTGTACTTTTCGTGAATTGATTCACTGGAGATCTAAAAACTTGCCTATTGACCAGATCTTTTCCTAACTGACGTTGGTTTGAGCTAGCTACTGGACTTCAAAACCCAGTCCATATGGTGCTAAGCATTTCAAGTCTAAACACATAGTTCATATCTTTATCTAGTCTGTTCTTGAACGCGTTTATAATCAGAGCGTCAACGATGTAATCGGGGAGGCTGTTCCATATGTCGATGACTAGAGGCGAGAAAAAATGTCGCCTCGATGAGTTGCAACGCACTTTTTTTTTTAGTTTATAGCCGTGGCCCCTGGTGTTTGTTCTTCCTGGTTCCTGGTTTGCTTCAAATTCTAGTAATCCTTCTGGGACCTTGTATAAACCATGAGTTTACATGTATACTTCAGTGAGGTCCCCACGCAGACGTCGATGACACAGGCTTTCAAGCAACATCTTTCTCATAAGGGTTGCTCTTCAATCCTGGAATTATCCTTGTTGAATACTCTCCGACGACTGTTTTGGAAACGCCACACGGCGTTTCCAAACTCTATATAGACTCTCCAAACTCTATCGGACGCACGACAGCGACAAATAACAGATTCATCGCTTCTGCATCTAGGAACTCGTAGGAGCCTCTGAAAAGTCCAAGAAGTTTATTGGATTTAGTAGCTTGCGTTTCAGTAAACTTAGAAAATTTTATGTCCTTATCAACATACTCTCAAAATCTTTTTCCACCGTCGACTACGCAATCCTCACTCTCGTTGCAAACAAGTCTTGTCATACTTGCTGTGTAGTAATCTTGCTGTGCAGTGTTCTTACTAAGTTAAATTGTAACATTGAAACACATAGAGGCTATTTCATTCTCGTTTTTAATTATATACAAATATTTTGAATACAATGCAATTCCGGAGAAATAACTGTGAATTTCTTGTTACATCAGCCTTGTAATCACAAAATGCAAAAAATTCGCCAAGTTATTTTCGTTATGATCATGATTCAGATCGTAAATTATTGAAGACGGTCAAAAATTTTATTTGAATAACTGTACGATACAATTCAACTGACATGCTGGCAGGATTTGAGTCACGACTCTTCGTATTTGGACGAGAAAAAGTGGACTCGATGCTTTTCTTCCACGAATGCAAATCATCAACAAAGTTCCCGTTGCCAGCCATTGGTCGGAGATGTCTGCTATAAGGCATCCCTGATTTGTAATAGGGTAGCGTCACACGAACAGTTTTGTATTGTCCGAAAATAAACAATTTTGTATATAATTTAAGTACGGAAATATGAAGTGTGGAAATACGAAGTACGGAAAATGAATGGCTATTTATGGAAATTTCATCCACGAATTATTACGAATATTGAACAACCAGATTAACGATTAATCCGATTAAAATTCAGAACTTTCGTCGCCGAATTTTGTTCGACATTTTAAAGTTAAGTCTCACGTATACGAATTTTAAACAACTTTATCCGACCGCGAACGTAAGGAGGATTTATTTAAATTGATTTATTTTTTAAAATATTTAACAACTTGGTTTAATATTAGTTGTCATGCGAGCAAGTTTGGATCCAAATAGTCAGCTAATCTGACACATTTTTTGCGTTATTAATTTCAAAATCATTTAACAATCGCATATCACAATGAAACAATATTGTATAAGACTCAGCAATCCCCAATAAAGGATTGTTATTGCTACAATCTTTCACGGCTCGAAATATTAGCCAGCAATTTTGATGATCACAATATCTTGCCACTTTTTCCTAGATAACAAATCGATGAAAAATCTACAACATGAATTAAGCCACAATTTTGGCAGTAGTCCAATTGAATGCATCTTTGCAAGGAGATCACGAAATAAAAGACGTGAGTTATTTCACGTGTGTATTTGAATTCTTTTAGCACGACGCTACTATGTACAGAAAACAGTAACAGACACAAGTAAACTGTACTTATGTACACAATAAGATGAACACGCACATCTATATAGATACAACAACATGATATATAATGAAGAGGAACGCACATCATATAGTATTCGTAACACGACTCAGGACGACACGCACGGTCAACTGACACGACGATATATACGAATGATTCACAATTGCGCGACAAACCCAGTCATTTACTCAACATAATATTGGTTGATAATATAAACATGCTGACTGTATGAAGTTGTTTTTAGTCTAAGGTTATTATAAAAGGAATGTGAAACACATCGTAAGAAGCGACGGACTTGGGCGACTTCGTAGAAGTCAGCTCTCACGCACACTCACGTACCTCAATATAGGGAGACGAGAACAATACACTAACACCTCTTTTACTTGTATGATAAACCAGAAGCGTACTATCACTGACCACGCAGGACATAACCAATCAAATATTTGTTCATATCAACTGTCAAAAATAACCAAAAATAGGCTTCCCGGTATTTTTTCTTCCCGGTCGCCAGCGGTGAGCTGTTTTTACTGGCGATTGAAATGGCGAATTTCAGACTCGGATAAACTGCATTGCATTGTAGGAGAGTTATGCCGGCTGATACACATGAAATTTCAAAAACTGATAATTTTATAACAAATCCTGTTGAATAAAATGTTCAACGCATTCCAATAATTTCTAACAAAATACTGAAGTTCTGAGCTGTGTAATGGAAGTGAGCTAAAGAACTAACCGAAATTTATAGATCTGGTAAAAATTTATTTGTATAGGGTTCATGTGAGGCGCTTGTTAACAATAAAGGTGCAGTTGATCTAGGCCGTTCAAGAGCAAGCGCATGAGACAAACTTGCTAAGCCGTTCACGACCTTCATTACCTCATAACAAATTTTGCAGTACATAACCCTATCAAGAAATTGTACCGAAGAGAGCCAAACATTAGGAGCAATTATGAGCCGGTAGCACACCAGAAATTACAAGAGTATGTACTGTAGAATTAAATCGAAAACGCGCCATTACGTACGTTTCCTGAGAACTCGTGATTTATTTATGCGTTATGCCTACAAATACTTTTCAAGTTTATCGTACCATATTACCATTTCTCTATGGGTTCAGAACTCACAATTTACTAACGGATTTTGCTAACTAATCTTTTCAGATTTAGCCTGTCCAATTTATTTGCTGTTTCTGTACGTATGTCAAATTTATTTCATATTTATTACAATTCATTTATTGTCTAACCTACAATATGGCTACTTTTAATTGACAAGTAATATATATATATATATATATATATAGATAGTACAGATGCTTCAGCAGAACATAAAAGACACATTACCAAGTCAAAACTTGCACCTGCAGTTAAGTGAAGTTAACACGCATCAAAAGCTGTCAATAAACAACCCGAATGTCATTTTCGGCATCTCAAAGTTTGAACCAGTGAACATTCATATTAAATAACCGAATAACATATTAACAAAATTTCGTTTCTATTCATCGGGACCGACTCACTCGATAGCCAGGCTTTACCTTAGACTACACATAAATTACATGCCATCTTATAAATTGATTAACAAAGCCAAAGCCTAAATTTGGCGCTAAAGAACCACTCGAACATTTGAGGATACAGACGGCAGATCGCGTGGGTAATCACTTACTCACGAACTCTACTTCAATCCACACTGTTAGAAAAATTACCGTTAACGGTATTACCGGCGTTTCAGTGGCCGGTCGGAACGTGAAAAGAAACATCGCGTCGCCGTTTTTATTCTAATTTTACACTAGAAATCCGTTAAACATATGATAAACACGGCGAAACAGTTTATTTTCACGGGGCGACCGGCCACTAGAATGCCGGTGGGACCGTTTTTTCACCGTTTTTTTCTAACAGTCCAATGAGGTCTCCATTAAATCTGCTAATAACGAGCAGTTACTGTAACAGAAAAATTCTTCACAATCCTGCAGTGGAATGCAGTCACTCTAGTCAGGGAAACTGTAATTCAAACGCGTCTGTTATGCATCGATCGTATGTTCACAATACCCGAATGAGGGAGGAAACTTTAAATGGGAAAAAATGATATCTTGAATAGGAAATTGACATCTTGAATGGGAAAGTAACATCTTAAATGGGTAAGTTACATCTTGAATGGAAAAGTGACGTCTTAAATGGGAACCTAAATTCTCTCATTGTGAAGAATAATTACGTAGAAGTGCTCGCTGTCGTCAACAAACTCAGTTCCTGACGAACTGTCCAGCGTTCAAAAACTTCGCTGCGTACTATTCATCCCAGCGAAAAATTCAATAGGTTGTTCATAACATGGACCGATCGTTTAATATATGACGCTGAACAGCACACATTTTGACCTTTTTTATATCCTTGACCCTCTTTTGGGTCGAAACAATAGTGTAATGTGAGTCATTCGGTCGCGCATACTAGGATTTCGTACAGAAAAAGCCCATTATTTTGGTATACTGCTAATATGAATTTTAGGCGAAAAAGTTTCGTTATTATTCGTGCACTTATAAAACTGAAGTTTTGCTTGATGATTATGATGGAAGTTCCAGATTATGATCAGAGCCAGAAATACAGAAAAATTTGTAACGTCACAGATTTAGAACGTCAAATGATGTAGCATGATAATCACAAAAGACGTCGTCACAACTAAGATTCGATATGTTGATTTATTCCCGACTATATAATACGAAGACATCCCGAGACTGCTTCACTATAATATAATTAGCTCTCGATAATAAACCTTTAATGCCATATTCGTGTCGTCATTAAGCACATCATGAGAAGTAAGAAGACGTATGCGTTGGCATGCGTAGTAAAGTGTTTATTGGAGAAGAGAAAGAGGCGAAAAAGGCGAAAATGCGAGATAAAGGGGCGAAAAAGGCGAACCTAATGACCCCTAAAGACCACCAATGGAAGACTGCCGAGCCTAGGTTTGCCTCAACCCAGGATAATAACAATCAACAGTTGCTAACATTACGATGATTCTCGTAAAGCTAATCATTAGTTCAAGTATTGTAGCAAAACCACGAGCTTATCACTCAAATAAAATCATTACTCACTTGTTCCAAAAGTTAGCGCTTCTGCGTGCGCGGAAATGGCGATATCACTAAATCCTTGCACTGAAAAAATTGAATGGGCTAAATTGTCTAAGTAGCGACACATTTTTTACCCACACCACGAGCACAGGGCAGACATAGCCGTGGATTGTTTCTACGCGCTTTGGCCGAATAAAATATTATGCACACCTTTTTAGACAAAGTCTCGCTCATTCCATTGAGTGGAATATCAATGAATCTGAACACGAGCACCAAACCAGATGAAATGCAGTTGGATTCTGACCACATACTATGCAAGGTACCTTTTTCATTCACAAAACAAGGTAAGGATTCTATTCAATTAAATGATAAGCAATCATACGAAGAAGTGACGTTAAAGTCGATATTCAGATCTATAAATTAACCCAGCCTTTCGTCATATGTTGAAAAAACGAGTGAAAGAATTACATACATATATCGTTAGCATAAGATTAGTAATTCTATTACATTTCCTACTCACTGATCAGGATGAACAACTTGATCCACAAGTGAACACTTCTACTAATAGCAAAACTGCAAAAGTAATAATAATCGAGTTATTCTCATGAACTTACATAAACTTCATTCGCTTGCTACCCACATCGATGCAATCATTGCACTTAAAAATGTTGTAGCTTAAAACATTACAAGATCAAATCGTTAGTTCATTACAAGTCGATGTTCAATACTAAAAGTTTATTTTCTATTCCCGGAAAAGTTTTTATTGGAGACAAATAAATGCCGAAGATTAAGTCTGCCGTGGAATACTGCTCAGAACGAGTAAACATAAATAATAATTTATTTAATACAAATATTTATTTCGGAACCAATCCGAAATAAATATTTTAGAGAGAAGCAACAAACAAGATAGGAATGCACTAGCTTCCTGCTTCTTCAACAAGTTTTCCTAGAGAAAAGCACACGTATAATTACTAGGAGCGAGATACTGGATATCGGTTATGTGCGTAGCATTACTTAGTTTTATCTTTGACGCTGACACTTGAACATTCTTATGTTAATACGAGCATTAGCAAAACCTATGACATACACATACATATACAGTCAATAACAACTATGCAATGTAGAACTTTAATGATTATCAGACAAGAACATCGAGAGAAACGTTCACAAAGTCACGCGCTACATTTGATCAGGCCTCGTCAAGTCTACTATGCCTATTGCATTGTAATTTCCTTACACGTTCTTCTTAATCGTCCAATAATAATGCACCTTTAATATTACCATAGAAAAACCAACATCGTTGTCAGTTGAAACTTCTTCTCATTTGAATTATTTTAAGATACTATCCCCAAATGTTAAAAGAAACTATTTTATATACACATTGAATATAAATAAGGATTTCCACCGAAAGTTTCTTCAGGGTTCAAATGAATTGAACAAGAACTGAAGTTCAGTTTAAGTTTAAAGTTGCAACACAAACCAAAACCGGTGCCAGTTGTGGGCACCAGGGCAGTGCCTGGGTGATGACGTCATGAGGTTGGGTGATGACGTCATGAGGTTGGGTGATGACGTCATGAGGTTGGGTGATGACGTCATGAGGTTGGGTGATGACGTCATGAGGTTGTGTGATGACGTCATGAGGTTGGGTGATGACGTCATGATGTTGGGTGATTAGGTCATGAGGTTGGGTGATGAGGTCACGAGGTTCACTCCAGCATCATTCCTTCATTACAAGAACGTATTACCTTCATTATCTCATAACGTATAAACAGAAAAAGTAATCGATATATTTTCTATTGTACTAGAAAATTTTCAGCTAATAAATGAGCTGGTCAATACGACGACTGAGAACATACATCTTCAATTCAAGATCAAGTGCTAATGTTTTAAAGCCATTTTAAACCTTTCGTCATTGTCCTCTAATATGGGAACAAAATTTCGTTTCCGCGATTCGAGTATAAAGTATGTTTATTCCTGGAGTATAATATAACACCTACAAATTTTTCATTTAACTACTATTACTAGCCGAATACAAAAAAGGTGTACATGGATTAAAGTGTAAATTAAGAAAGGCTTTAAGCTTCTGTCAAGGATATTTCTCAGGCGCACATTCACTAAGTCCAACGTATCATGTGAACTTCTCTTAAAATCGAAATAAAAAAAAATTAACTCTGCTTGGGAAAGATCCAAGTATACGTAAGCAGCGTCTGATCAGATAAATTCATACTGTAAAATTAACCTCAAACGAGAAAAATTTCGTAGAAAGTCCCAGGACAATTGTGAAAAGATTATCCTAATAGATAGCGTACGAAAATAGTGACAACGAATTAAATAACTCGAAGGGAGATTAACAAAGGCCTAATGCTGATCAAGCTAATGTAAAAGGTAAAAAATTTCAACAAATTTCCAAAAGAAATCTTGCGAGATTATCAAGAGCATCAACTGAAATATTGAGTCATTTGAAATGTTCAACTTTCAGTCATCACAGAAATATATTTAAACAGCGATTGCCTTGATCGGCTATCAATATTCTTACAATGCGAGTCTGACAAACTCAACAGCGGCTTAAACTGCGGCTTTCAGATTGGGGCTTCGACAAAACTTTCTGGCTTGATTAACCCTTTGCAGGGTGCTCATCCAGCTAAATTCTTGCTGACATCTTTATCTCATTAAATGTTCGAAAGCTCAACTTCTAAATATTCAAGGCATCAGCACTGAACCAAAATTTAAGATGTACAGATAAACCTTTCTTGAGCATCACCTTTTTTTACAATTTTTTATCGCTGAGCTTTATTTTTCCTGTCATTTATAATAAAATTGAATGCAAATTTGCCGATTGCTTTATTATTGACACGACCGTATATAGGTTGACATCACCTACCAATTCTTCATTTAAATCTCGAGATAATAACGTAAGATAAATCAGACATCAGAGTTAGCCGGTAGACCAGCAAATAAAATATAAGAGAATTATTCATTTTTACTTACAAGAAATTATGTTAAAGAGTATTTCCTCCATTATCAACACTATGAACACAAATCCAGATCCTCAGGCTCTAGTTTGGCCTCTGTCAAAGTAAATAATATTACAATGTAATAAGTGTATCGAGTTTAGGTACAATTTTTTACGCAATTCGACAGGGGTTAAAATAAAGAAATATTCTACAGGGGAAATGTTCAAGGTCTTCACAGACATCGTTCACAAACAAATTATATTAAATAAAACAAAAATGAAGGAAGCCACATGAAAAACAACTCCGCTCAGGATTCAATGGCAGATCAACCTCGAAAACGACCAATCATTCCCGCAAATAGAAAAACTGCGTTCAAATTCAATCGCCTTCGTAAATAGTGAACATGCAGCGCATGGAAAATCAAAACTGTTCCATAAGCCAAAAACATAATTAGTAAGCAACAAAATTCATCCCAATAGCGGGACATGTCAAAAACATTCGTGACAACAATTTTCCATATTTTACAGACGCATCTACACGAGATTGTAATCATTATTTACATTTTCAATTGATTTCCAGGATTATCATTTGCCATGGTATCGATATATGGTAGGTAGGAAAATCTCCACGCAATATTCAAGGGAACAAATTTGATGCAATGAAATTATATCATATTTACTGGAGAGAGAGCGTCAGAATAGAGGAGTCACAGCTAATCGTTGGCATTTTATGTTCGTATTGCCACTATAAATTACAGCAATGCAAACATAACATTTAAATAGGAAAGAGTTACCACTCGAGTATTGCCGAAAATGTATTTTCCGATCAAACACGAACACATCAACAACTATCATAAGTCAAAGCCAAAGTCCGTAAGACTACGATTTATCAGGAAAAACGAACAAAAATCGCGAAAACTTTTTTGAGAAATACCCCTAAAAAATTAGAGCAAGTTTCCCGTACGTTTCTGCCTCGATATAATTTAGTACAACAACAAATGAACTAGAAGAACAAAATCTAGAGGTTTCAAATTCAGCTAAAGAAGGACTCATCTCGCCAAGCAAATGACGTTAAAGCAACGTTGATTATGAGTCGATTTTGTTGAAACAACGTTTAATCAACGTTAATTCAACGTCAGAAGACCTGTCGAATTAGGCATTAAATAAATAATTACGATAAAGCACGGTTCGCGGGACACTCGCACTCCAGGGCCTTCCCAGCGACTGGGTCGAAAACGCTTCATGTGAAAAATTCAAGAATTTCTAGGACACACTTTTATTCGGACTATAAGAAATAAAGTCAATAATATATTTCTAATGAATAATGACCGGCGGCTAGATAGCAGTATATAATTTAGACCATAATGTTTACATAAAAAAACATATCATAGGAGGACCACGATAGCCGCGTCTATGTTAAAGGCGCGGTCGTCTCCGGCTGAAGTTGTCAAAAACTCTACGCGTCGCCGACCTGTAAAGTAACGGTATACTTGCCGGGTGCTGCGTCATCCCCATTAGTGTGACTCGTATTCCCCATAACTCCATTAATTTGTCCAGCAACATCCCCACCATCGTCATCTTTAACCCCATTACCAGGGATCACGTCGGAGCTGGTGCAAGGGATCGGTGAGACTCGAACAGCAGCAGCTGTAGGGACCACGAAGTTGTATTGCTGTGATGAAACCTTCGAGTTGAAAGGCATAGCAGAGATTGAGGTGTGGGAACGTGGTGAAGACGTTGAGGTGAGTTGAGGAGCTTGTAGTGATGGCCCACTCACCACAACCGTGGTCACCACACCGCGTCGTTCATGTTTTGTGATGTGATGTCGCTGACCGTGGTGCAGAATCTGTTTCTGCAAGTCATCGTGAGATTCAATAAAATCCAGCTAATAAAAACGATTATTTTACTCGGCCTCATTAGCCCTTAAAAAGGCAGATCTCAATGTAAAATAAAATTGGAAATTTTGAACTTAACAAAACGCATAAAGCAAATATGTTTGACTTGTGTATTTCAACTGAGCCTCGGACTAATAATTTCAGATACACGTGGGGAAAAAAGCCGGGATCGCAGGATTACGTTAGTTTTCAACAATCGTTATCGAGTGAAAGAAACGATTAGGTTTTAAAATGACGATTACTTTTCGAATAATTGTAAGTAATCTGAAAAACAATTTAGAAATTCGTCGATTTATTTGGTAGTCTTGGAAAGGTTTTCATAGGTCACAAGATTAATAGGAATAACATTGTAAGAAATTAACAAATTCGGAGGCCGAGAATAATAAGTTCAGACATGTTAGATGCAACCAAATGAAGCACTCGAAACACAACGAATTTATTAGATGATGCATCGATACTAAAATAGAAACAAGTAATTTTGAATCAGGGATTGAAACGTTGAAACTACGTTAAAATTTGCCCGCAACCAGTATAGATTTTTTGTTCGCCCCTCAATTTAGCTATGGAGAAAAACCTTGTAATTTAGTCAATTCAGGCAATAGGGAATGCAATTTCTGTAACTGGATTTATGTTTTAACAGCAATTCTTAAGAACAAAACTCTAATTCAATTCGAACTTGAAGTGACTTGTGAACAGAACTACAGTCAAAAGACTCATATTTATTTCTTCTGATCGCATATTAACTTTTCGTGTGGTTGACACGTTTGAAGAACTATGATATTGCTTACAAATACATTCACGAATATGGCGATATCGACTGTTTCAAATCAAAAACTTAACTTTAATTTTAAACATAATTTTGTGTGATGAAAGTCTATGCGTCGTTAATGAAGAAAAACGTAACATCGAAGACTAAACCTCGAGGCAAATATGGCCGAAACACCGTTGAATAAGAGCTTATTTCGCAGAAATAACGTTTATTCAAAGTTATTTCAACGTTGACATAATGTTTATTCAACGTTTTTTCAACGTCAGAGGCTTGGTTAATTTATATGGCTTTGCAGGAAGCGTTAGTATGAAGCAAATAGCACTCAATAAACACATATTCTTTGTTAGATTTAAGCGACGATCGAAACTTGAAACTGGCGGTAAGAGAGAACACATTTCTGGGGAGATTCCTTTAGGGGACCTTTATATTTTATTTAGAGTTGTTCTAAGGTCAAGAATTAAGGAAGATGACTTGCAATTAGAATACTTCAGTGAATAGAGATTCCATATTGGAATGCATGAACAGAAAACCACCATGATTTGAATGAAGTGCAACGTACGCGAGGATATATCATACTTGAAGTTATCAAGGTAACTTTTACAAGAGTGCTCTCACCATCAGTTTCGATCGTATTGCAAAGAATGCTTAAAAAAGTACGCAAAATCTCCAAGATTTACCTGATACCGACCACCGAATAGCGAATGGTCTAAGAAAAGGAACCCAAAAAAAAAAAAAAATAAATAAATAAAAATAAAAAACCGAAGGAAGTCCAAACCACAGCATTTAAAAAAAATATCAGAATTCAGATTTAATAATACAAGAGGAAGAGGATGACCAGCATTGTAAAATGAGCTAGTTACCGGTACCGGTCATTTCCAATCTGATATTCACAGATATAGTGAAAAAAGAGCCTGCAACAGTCAGTATAAATGACGTATAATAGGTACACCACCTACACAATAGATTATTATTTGTTGTTGTTGAATAGTTAATAAGATGGAAATTAGCATGCGAATGCTGATATAATCCTTGTTCAAAAATGTTATACTGTCGGTTGCCCGGTAATAATAAGGCTTGACAATGAAAAATGCTACCACGGAGTGAAACATTATTACTGGCCGGGCAATTCAATAGAGAATAGGTAAAAAGACTTCATGCTGTTACATTATTTATCGAACATACATACACTTATTCTCGTCATGAACTAAAACAAGAAAAACATCATAAGAGTTACTAGGCGATGAAATTCGCTATAATTAATATAATAAGTGTAGCAGACTGATGACAGCGACAAATTGCGGTGGTATATAACTTAGGTCACATAGGATTGCAAGATTGTTCGTTAGTTGTTATAACACGATCCGGATATACTTACCTACGATCCGGATACTTAAACCGTACGAGCTGACACTATAACCGTGTGCGAGTTTTTTTACCATCAATTACTGGTAATTCCTACAGCTATCGTTGCCAGCCGCTGAATTGGATATTTCCCAATGTATAAGAAAACTAGAAATTAAAGATTGCAATCTTGCAAAATAACAAGCGTAACGATATTATCACGAGTTCGCCGTAAGAAAGGCAAGCAAGAATTACTCGAAACAGGTTCTTCATTGCAAGAATAACTCGAATGACCTATAGTATAAGTAAATAAATAATTACCAATAAAATGATAATCGTACTTATTTAGAATCATAAAATTTCTGCCTTAAAATCCCATATTTGCATTTAAAATTCTTAAAATATCTGCCTGCAAAGTCCCGTTAAAGTCTAGAAAATTTATCGCGAGGCTCAAAAACATCCAAGTCTTCCGTTTTCTTTATTACTGAGCCGCCCTTCCCACCTGATTTTTTATCCCTAGACAGAAGCACATTCACCCGAGTATAAAGATATATATCATAAGAAACAAGTTAGTCATTCAACTAACCCACGTTTTTTCGATGACGCGCAAAAAAAACCCACGGCGAGCAAATGGAAATGTGAGAAATCATGTTTGTTATTTATTTCTTAATTTTTTATTAATTAATAATGTTTATTAATTATTTCTCGTCGCGTTGCGGTGTTGTAAGATTTTCGCTGCTCTCAAACCGACTTTTGAAGTATAGGTTATGGGATTGAGTAACAATCCAGAAAACATCAGAGAATGACGTGGTCATAATTATCATGTCCGACAGCAGAAGCATCGTACATAATAGGCGACGCCATCACGCGTTTTTGATCAATCATTCGACGCTTCATTCAATAAATCACGAGAGCAAACGAAGCATTGCGTTAATAGATAAAAAAATTAGTTGATACATTACATATTAAAGTTGAAATGAAGTTTTTCAATGGACCCATACCCAATAAGAAGTATGAGTAGCTGATATTATACGAGTACCTATAATATGAACACAGCTCAGGAGTCAGCACGATTATCTATTCCTTAGCGATGTAATCATTCATGCTAGCACGTCAGTATAGTCAGCACCGCTAAGATAACTTAAAAAGATCTAACATTATACACATCATCACAGGTAGCAACCAATTCCTGACCAGCGTCATCAAACATTCAAATCGCGACATGCAAAAACGTCTTTAATCACCATTGCACCTTCATTTCTTTAGATTTCCCAAACTGAAATCATTTACCATTTCTAGTAAAAAATTTTACGCGCTCAAGTTTTTTATATTCACCAAATTCATCGAACTTAGTCGTACATAGACGCCAGAAAGCAGCAGTGGTGATATTAACTCCACGAACTTATTTGCCGGCAGATAAGACGTGGCTAATAAAGACTGACATGCAAGACATAACACGAGAATAATAGTACACATAAAAAATTGAGACCAGACATACCGACTTATACGGCGTTTCCGTTCCTAAATTTGTCAAATAAGATGGAACGAGCTATTTAAACAAGGTTCTGTCGAATAGAAATATTTCCCGCCGAATTTATTAAGCAATTATTCAATTTATTATAATTACCATAATATAATAATAATTAATAATGATGTTATAATTATTTATTTTAAAAACAATAATTTCGAAAGCTACACCGTGAAATGCCATCACCACTACAGCCAAACTACACAATTTAAGATCAGCACTCACGACGCTATTAGGAATCTGCCTCAGTCACCACCAATGCAAACTTTTTAACCAATCATTTACAATTTATACCGAACATTATTCCTAAAACCAAATATAGAAATCGTAAGTGACAGGTAAACTATTTCTCAAGGCAAAACACACAATCTCCAATTCATTTAATTACTACGCGGTAATTACAGAGGCCTAAAAATATCCATCACAACCATACCATCATTCAGAAGTAGAAAATATAATATCATTAGGAGGTTATGTCTTAACCGTCAGCTTAATAACATGGAATTGTAAAAAATGGAGAGCAGTCACTAGACATTAATGACAAACAAATAATATTAAAGTAAATATTAAATAAACGATTGACAATCATATGAGTGATTCTGAAATCATAGTCACGTTATTACTCTTCAATTCAACTAAGAAAACTCGGCTTGACCTCAAAAACACACATTCAATTATTAACGGCACAACCGGCCGTTAAAATTCATTAATTATACTATGTCTATAAATGCAAAGTTTTCCTTCCATTTGATCGCGTGTCCTTCATGTCCAGCAATAATTACTTAAATGCAGTTACCAGTTATGTAAACTGTCCCAGGTAGATTCATAGAAATGGTCATTAAAAAATAAAGAATATACATGCTACTGAAAATTGCCAGACTCCAGGAGCGGTCTAGCAAGGTACAAACACTCAGAAAAATGAGTGAGAATTGTCCAAATCGTCAAACACTTTTCGTCTTTAGTGTGGGTCATCTTGGCCCAGTTTGGCCCGGCAAAAGGGAGCGTCAGAGTTATGTCCGCCTTTTATTTACGTATTTAAACAATACGACCCTGCGTGCGTTTTTCGAAGTCAATTGAGGCAGCTCTCCAAAAGATGCTAATAAATAATCAGGCAGACGCTATTCCACTCGCATAAAAATTTTGCGCCAGGAGCAATTTCGGCACATCTAAAACAGGTATTAAATCATTTTATATGCTAACTAAACCACCGAAGAAACTGCTTCCAATAAAAGTTTTATCACGAATCAATTCAATCATAATACTTGACATGTCCAGCTTCTTCAAATAAATTTTAGTATTTCTAAGCAATGCCAACTGATAATTGATGGATGTCAATCGTTACTAAATGAATGATTTAAAGTATTGATTGATAATCGATATTTAACCAACACACATCACATGACTTGAATATTTTATTTGATAAATAAAAAATTGAAATTGAAACTGAATTGCATATCCAAGTATACAAGAAACTGCAGATCAGGCCGCGAAGTATACACTGAAATTTTAACCTGTTGCGTGCTAGATCAAATCCTTGAATTTTAAATCCGGGTCACAATTATAATGAATGCCTCGAGAGCTGGATAGCAACAACCGTTATTATTATTAGCATAACAATTGAATGTTCTACCTATTGTCATGCAGCTGATGTAACGACATTAAAGCTTCCACGTATAAATGAGACAGAAGCGATCACTAGGCGTCGTAGGTCAAAAACAAATTATATGTACTAGCCATACGATGCATAATACTTTATACGATGTTCACATCATTACATGATTTAGATTATCCAGTATGTCGAACATTACATGAGAACTTTTTCTTATACAAAGCATTGCTTTTTCTTCATTACTAATATACCGAAATGTTGCTTGTAGAAGACAACCTCAAAGTTTCCCGAACGAGCTTAGCGTAAATCTCGTCAGGTTTTCATGTTCGTAGCGCAGGATTTTCGCTGCTGTTGTTTTCGATTTTTTCTTCCGCGATTTGCAAGTTTCGGAGCAGCGATGAAGCGTGGATGAAGGCGCGTTATAGAGGGAGAAGACCTCGCATACTGAAGTGGCGTTCACGATGAATGGCGTGGCGTTGGCAGACATTCACTGCATTCACTGCACGGAGGATAAATCGTGCACCGGAAGAGAAATATTTTCCATGGACTCATTGGTATAAGCACGGATAAAACTTATACTTTGGTATTTTATTATTGGGCACTTTATTTCGATGCAAAAAGTTGATGAAAAATTCATAAAAATACAATAAATTGTGCACAAATAAATCTATAAGCGGTAAAATATATCATGATGGTCAGAACAACGACTTCCTTTGTGACTTCAATAAAATACAAAGCATTAAAATAGATACAAACAAACTGGCAAAAAAAAATAATGAACATTTAGGCAAAAATGGAATGAAACACATTGTAGCTTATGGCAGTGACTGCAAGCTGTTGCACTGCACATGTATGTAGTAAAATGACGTGCATCAAATATAAAGAAGCACAAGAATACAACGAACGCAATTTGTAACACTTATAATCATCAGAAGGAAACTAAATGTCATTTGTAACGTAACTTAAACGAACAGAATTCGTATCCATTTCGGATTTGTTAAGAAAATATACAAATACAAAAAAAAATAATGATAATGAGCAATAAGGAAACAACTTAAATAATTTTAAGTTTACGATCGCAAACCGAATATAATAAATAAATCAATTTCAGCGTCTACAAAAATACAAGATAAACTAAAACAATTAAAAAAAAAGAATCTGCTCCAGCATAACATTGCAGAATTTTGATAGCTTTTAAATATACGATGCGATATTTAATTCCACACATACGATGATCTGAGGTCCGACATAAATATTCTGGCAAATAAGGTTGAATAAATAAATTTCAAGATACAAATTATCAAGAACTTGTGCGCTAATTTCAGAGCATCCGTCAAATAATATAAGTAAAATTTCAACTAAAAATTTAGTAGTGAATATAGTGAATAGAACATGAAATAGAACAGCTTAGCACATAAGTGATAAACAGAATCAAATACGAGCAGGAATAACAGCAAAATAACGACATTTAACTATACCCTATATATGTTCTATGACTAAAACAACAGACGATGACGCTACTAAAACCAAACCTTCTCAAAAAAATACGCAGTACGGCAAACCAATTCGTGTATTAGCAGTACTTGAATTGACACGACTTGTGCAATCATCGTGCAACATAATACCAAATAAGAGTTTATATGTTACTACTGACAAGAAATAAAATAAAAAATTCACGAGGCTTTCAACTCACTCAGACGAATTGCTCGACGCGTCTCTATGGATGCGAGGTACAACATATAACCACTTAGACGTGCACGTAACACACAATAAAAATACAACAACATTGCATGGAGATAATTTTTATCCATAACCGATAGATAAAAAAATTGTGTAATATTTTCAAATATGCTCGGAGAAATTCACGAGACAAGCATGCTGCGGCTATACGAACAATGATGGCTTCATTCATCGTTCTTTTGTTAAATTTTTGAAAAAAATAAAATGAAAAAATTTCGGCAGAATTGTTGCTTACCGAACGAAAATGAATTTTGGACCTGAGTAATACGTTAATTTGTGTTGAAACTTAAAGTCGACGAAATTTATGATTAGAACGCAACAATACATAATTAAAAAAGGTGGGCTCATATATTCTAAGCGTTGCGTTGATGGAAGATTTAGCTTTCATGTATCATGGAACAATAAATACGCATTGAGATAAGTTTGAAAATTCAGAGCGATAATGAAACTCTACGGGTTTTTTAAAATAAATAAGAAACACCTATAATTGGAACTGAGCAGAAGTGTTAGTTTTATAATAAACAAGTAGAACGATACTTGAAATAACTCCAAAGTTCACGCAGCGAATTAACAAACATTTTGGATTATTGGTCAAGACAAGTGGCCAATAATTTTAACTATTGGCTTCGAAGCCTGAATTTAAAATTGGAACAAATAAGGTACAAGTTCACAGCCCCTGCTTTAGTTAGTTCCAGATAACTCCTGAAACTTATCAAGATCAAACGTCAGTTTTTTATAGTAGAAAAATAAACAAAAAAGCAATCTTTAAGAAATACAATTTCATTGCTATTCAACTTGTAATGTAAGTAACAAATTATAGATAAATATAGAAAAATAGATTAATAAATTTAAATCAATCTTAACCCTTTAGCGGGCAAGCTACGAAATATGATCCCTTGAAATTTCCTCAAAAAAAAAAAAAAAAAAAAAAAAAAAAAAAAAAAAAAAACAGCTCGTCTCCTGGTTTGAGGCTAATACTACCGAATGCCACTGTCAATCACCTATCATCTGCCCAAGGATCCTTTTGTCTTTACCCATTGCCATGCCCAGGGATTAAAATATGAGAATTTAAATGAAAGTTTTGACTTGGGCAAATCAATTGACGCTCCTTCATCATTTTTTAAAAAATCGCAAGAAGCAGTATCAATTTAGTAAATCTAAAGTAGCTTGAGAATATTAAATCAAATTGCAGCTGGTTGTTTTCCTTTAGCATTTGCATGAATAAATTGATAAAATGTCATTTTATTCTAGCGTAGTGACAGCTTTTTATAAATTTTCATCTGCTATTTGCTCCTATACTATAAAATTTTTTGAAAAATTCATTGGGGTAAATTTATCATATAATTTTCCATAATTTCTCGTAGTTACTCCGAAAATTAAAATTTCTCCATCTATGCTGGCCCGCGAAAGGGTTGAGGCAAAACAATGCTAAATAAAAGCTACGATACTCAATGTAACCACGGCGGGAAAAACAGGAATCGTTGCGGTAAATGTGGTGCAGGTAACGATTGTGTGCAGGTAACGATTATGGTGCAGGTATAACGATTGTGTGCAGGTAACGATTATGGGGCAGGTAACGATTGCGGTGCATACAAGAAATATGACGGACTTCTAGTACAGTGCGTGGTTAAAAAAACGGTGCGGTTTTAATTGCAAAATAAAACTCAAAAGTAAAGTAAAGTATTCAAAAAAGTAAAGACACAATTGCAAAGAAGAATGACACATTAAAAAATATGAGGCAGCAGGAATTTAGATGCATATAGAAAAGTCAAGTTTAAAACGCAGTAAACATAAACATGGCGTAGCGTTAATAAAACTGGCATAGGGTAGAAGTAAAAAAAGTATAAACAAATATGCAAAGTATGAAAAGTATAATAAAATGTGTAAAAATGCCAAACCGAGTGTCATAGGGAAGCAGGAGTCAGCGTAATCCGCATACATGTGCGGAAAAATGCATGTGAGAATAGCTTTTTTTGTGCACTGTGCAGTGTTAACTATTAACTCGTGCATTGTAAACAATGCATACATTATATGTATTTTCAGGACATATTTAATAGGTGCGCAGCAAGCAACAGTGTCATTACTCTAGCATATGCTTTCATTCAGCAAACAATGAGCGTCAATTTTAAATGAATTAAGGATACATATTTTTGAATTTTCAGAGTACTAGTTATTTGCCAATAGTTCGTGTGAAGTGAACGAAATCAATCCGTCGTTTTTCAATGAAAATTCAAATGAAATTGCCATGCCGGCAGCTTGGAAATATCATTTGCACAGAGCAAAATTTACATGAAGAATTATGCAAAAAATCTGCTAATTACAACAAATGAAATCGAGCAGAAAGAATACATATAAAATATATTCACATGCAAAATTGGCAGAAAAAACAATGAGCGTCAGAAAAGGTAAAGAATTTAATTGGTGTAATGAGAGAGCAATGTTAAAGAAAAACTTAAGCAGAAGAGGAAGAGTAACAAAGTATTCGATGTTTCGAATTACCAACTACTACATTCGCAATTTAAATCGCTCAATTAAATAAAACATGATGTGTGAAATTCACAGAAATATTTAAGACAAAGAAACCAAAGAAAACAACCTGAGATTTGACTTGCATCCTATATTGTCACTAATTCAGATTAACTACCATTGGAAATAGAAAAACCTAATTAATTCAAAAATATTATAAAGGGAGACTGCTTAACGGAGTGATGATACAGTGGAGATAGAGATGAGGCAGTGGAGATAGTGATGAGGCAGTGGAGATAGTGATGAGGCAGTGGAGGCAGTGGAGATAGTGATGAGGCAGCGGAGATAGTGACGAGGCAGTGGAGATAGTGATGAGGCAGTGGAGATAGTGATGAGGCAGTGGAGATAGTAATGAGGCAGTGGAGATAGTGATGAGGCAGTGGAGATAGTGACGAGGCAGTGGAGATAGTAATGAGGCAGTGGAGATAGTGACGAGGCAGATAAGATAACAGCGTTAGTTTACTCACCATTTCGGTCTCGTGCTGCGCAGAGTCCACGGTGGTGTTGAGGCTACGGCTGGGGGTGTTGGGGCAGCCTATGGGGGGCGTTAGAGTTACTATGGGGGGCGTTAGAGTTACTATGGGGGAGGGGGCGTTAGAGTTACTATGGGGGGCGTTAGAGTTACTATGGGCGCGAGTAGAGAACGAACATGGCATTGATACGCCCTTTTGAGTACCAAACTGGGTCAGTATTACCAAAACTTTCATTAAATGTGCATCGATATTAGGACAAAGTCTCTTCATTTCTCTGAGTGTAGAATTCAACTGATGGCTAGGGTTAGAAGTGCAATGAATAATAATTTAGCTATATTTACAAGAAAAAAATTTTCTTACACGAAAAAAATTTATCTAGTCAGTAAGTCGAACACACACACATAACGTGCACAAAATTCATCAAATGAAAAAAATTTAAGCCAGAAATTCAATTTTCAAGAGGTCAAACAATTGCATAACAATACACTCAATTTCAAGCAGCATTTGTGAAATGTACGGTTTACAAATTACAAGCAACGGTTTACAAAGTAGTACAGTTTCATGAGAAAATGAGATTGATGGAAAAAAGGAAAGACAAATCATTCAGTAAAGAATAATTACAATTGCACTTCACTGACAAGTTTGAAGATCTAAAAAGCCCAGGCTGTTTTCTTATTTATACAGACGATGAAGAGTAATATTTACAAGAAGTGAAGGAATGTCTTAATAATATTAAGCATCAATAACAAGTGTTCAGTGAGCATTGCAGTCCAATACAATGTCAGACGAGGATGTGGTTAGTAGAGTGAAAACATTAACAGTGAATGTGAGTACAGCTACGATAAGATACCCTGAAGTATATATGAGCCTCGTATTTATTCAAAAGCACATGCAATGATGGCAAATAACAATCATATTGAAGTTCGAGTTAGTTTTAAGATTACGATATAATTTTAATTGTCGTAACCAAATTCCATGGCTCAGTAAATCATGTCTCGAATAATCTCCACATAGCTTTGTCGATGGGTAATGGATATCACCGAGTAATGGACATCGGCTTTAATGTCTCAATTAAATAAGAAAGGCAATGAAGAAGTAGGCTGAAAGAATTTTTCTCTCACCGCCATTTGGGCACATATATATGCAATTATATTTTGCACGCACCAAATTTTATGCGAATATTGGTATAGTTGTTTAGAAAATGCTCTCTACTGCAAGTTTCATGAACTTTTAAATCCTACCAAAAGCCTCCCGATTCACCGTAATTATGATAAACAATAATAAAATTCTCAATAAGAAATACTTCCTGGTCTTCAATGAAACTTGCATCAAGAATTATAATTGAATCAAATAATATATTCGGATCAAGTCTTATACTTGTATAAGGTATTATACTTGAATCAAGTATTATACTTGTATAAAGTATTATGCATGCAACAAGCGACAGTCATATTTCACCACTACAAATCAAAAAGATAGAACATTTAGAGAGGAAAAAAAAATCAACTCATGCGAAGGAGTGAAACGTGCTAATTAAATTAAGCATTGCATGCAGTGTGCGTGTGCGTAGATATTTGAGTGGAATGCACCGCGCGTTGTGTACGTAATGTGAGCGACATTTAACACTCCAGTGCACGCATATGTCGCCAATACTTCAGAGACTGCAGTGCATTAGAAGTGACGGACTTTATGCACATTTTTCTTCGCCTAGTTCATAATTTACATTGCAGTGCATTATAAGTGACGTATTTCATGCAAGTGTTCCCTAGCCTAGTTCCATCGTAAGCCTAGTTCCTTCCTAGTTTTTGTTGTTCGTAAACACAAATCACGAGTATTATAAATAAATTACCCTTCCTCACGTTCAAAGATAAGCAACAGTATATAACCACACTATTTTAATCCCTTACGGAATTATTAT
This sequence comes from Hyalella azteca, assembly GCF_000764305.2. Classification (NCBI taxonomy): domain Eukaryota; kingdom Metazoa; phylum Arthropoda; class Malacostraca; order Amphipoda; family Hyalellidae; genus Hyalella; species Hyalella azteca. The sequence goes on from NW_025944327.1 coordinate 219,455, forward strand.
GATTGCACCTGAATGGCAGCCCCAAAGAAATGCTCACCGAATACTATTTAGCTCATTGACAAATAAAATGCTCAAGAGATTTAGGTCCGTAACGAATTACGATTTCATGTAAACCTTATCTCCACATGAACCCACTAGACTCGCGCCCACCTAAGTCACCACTAGACTCGCGCCCACCTAAGTCACCACTAGACTCGCGCCCACCTAGGTCACCACTAGACTCGCGCCCACCTAAGTCACCACTGGAAGAGGACTCAGTGAAGCTAGGGGTGCCCTCGGTCCAGGTGGGTGTGCTGCCCTCGACAGACAGAGGCGGCGTCCACGTGTAGGTGCGGTGGTGGCCACCGCCGCCGCCGCCGCCGCCGCCGCTGGACGCGAGGCTCGAGTCCACGCTGAGCGTGGAGCGTGAGTCTGTGCGCGTCTCGAGGCGCACGTCGCTCACGCTAGCGTGGGTAGGTCAAGGGTCAGTGAGTCACACTCGCGATATCAGGAATTTTACGGTTCCGAGACATAAAAACAAATAATGTCCAAAATGAACCCTGGGTTGGTAAAAAATTTTGGAACACAGATTAAAAAATTAATTTTTCGGTTCGGAGACAAAAAAAAAATATCCGAGAATGAACCCTGGGTAGGGAAGAGATTTTGGTACGAAGATAAAAAAAAATTAAGAAGACGCACACCAAGGCTGGAGGGAAAAAGTTTTTAGGTACACAGAAAGAAATTATAAAGATGGGCGTATGATTCATGAGAAAGTTCTGGGGCCGTACTATCAAAAATCGTATCAGAAGCACACGTAGCGGCTCAAGTGCACGTAGCGGCTGATTTCTCGTCTGTGATTGGTGGTTATAGCATTAAAAGAGGTTGCCAAAGGTACAAAGTCTTAATAAGTTAATAAGTTGCCAAAGAAACTTTTACATATTTTTGATAGTACGGCCCCTGGAGTAGATATTGCAAGACGAGGACTTACGTCGTCGCACAGAAACCTTTTAATGACAGATGGGTTCACCGAGACCTGTGTTTCTGCTCTGTACAACAATGGTGATTAGTACGAAAAGAACCATTACAATTTACTCAGTACCTAATGAAACAAACAGGAAGACGATCAGGGCAATAATAGACAAAATGTCAAATAATGTACAAAATACATAAAAATAAATATAAAATTTGTTGAAGTTCTCAATGATAGCCGGGATTAATCAAGGTAGAACCCAAACACAAAACAAACAGGTTAGAATTTTGGACAATCCAGAGGAAGCAGAGATTACAGAGTTAAACTGCGAGACTACCGGTACTGTAATCAGTTAAACTGTAATGCCGAGATTTTAACTCTGATGTTAAACTGCCGAGCGAAACACAAGACCTGCGAGAGTTTAATGAGGACATAAAAGTGAATAAAAATAGCAGGTGACTTCTCAGTAATTTTCTTCCGAATATTTCAATTTAAGCAAGAATATGCATAGTTTTGAGGCTAGGTTAGGTCTCGTCAATTCTGAGGCTGGGAGGGATTTGTTGTCAATGATTGCTGAGGGTAATATTCTTTACAATTACCTGGATGATTGCACGCGTATATCAGACAATGATTGCTGAGATTAAGTACTAACAACTCGACGATAATGAAAGCAATAGAGCGCAGTGTCATATTGGAAATAAGAGGGCGAAAATTCAATCGTAAATAGTGAGTGGAGATGAATAGTTATGGAACACTTAACGTTAAATAATTACAATAATACGAACAACAATACAAATGTATACCAAAGTCAAAATGAAATAAACAAAATATATTACAATCAATACAAGACTGAAGCACCAAAAAACCAGCAGGGTGAACCTTACCAAAAAAATTGAACCAAATGGCAATAGCGCTAAAGGAATTGTCGTGAGTCTAAAAAAATGCAACTTTTTAGACATAACCAGCAAGGTGAAGTTACCAATAAAAATTGAACCATATGGCAAAAGCGCTAAAGAAATTGTCGTGAGTCTAAAAAATGCAACTTTTTAGACACGAGCGAGGAGAATAATCACTGAATAGAGCGAGACGAGTCGACGTCCTACTAACGTACTGGCGGAGAGCAAGTTTTGATGTAGCATTCAACTGCGAAAACCAAGCACCTATGTCGACCATCACGTAGCGCAAATCAGGCGCTTCGAACTGACCATAATATTTAGTAAAATAGTTCATTTCATTAGACATTTGTTTAGCCAACACAGATTTATAAATCCTTTTTTTGCCAGTCTTTTTTTTCCTGGTAAAAATACTGTTTTTTTTGCGTTATAAAAATGTTTTTAATATTATTCATGATAGTAGAGGAAAGAATTTTTGCCACTGAGTCAAACTAATCAAGAGTGCAAGATCTTCATTGAATCCAATAAATGAATAGTGAACAAAAAGGCTTATAAGATTATCACATCCAAGTAACATTAAGCATTTTGCAACGTTTGCAATAATCACCGCATACGACCAAACGTTTAGCACTACCACCTTTTCGTAGGCAAATACTGAAAAAAATTACCAAAATGCACTTCAAAGTGTAGCAGCAGCGATTGTAAATGCATAGATGAATTCAAAGGATGAATATGAAATCTATTTTACACAAATATATCACCATGTTTAACAGAGAACTCGTTCAAACGACCATAATATTGAGTACCACAAGTAAAACATGCGACAACAGACAAACTATTACTAATCCAATTGACCGTCACCTAACTAGCATTACGGTAGCTGCATGGTTCATGCATTTACTATTACGGTAGCTTCGCATACACTAACATAGCGCCGTACATTAACTAACTAATACTAAAGTAATGAAGCAATTAATAGGCACCAGCACAGCAGCAAGCTGCAACGTACAAGACACAATTCTCCCCAAAAATGAAAATAATTGACGTGAACTTCGTAATTATAAGATAATGAAATGTAAACTATTGACGTGAACTTCGTAATTATAAGATAATGAAATGTAAATTATTGACGTGAACTTCGTAATTATAAGACAATGAAATGTAAATTATTGACGTGAACTTCGTAATTATAAGACAATGAAATGTAAATTATTGACGTGAACTTCGTAGTTATAAGATAATGAAATGTAAATTATTGACGTGAACTTCGTAGTTATAAGATAATGAAATGTAAATTATTGACGTGATCTTCGTAATTATAAGATAATGAAATGCAAGAATATAAGTTTGATTCGAAGTTAATGTGGCGGCGCTCGAACTGTAAATGAATTAATGCAGATGAGATGAATTGGAGAGTTGATTGAGTTGAGGGAACTTATAACGGCATTAAACATGGGGTAATTTCGGGGAATTGGAGGGAGTTAAGAGGAATTAAGGGGGAATTGGGAGGAAAAGGGGGAATTAGGGGGGAATCAGTGCGGGGAAATCGATCTCGAATATCTGCAGCGAAAATTGCCACAGCAAATCAGAAAAAAATCGACATGGAATTGCCAAAAAAGAAGAAAAGCAAACTTAAATACAAGTTGTGAACTTGGAGCAATAAAATCAAACAACTGAATACAATAATAGAAAACTTCAAAACTAATTGGAAAATTTTGTTATAAAAAGCAGAAGAGCGAAAAGAGCCAAACAAAAATCAGCAAACAATGTAATTTATTTTATACCCTGGAAACTGCAAACACAATCGATTCCTCAAATAAGTAAAAGCGAACCAGTAAACAAACAAAACACAGAAAACGTAAAACAAAAAGCTATCAACACGAAATTAAGTTAACAGATTTAATGACAAACTTGCTACTGGAGATCAGGCAAACTAATAATTGTGTTGCAGCAAGAAACAATTACACTGGAGATCAAAAAGCAATAAGTCTGTTTTATCCTCCAAGGTAAGGAACAATAAGATTGTTTTATCCTCCAAGGTAGGAACAATAAGATTGTTTTATCCTTCAGATAGGGAACAATAAGATTGTTTTATCCTCCAAGGTAAGGAACAATAAGATTGTTTTATCCTTCAAGGTAGGAACAATAAGTCTGTTTTATCCTTCAAGGTAGGAACAATAAGATTGTTTTATCCTTCAAGGTAGGAACAATAAGATTGTTTTATCCTTCAAGGTAGAACAATAAGATTGTTTTATCCTTCAAGGTAGGAACAATAAGTCTGTTTTATCCTTCAAGGTAGGAACAATAAGTCTGTTTTATCCTTCAAGGTAGGAACAATAAGATTGTTTTATCCCTCAAGGAAGGAATAATAAGATTGCCTATCCTTCAGGGTATGAACAATAAGATTGTTTTTATCCTTCAGGTAAAGAACACAATAAAAAAAAGCGACCAAATGCCAGGAGCGCCAACCGAGGCTGTAAACACGTTGAATGCGACACGACCCAGCGGTGGCTTGCAGGGTATTTTTTTCGGACAAATTCCGCTATTTGTTTTTTTTATTGCGTTTGCCGACAAAATTCATGATATCGGTGCTACCTTATCAAATTTTGACAAAATAGAAATAAAAAGGAAATTAAATTTTTGCACCGAAACCTAGTAATTTATAGTAATATATATTGAATTATAGGCATTTTGTCCGCGCGGACTTGGCCGTTTTTAAACCATCTGGTAGCCCTGTTGAGTCGAACCTCATTCAACGTGTTAACCCTCTACCGCCTGACACGAGTAACCAAAAATTATACGTTCTAGTGAGCGCAAAATGACTTGCACTGATGGTTGCCGTCACGTACGACAACTTTAAAATGTTCTCTGTTGCGTACAAACGTCCTCAGGTTGCTATACTCAATAGTTTACGTATAATTTAAGTTGAAAGTTACTTTAAAATGTTCTCTGTTGCGTACAAACGTCCTCAGGTTGCTATACTCAATATTTTACGTATAATTTAAGTTGAAAGTTATGTTCCCGGAGAGTGACATACGGCGGTAGAGGGTTAAGAAAGTACGAGGAGTGCAAAGGAGGCCTAAACCTTGACCCAGGAGAGAGAGAGAGAGGGTAGAGGATGATGAGGGGAATAGAGGGATGAATACATGGAAAAAGGTTGAATCTAACTCAACGGTGAAATATCAGGATTCAGGAGAGTCTAAGTCAACAGCAGAGTACTAGGAGAACCTACAGTGTTGGAAAAAACGGTGAAAAACGGTCTCACCGGCGTTCTTGTGACCGGCAGCCACGTGAAAATAAACCGTTTATCCGTTTTTTCAGATGTAAACGGGTTTCTAGTGTTAAATATAAATAAAAACGGCCATACAGCGTTTATTTTCACGTGTCGGCCGGCCACTAGAACGCCGGTGAGACCGTTCAACGGTGATTTTTTTTACATTGTAATTGAATACTGGAATAAGCAGAGGAGTCAAATTCAATAGTAGGATAGCAGGAGAATGTAATTCAACAGTGGAATAACACTGGGATTCAACCTAACTTGAACAGTGAGTTATTATGTTCTGGGACTTTTTAGTCATAGTAACTGATTCCGGATAATTCGAAGAAGACGTCACTAATGAAACTACTTTCTTAGTAGTTCTATTAGTAGTTTAGTAGTAGTAATTTTTTTTACTTTTATTGAACTAATTGTCAATTCATTTATCATCAAAATATGAAGGAAAAAATGGATTAACACTAAATATCGTATTTAGTAAACTCAGAGAAAAATTACCTATAGCGTTGGAAAAAGTTTTTCGTTCTCAGATTTTAGAACCGAGAATAACAATTGAAGCGAACAAGAATTAGGCTTACACTACGTTAATCCTGAAATGAAATACGAGCAGAAACTTTAAAGATTGCAAGGCAAATTTTCAGTAAGAAAATGATAGAAACCTTTTCTCTTTCGAGTTTCTGCTCAGAATCAATCAATAGGTGCTTGATTTCATGACAGGTTTTGAAACAATATTTACATTATAATCTCGTCATAAATTTATGTAGTTTAGCTGCTATCTTACGCAGAAACAAATAATGATATTAGAATCATTCATTAAATATCATAGTGCAAGATAATGAATGATATGATTATTGACGTGAGGCTTCAACGTTGAAAAAATATAACTCAATACTCACTGCAGTGAGTGACAGAGAGCGCATTTTCTCGTCGACGAAAACGTGAAGTCACGGACGGACAGACAGACAGACGGACGGATGGACAGACGGACATGGCGAGCACAATAGTGCATTTTTTTCATAAATGAGAAAATGCGCTAAAAAGTCTTTTATAAAGTGGGTCGTAAAGCATAAGTGAGTCTTGTAGTTGCGAGCAAAGAGAATATATAGCAAGAGACGTAAAGTCAAATGAATAAGAGGGTGATATACCAAGCTGCAGGCACCTGATAGCCAAGCATCAGCTGCAGGCACCTGATAGCCAAGCATCAGCTGCAGGCACCTGATAGCCAAGCATCAGCTCAAGGCACCTGATAGCCAAGCATCAGCTGCAGGCACCTGATAGTACCTGATAGTGTTGGAGGTGTAGCGGGTGAGGGTAGCAGGGGTGTCACCCCCCTCCTCCGGGGGTTCAGGCTCCCCCACCCCCTTAAAGCGCAACCGCGCACCTTTTCTGTACAGCAAGAAACAAGCGCATCCCGCTCAGCAACGTGCGCACTCACAAAACAATAAATAAAAATTCCCATTTCGAAACTGAAAAACTTGCCCATTTTAAACAAAAAAAAAAACTTGCCCATTTTAAACCAAAAAAAAAAACGTGCCCATTTTAAAACAAAAAACTTGCCCATTCTAAGACAAAAAAACTTTAATTCGAGGTTCATTCTGAAACAAAAAAATTTTTACTCGAAGAAGCAAACGAAAAATGAAATTCTCTCAAACTGAAATTCACGTCAAAAATGAAATTTACGACAAAATTAAAATCTCTCAAAATTAAATTCATGTCAAGAATGAAATTTACCACATATTAAATTATTTGAAAATTAAATTCATGTCAAAATTAAATGCTCTTCAAGAACGAAAGTAAAAGTGACGAAACCAGAAAACCGATTCAGAACCTAGCCACAGCAACGTGCGCAGTCACAAAAGAAAAATGAAATTCTCTCAAAATGAAATTCACGACAAAATTAAATTCTATGAAAATGAAATTCATGTGAAAATTAAATTCTCTTCGAGAACGAAAGCAACAAAAGTGACGAAACCAGAAAACCGATTCATAACCCAGCCACAATTCATCTTAGAAGCATCGCTCTACTTGAATGTAATAAAATAGATTTAAATGATAATAAATATAGCACCCTATAAGTGCCTGAACTCGTGTCAGTCGAGGATTTTAACCATGACAATTATTACCTAAACTCATGCTTTCTACCGAACAAAATTAACTGTAAAGACTTTAAAAGGGCGAATAGAATTTGTTGGCGTTGGGACTACAAAAAGTTTTGAATATCAAGATAACTATTAGACGATACCTCTACGGCAATTATTAATTTTGATGGAATAATAAGGAATACAAAGAGGAATAATTATTATTCCAGAATTAATCGTTATATGGAATAATTTTCTAAAAAATCGAAAAAACTGAAAATGGCGAAACTCAAGAAATATGTATTTTCCAATTTCCAGGAACCTGATCGAAATCTTTTTTTAGTGGAAATTATTTCTCAAGACGAGTTTACTAACTAAAAAAAATGAAAAAATAATAAAAAAAAACAATACCGCAGTTCAGAAAAGAGCAACTAAAATTGTAATGGCCAGGTAACGGTTGGTAACGCGATGGTAATTATAAGAGTGGTATCGCGATTAATTAATAATATTAATAATACGTGGTGACGTTCAGGACAATAATTAACTTATGTGCACAAGGGAGGGGAAGTGCAGCGGATATATACAAAGGGTTTATAAAGACTTACTGTAAGAAATTTATATTGGGTCATAAGGGGTTAAGAAGGGTTGCTGTGATGAAGAGGGGGTTCATAAGAAAGGGGCTCGATGTAAAAAAATGAGTGTGCAAACTTTCACAAATTTCAGAACCGTAAATTTATCCTAAACATCAGAACTGGTCCACTTTAAATTGGGAAAAAATTTCACATTTACTCTTTTTTTTAAATCTGCGCAATGGGAAATATAGTTTCGCATACGAGTATGACGAACCATAACAACGCGAGCGCCAAATTCCAGTAACTTGAAAACGCCAGAACGACTGCATGAACAACGGACAATATAACGAAAAACTCGGAAGCGAAAACCTCAACAAGGCAAGAAAATGTAAAAAAAACAACCGTAAAATCCCCAGAAAACAACAAATCAAGATAATATGGCCAGCGCGCTTAAGTAGGAACAGTTAAGCGATGTCCCGTGGCAATGAACAATTCGAAATAATAATCAAGATAAAAGTAAATAAAAGCATAATATTTGAAAAATCATAAGGGCCCAAAACACTGAAAATAGTAGTAATATAGATAGAGAACGTAAAACTTGTATAATAAAGCAAGTTTAAAATTAGAGCAAAAATGAAATAATTCAGCCAGTTGAGAAGACGGACAGATGGCTCTCAGACTCGAACACTTTCTTACATGTATACCTTCATACATGTATGATTTCATGTATCATACACGTACCGTATAGGCACTTTGGTACATGTATACTTTCATACATGTATGCTTTCATGTATCATACACGTATACTTTCACACTAGTATATTTCCACACTCGCATGCTCTCATACTTGTATACTTTCACACTTGTATATTTTCACACTAGTATATTTCCACACTCGCGTGCTTTCATACTTGTATACTTTCACACTTGTATACTTTCACACTAGTATATTTCCACACTCGCGTGCTTTCATACTTGTATACTTTCACACTTGTATACTTTCACACTTGTATATTTTCACACTAGTATATTTCCACACTCGCGTGCTTTCATACTTGTATACTTTCACACTTGTATACTTTCATACTCGCATACTTTCATACTTGTTACTTTCATACTTGTATATCTTCATACTTTTATAGTTTAATACTTGTTTACCTTCATACTTGTATAGTTTTGTACTTGTATAGTTTCGTACGTGTATAGTTTCGTACTTGTATAGTTTCGTACTTGCATACTTTCATACTGGTATACTTTTTTACATGTATACTTTCATAACATAATCATAAACGATAGAAAATGCAGGAAAAAAATGTTAAAACTGCAAAATAAGAAGAAAAGAGAGACGGAAAAATTAAAGAAATTATTGATGAGCTGTATAGAAAAAAATTATACAAAATTAAATTTACTAAAATAACAATGTAAAGTATCGAGATAAAATAAATTATTAGTAGAAAAAACATCTTAAACAAAAATAACTCAAAATTCTAGAAGGCTTAAGCAATGACCCGAATTGTTTGGTTATGAAATGAATGACCTTCATAAAGATAAATTTCATGGAGGGTGATAGGTATAAATATCTTGGAGGGTTATCGACATGGCGATGGTAATAAATAATAATTTATTATATTTATTAATTATCAAGTCATAATTGAATAACTTCTCTGGCATATGTTAACTTTTTATAAATGATTCGAAAAAGTAAACGTGTAAAATAGTGAAATAGATGGAAGCAGTATACAAAATTTTAGGAGGTGAAACTCCATTAATTGATATTTAATAATATTTGTATGAAATTATCGAATGTATAATGATCGCATATGGCAGCAGGTTACACAATAAACGGCTGGCCAACATTGCCAACATCGAATTACGATCAAGAACTTAAAATAGTAAATTTTCAATTAAATCAAAAAATGTTAAAAGTTATGCTGAAGATCAATTTATTGTGAATTTAAAAATGGAAACTACTGAAAAAAATATTGAAAATAAAAGATATGAAAACATAAATAAATGATATGATATACGAACATAAATATATGATTAAGATATGAAAACATAAGTATATGATGAGATATAAGAACATAAATAAATGATGTGATATAAAAAATAAAATATATGATTAAGATATGAAAACATAAATATATGATAAGATCTGAAAACATAACTCAGAAGCATATAACCATATTGTGGCGTTATTCGTAATAGTGAGGATTGATTTACATAGTGGAAATTCATTTTAATAGCAAGAATTGATTTAAATAGTGGAATTGATATTAATAGTAAAAACTGATTTAAATAGTGCAAATTCATATTAATAGTGAGTATTGATTTACCTGACGACGTCGGTGCGATCTTCCTGTATGGCGACGGTGGTGACGTGATGGTGAGAGGAGCGTACGTGGTGCAGGGAAGACTTGAGTGTGGTGGATGAGGGTGGTGATGTGGGTACCACACTGTCGCTGTGTGGTGATGACTCAGACCCACGACCACTGCCACCTGCACCACAACACAAACAATTACCACCTGCACCACAACACAAACAATTACCACCTGCACCACAACACAAACAATTACCACCTGCACCACAACACCACAGTCACACCAAATTTCGCCCGTTATGTCATATTTATTATCACTAAGAAAGATTCATAGGTCATATTGTTCAAATTGCGAAACATTTTAGCACAGATACGCCCTTTTTGCCGAGTAATAGTGGGTCTGGTTGAAGCTCCAAAAGGGGCAAGAAGTTAATCGATATTTGGATAAAGTCCCATCCATTAAATTAAAAGTCCCATCTGATCATAAATTAAAAAAGATGGAATTGATTAAAGTCCCATCTGTGAATAAAATTAAAAAAGATGGAATTGATTAAAGTCCCATCTGAGTATAGAATTCACATAAGCCGAAATCTACTAATTTACACAAATCAAAAAAAACGAAAATGTGCACGCCAGTTGACCAATTAAAATGTGTTGAATTAATTATATAATTAACTGAGATGAATCAATATAATTGACCTCGCTCTGAGTATCGAGATAAACAATTCTATAGACTGGAGATAAGAAGGCCTCTATGAGAGATTCATTGATCAAATGAGATTAAAATCATGAAAAGATTTCATGTAGAAATTTAAATGATGAAAAAGTTCACAAAATCATAGTGTGGTTGAATAAGTGAAATGTGTCCAACCAAAGCAATGTTAGAAACAAATATTATTCATGACAATACAATAAAAAAATTCAATGAGGTGGAATTTGCAGGGAAAATACGAAAATATTATGACAGTAAAAGGAAAGGTTAAATGTAGATTTGGAAAAGAAATGAGGAAAGTAACTTGAAATAAAATAATTACAGGTATAATTTTACGATTAAAATAAGCCAGGAACAGGTTAGCGATTACAATTGAAGCGAAAAGGCAGAAATTAAGAGGCGAAATACAAGCAGTCAAAATTAAGCTGAACAATAATGAATACAAGGACAAAACTAGGTAAGATTTCTAGCAGGATAATAAGGCCGCTCTTAACTTGAGAGCATAAAATACGTCAGCTAAAAATGCAATATTACGTACATAATAATTTTAGATAAGAATTTTTTACAATTTTCGCTATACGCACAAATTTACAGTTTTAGTGGTCACTTAAGAGTTTGTTCCGCCTCCCGGCATAAATGTAGGCACATAATTGAGAAGTGGTGTTTGATTCACCATAATACTATCGAATTATCTTTATATGTCGCCGAGATGGATATAAATCGAGGAATATAAATATCACGAAGCGTATAAATAATAATTAAATTGAATATTAAGAAAAACCATCATAAAAAAAAAGAATTAGTATAAGGTGATTAGGATTTGTAGTTGTCGGCCAGCAAATAAAAATTATTATACTTAATCATAGATTTTCGGCAAAGAAAATAACTTAAAGGATAATTACAAATGATTTTAAAAAACCAGCGAATAACTTTCGAGCCAACCAGACATCCGGGAAAGCTGAGAAAAAAAATATAACTCAGTACTCACTGCAGTGAGTGACAGAGAGCGCATTTTCTCGTCGACGAAAACTTGAAGTCACGGACGGACAGACGGACAGACAGACGGACATGGCGAGCACAATAGTGTATTTTTTTCCATAAATGAGAAAATGCGCTAAAAAAATCTGCACGAACGGCCGGCTAGCTTTTATCACAATTACAAAGCCCTTGCATATCAAAACTTTACCTAACATTGTCATTTACTAGAGAAAATGCTTGGGCATGAAAAATTCCAACACAAATTATTCATTTGGTTTGTAAATGCAAGGGATTATGAATTATTAAATAGACGCAGAACTGAGTATTGTATCACTGCAATCAAGCATCGCACAACAGGAAGTGATAAGCGCTACAAAATAAAAAAAAATTCCTTATATAACTACCATGAAAAAATAATAATTAACAGAAACAGAAATAATTAACAAAATTAACCTTAAATTAATGCGTTGAATAAAAGGCAAGAAAAGTGGCTTAACTGTCAACGAGTATGTACGCAAATGCAATAAATATTAAATGAAAATGTGTTATCTCCACCATTTTTATGTACCGTATTAAAAATTATTAAATGCTATTTATCTCTGCTATTAAATTCATTATCTCCTGTATTTTTTGGAGTGATGTAAAAACAGTAATTGCAAATATGTATACCCTGAATATGAGTTATATAGAAAAGCAGTGAATTTTACAGTTTTCAAAACATTTAATTTTATTTTCGATTAGAATAAACTTAATACAGGAACAAAAATATAGCAAAAATGAACCATCTCCATCACTACTTTGGCCACAGACATCTGAATGTTAGAAAAAAAATTGATAACATGCTAATAAATAAATAGAAGCCAATTGGCAATAATTTATTGAAATACGATCAATTTACTTATTATTTAAACAAACGATACACGATAAATAAACGTAAACGATACAAAAACTTTTGATTGGGCGAGTAAAGCAGGTCTATACATAAAAAAATAACTAAAACTGGCCGTCTATTTTTCTTCGTATACAAAATTTTTCTACAAAAAACTATTACCAGAGGAACATATATTAGGAACATCAAACTCTCAAGTTAACAGGGAAACAAGCGATTGAGTTCACTTCACTTGATAATAACTCAAGATATGAACAATATGAACGCCTCAGCACTCCATACAACGCAAGGAAAAAATAAAACTGAGCTTTTAAGAGAGGAACATAAGGAAAAAATATACATTACCAGCCAACTGTATTGTTATAATCATGTATTGGTGATAACAATAACACTACGGCTGACTGTTTCAAATAAGATTATGGCTCTGTAACAATGTAATAATAACATAATGGCAGGCTGTAATAATGTAATAAAAACACTACGGCTGACTGTAATAATGTAATAAAAACACTACGGCTGACTGTAATAGTGGTAATATTATTAGCATTACGTGTACTAGTGAGTACGAGTAGCGAACTACACGCTGGTGCAGTGGGTGAAAGGCAACAAAGGTTCAGGTTGGGCAACCAACATAAATACTTTATTGAATGAAAATTCGGCTCGCTATCGCACTAAATAATAATAATACTATATTTTAAACTAAATCGAATCCATAATAAGACATACAAATCAAGAATAACTATAAAAAATATCACATATTGCGGGGTGAAGTTAATTAAAAATATCACACTCTCAAACAGAACAATAATATTCTAGTCGTCCATATAGAAAAATGGAAATAACTCCAAAACGATAATGGACGCCGCCTCAATGAATACAAATCAACAATAACTAATAAAAAAATCTGAAGTTAATCGGGGTGAAGTTAATAAAATATATCACACTCTTCGAACAAAAATATTCTAGTCGTACATATAGATAAATGTAAATAACACCAAAACTTTAATGAACGCCGCCTCAAAGAGGAGAAAAAACAACAAATACGGGACTTAGGCTGCCTTTTGAGAAGAAAAAAACAGCATATACGGGACCTGGGAACGGGGACCGAATACTAACGAAAAGAAAAAACAACAAATACGGGACTTAGGCCGCCTTTTGAGAAGAAAAAAAAAACAACAAATACGGAACCTAGGAACGGGACTGAATACTAATGAAAAGAAAAAAAAAACAAATACGGGACCGAGGACCGAATACCTCTGACGAAAGGCGGGGCAAAGGCCACAGAGGCACCGGACCGTGTGGGGCCCGCTGTGCGTGGGGACCGCGGGGGCACAGGAGGGGGCGGGCGGGCAGACGAGCCCCGGAGGGGACGGTCCTGCAACACCCGCGGTAAATTCACCGCCCCACCCGTGGGGTCCTTGGCCCCCACGGGGACGTCGGGGGGAGACGTGGTGGTGGTGGTGGTGGTGAGGCCACCAGGGTCCGTGGTGGTGACGTTGGTGCATGGCTCGGTGGTGGTGGTGGTGATGGTTGTTATCACTTCTTCGTGATGCATAGAAAGATACAGAAATTTGCGCATTGCTGTTCAAGTCTTTTTATTTGATTCATTTTATATTTAATTAGCATTAAAATAGAAAGATACAGAAATTTGCTCATCTTTTTACTTGATGCATTTTATAGTAAATTAGCATTAAACAAAAGTGATGAGTATTACGTGAGTTTAAATTCATTAAATTAAATTCAGATTCCACATACTAAATGGTCAACAATCTTAAAATCTCGACTGTATCAAGTGAATATCACTAAAAATACACACAAAAATGGTGAAAATACAAAACAAGTGACGCTTAAGTCACTATTTTAAAAGGTTCGCAGCAGGTTATACAATTCATTCACTATACTAGACCGAGTGAAAGGATTAATCGTTTTCACTATTATGAAAGGTTCTATGTAGGCCGTATATTTCGTATTAAACGAGACTGTGTGAAGTGACTTGTCAGTCACTATGAACGGCGCCTTTGAACACAGTAAAATGGCTTTCACAACATTCACCAAGAAAATATCGGTAAAAATACTTAACAACGATTAACTAATATTAAAATTAATAACCCCAAAGTAACATTGTGCAAAAAAACTAATTAGAATTAATTTTCATAGCACAAATTCGAAAATAATCCATATCAAGTTCTCAGGAAATTTCTATTCATTATCAATGTTGATGAATTTTGTCCGAATTGAGTTAAGGAGCGACGCGTTGAGCATATAAGGTTTGAAATATATGTTTGAAAAATAAATATAAATAAATGTTCTAATGTGAAATAAGAAACAGCTTCAAACGTATTAGGAGGCCGAATCAATATTTCAGTCAGTTGAATTGTAATCATAATTTAGAATATGTACAAATCCATCAAGGATATATTTCAATATCGAGATTAATCAACACAGGGCTGAGCAAACTGAATTAATTAGGTAATTAATTTAACATTAGTTCATTCATAGCCATGAATGACAGTGTTTGAATGTCACGAATGATACCACTCAACATAAACTAAATAATCACTATATATTATAAAACCAAAAAAATTTTTACTTAAAAAATTCTTAGGGTTCAATTTCTATTACGAGGAAATTAATAGGTTATTATTGTGTTAGAATAATAGAAATCCTGACAAAAAAGCTTGAAACTAATTTAAAAATAATAATAATAAGTTATCGCCATCTTCATTGTAGCCTCCCGACAACAAAAATAGTTAAAATGAATAATAAATTACGGTATCGGGAAACGTAAAGGAACGCAAGTTTTCAACAACATCTGATGTTTTGTCAGATTCTGAAGACTGTAATGACTGTAAACACTTTGACGACTGTAAACACTTTAACCGGATCAGACGAAGCTCCGTAATACAAGAGATGCAAGACGGATCAGTGCAAGGCTTTGAACAAAATAATAAGAGCCACGAAATCAAATAATGCATCGTAGAAATGTTAACGTTTTACTTAAACTGAACATAATTCAGAAATTTTATTATAAACTTGAAAAAATAAAATGAGCCGTCCTGGTTTACAAAAAAATGTAAACCTGCTGTACGATGCACCAAAGTCAGCAAAAAATACACACAACTCACAGAAAACGAACAAATTGTTAACAAAAAACATTATCTCGTCTTCATTCAAACTTGCATTAAAGAAAAACCCACTCCTTGACTATTGCAATAAACTCAGGATGTGAACTTCAAACGCATGTTCTGTAATACAAGAATTGCCAGCACCAATTAAATGGTAGGAATATCATTACTCTATAGTTTAATCATCAAGATGGTAGAAATAACATTACTCTATAGTTTTAATCATCAATTTAAAGAACGCTCACAGTAAGAGAGACTGACTAATTTAAATAATTTACCTACTTCAATTCAATTAATTAGAAAAAAAAACAGTGAAGTAGAACTTTAACAGAATTTGCATATTGTTCAGTAGCGATATGGTTAAAGTAATTAAAATATTATTGGTTGTATGAGAAATATCATCAGAGTTGTGGTTAGAAAGGCTAAATCCTTGGTCAATAGAAGAACATGTCAAAAAATATTTAATACGCATTAATTTGGGCAAAAACGCGAATAACTAATTTTTGACCAAATCATAATCGAGACAAGAAGCTTTTCATGATCTTATGAAGCAAATTGTGATTTTATGGATGATAAGGACCAGTATTGCTAATAATAAATGATCAATATGGAAATCATAAAAAACATTACACGTCCAACCTGTAATAAACAAGAAAAACGTATATCTGATGCTGTAAAAAAAAATTCTCAAAAGACGTAAAAAAATAATTGCAACGATTTTAGCACGACGACTACAGAAACAACGAAAGCAAGACCACCACAAAAAAAAATCTTTGATGAAACTTAAAGCATTTAGGTACGTTAAGATGGAACCGTGACTTGAGAGACGCCATATTTAAAAGAAATCAAAGCAGGATTCAGCCGTAAATAATATTTTTGACCTCAAAATCACTGATGATTAGTTGAATTAGATTAGTCAAGATCACTAAATTCGGGCCCATTAATTTTGTCACAAGCAAAAATTAATGAAGACAAACCTCCGTTTAAAAAACAACCAGCAGTAATGGTGATGTGGAATTAAACTTATAAAAGTAATAACACTATGCAATAATAAAATTAGGTAATTAAATTAATAAAAACGATCGCTCCGCACGTAGGTAACGAATAAACCGTTATAACAATAACGATGGATAATTCAATAACATATATTTTAACCAGAACAAAATGGAAACATTAAAGTAAATCATAAGTGAAAATTGATAAGCTCCAAAGTAAGCCTGGGACAACAACAATTGCCCTCACATTGGCACGACAGAGAAAAATTAGCAGCTGGATTAATGTTCATTTAAATCAAATGCAACAATATTTAACATTAGTAGCTGGAGCAGCACTGCAAGCAAAAAATAATAGCGCAGGATAGTAACGTGAAGTAATAACATTACGCAAGGAAAATGGTTTGACGCCTGGACGCATGGTTAATGGTTGAATGGCGCAGAGTTAAAGGCTGATCACAAAGCGCAGAGTTAATGGCTGATCACAAAGCGCAGAGTTAATGGCTGATCACAAAGCGCAGAAAAAGCGCAGAGTTAATGGCTGATCATAAAGCGCAGAGTTAATGGCTGAGCACAAAGCGCAGAGTTAATGGCTGATCACAAAGCGCCGAGTTAATGGCTGATCACAAAGCGCAGAGTTAATGGCTGATTATAAAGCGCCGAGTTAATGGCTGATTATAAAGCGCAGAGTTAAAGGTTAATAATAAAATGCAGATATCAAATAAGACCAGGCGGGGACAGCGAGCGGAGAATCCTACCTCGATCAGACTCAGGCTTGTGGATGTTAGACTCAGAGTCTGGCAACGCTTCTGCTGTGGAGCTGAGCTCAGCCTCCGCTGTAGAAGCAGTGGCAGTAGTGACAACATCAGCAGCAGTAGTAGCAGTAGAATTACTGCGTGCAGTGACAGTAGCAGTAGCAGCAGTGCCAGGGTCTAAGAGATGAGAAGAAGAGTGCGGTCTCTGGAAGCGCAGCGATGTACCACGGCGACGGGAAGGCGAGTGTCGCAGCGCTGTGTATATAACAACATTACGTGTGTTATATACACAATACAATTAAAAATGTGTTATATTCACAATACAATTAATGTAAAAGATACAATGTCTGTATCTTTTACCCCCGGCATTACCAACAACCGATTCAAACGTGACCAAGAATCGATGTGTTCGTAACTCTTGTCGTCACCAACACCATTGGTGTCTATCACAGTAACATTATTGCTCGAACATTGTTTGGATTTATGGACCTAGATTTTAGTAAAAATAAATAAGAATGACAAATGATGGACAATAATATCAAGAAGGAGCCGATGGAGAAGTGCACGTGAGTCAAGAAAATCATTTCGATCGCCGCTCGTTTTTGTAAAAATTTGCAGTCGCGCTATCGGATCGGCGGAAATATTAATATTGATAAAAATATATTAATTAATATATATTAATATTAATTTTGGTGTACAAAATTTGTGGGCGGCACTTGTTTGGATTGGTTAGCGTCCGAGTTGAAATATAACGCTGTTATATCATGCACCTATATATGCTCATTCAAGTTTTTCACTTCAGTCAATTACTGTAATATTTTATTGTTATTCAATTCATCATATCTCGTTAGCCCACAGACCATGATTGCTCTGCTGTAAGTGACCATTAATTTTTCACATGAGCAATGCTAAATATTTATTAACTTAGAAAATTTAAGGAGCAACAAGAACGAAATACCTATCCCAAGAAACTTGTGCAGAGATTGTGAAATAAAACGTAGCCCTATATGATATCCTTCATCTATAGTGAGGAAAAACTCATAAAATACAATATAAACGACATAGCGACAACTAATACTTCAAAATCAACTAAGAGCAAAAATGAACAATGGTCGGAAAAATTTCTCACACCATTTCGAAATTATCACTTTTTTAGAAGCAAGCATTGTGTTCCATATGACTTACATGCCACACGTTGAACAACATCAAACCTTACGATTGTTATGTTTATTGTTAAAGCACGCAAATGCTGACCAGTTAATAGAATAAAACAAGAATAGCCAATAAATGAGATAATGTCAGTGGGATTTCTTGAGAGCTAATTAAATTACTTATTACAAATTATATTAAGTTTCATAACGAAATTTTCAATATTAACATTTCATTGAACAATTTAAGAGGCAGCCCTGAAACCTGTTTTTAAATTATTTATAAGAATAATATCATTGTATTGAAGGTCATCTAAGTGATATTAGAAGGAAGTAACGAGCATAAAACAATTTTTTTTATTTCTAAAACAACAGAAAATTGTAAAATTCTCATGCGTGCTTAAGAGAAATTTAAAGGTTGCAGCAGAGGCGTGCTTGAGTCAAATAACATTTTCAATATATTAAGTACGGTATGATATATTTTCTACTATTTTATTGAAGTCACGAAAGTTGTTTCGGAATGCAAGAGTATTCGTATTCGCAAGTATATGCAATGAACGAACCCTGATCCAAAAGAACAGTAAATTTTAATAAATAATTTTCTTAGTGTCAGAGAAAAGAGCAAAGAAAAATAAACGGCTCATATTGACCAAATATCGACGCACATTTTCACAAACAGCACGAGCACAGAGCGGACTGATGCGCCTTTAGCTGTGTTAAGCTGAGTAAGGATGGCTCACACAATGGAAGTGCACCGTTATCTGGACAAAGTCTCACTCATTTTTTAGTGAGACTCACTCAGTGAGTCTCACAAAAGTGAGACTCACTGAAAAGAGAAAAAAAAGTGAGTCTTTTTTTCTCACTCAGTGAAGATTTACACCCCATTTTTTGCAATGCTCGTAATTTTTCTATGTATACTTTAATGCAGTTTAGTAATCAATTTAAACAAGATCACATTATACATTCCTAATTTGTAAGTGAAATTTATAGAGCTTTTCAAGTATACTAAAAGCTGTCAGTGGCAGCTGATGGCACATATATATTACATGTCAATAAATATTGTATTGAGAAGAATGCATTCAAATAATCTAATAAAACTAAGAACACAGGTAGCAAGGCATATAGGTATGTGTATCTAATAAGCGACAATAAAATTAGGAACATCAGCGGGAGAAAAATGCGTGCAGGGTGCAAAAAAAATGCTGGTCTACAGCGGATAGAGTATAATTGATTTGTTCGATGAATTTTATGCAAATTATGTCAAGTTTCAATCGAATTATAGAATATAGTTTCATGCGAATTGGTAAAATATCGTAGATGAATATTGCATGGAAATAACTGATTCTTCATTGAACCATTAATTTTGTAAAAGAACGCATGTTATCGAGAAAAAAAAAATTAAATAACTTCTGAGCAGACACGGTACAAATACAAATATATTTAATTACAAGGTGTGATGTACGCAGTAGAACTCGTCGTATAAAACGTTATGTGAGGAGCTAAATACAAAGCAAAGCAAAATATACAAAAAATCCACAAACATTTCCTAGTTTTTCAGGTGTGAATTTCAAACGTACATCAATGCCAAGAGATCCTAACATATCTTCTATGGTTTGGTCAACATCACAACATGACTTGCTGATTTTACGCAAATCGAAAATATTACCATTAATAATCGGAAATAATAATAATACTCGGAAATATTAGTATTAATATTTTGAAATATATAATATTAATATTCGGAAATATATAATATTAATATTCGGAAATATTAGTATTAAGAGTGGACGCTGCAGCATTGTCGTCTACGAGTATTCTATACAAGATTAGACGACTTACAAACTCAACTTATTCATGAGAATCATCGTTATCGACATGTTATTGATTACAAGAACAGAGAATGAGACTCAATGCAGACTGGTGTGTTGGTGCAGTAGTGAACATCAGATGGGAAACAAGTTTGTTGAGACACAAAACGCTGATATGAACGCACAAACATAACATGTACTTCAATTTTAAAATTTTTCACTTTGAATGAAAATTTATGAAGTCGGAAAAAATTATAAATTAGACTATAAAAGTTGTAAATTAACATATATAACGTTACATGATATGCAATTACACCGCGTTCTGGCACATGATTTAGATTTTAGAATAAAAAAAAATGTGATTAAAACTTCATCTTTTGCTGGATGGAAATTCACGGCCTCAAGTATTGCAACCAGCAAAATGAATGTAAAATATTTCAGAAAAGTCGCTCACTCATCAGAGCATCAAAAAAGTAATGAACTTTGCAAAGTAATATTTACATTGATAATGTAAAAGTCAACGGGGATAAATTAAAAAATTTTAAGCAAGCTTCATGTAAAAGAGATTATAAAATAGACGGCGAACACGCACGACATATACTTTGAGTAGTTAGTGCCTGGTTTAACATAATACAGTCTATAAAGCAGTATAATGAAGAATGGTGGAGCATGTCAGACAGAAAACACGACATGCGTAGTGATGGAATATTTAGCCGGAAAATACATCGTCTGGGGGAAGCATGCGTGAGCAGCTTCGTGGGGAAGTCGTGGGGAAAGTAAGGTGTCCCGAGACGATCATGGGACCAAGTCCTGATGGTACAAATTCGGGCCCAAGAATGAGCCATGTGAGCCCATGAGCGCACCACGTTGAGAGGGAGCTAATTCGGGCCTAAATGAGGAAAATTTTTGGCCCAAAATAGGGCAAAGTCGGGGAAAAGATGAGACAAATTCGGGCCCAAGAGGGAAAAAATTCCGGCGCAAAATAAGGCAAAGTCGGGGAAAAGACGAGACGAATTCGGACCCAAGAGGGAAAATTCGGGCCAAAAATGGGGCGAAGTCGTGGATAAGATGAGACATATTCGCGCCTAAGAGGGAAAAAATTTGGGCCCAAAATATGGCCAATTAAGTCGGGGATAAGATGAGACGAATTCGGGCCCAAGAGGGAAAAATTCCGGCCCAAAATAGGGCAAAGTTGGGGATAAGACGAGACAAATTCGGGCCCAAGAAGGAAAAAATTCGGGCCCAAGAAGGGAAAATGCCGGCCCAAAATAGGGCAAGAGCAATGGCGGGGACAAGATGGGTCAAATTTGTGCCCCAGAGGGAACAACGTCGGGCTCAAGAAGTGGCAACGTGGGCCCAAGATGGGCCCTACGTCAAAAGCAAGATAAAGCCATGAAGAATAAAATAAAATTACGTATCATCGTACAGAATAATGTGATATCAGTAAGGTCATGCAGGTCGTGTAGGGTCCTGTATGTCTGTCTATGTAGGGACATTTATAATTAAGCATGATCAAGTATAATCATGTAGGGTTAAAGTAGACTCATGCAAGGTGATGCAGCATGATGCAGGTTATGCAGGGTCAACGTACCTATGTAGCTGGAGACGAGCGTGCGGAATTTTCGATGTTGGCCCGTTACCTCGGGCAGGTCCACTACAGCAGCGGCAGTAACAACAACAACGGCCAAACATCAATCATCATCCACCATTATCATCCACCAATATACTGGTGCACTATCATCCCCAGCTCTACGCCTACAGGGAGAACATGCCTACAAGGTAGCAGGCCTACGCCATCTGTGTGATCCAGCTGAGTACACTCACATCAATGAGTGAGTCAGGATTACGCACTGTAGTGTTTTTAACGTTGAATATAGGAGCTGGACTCACGTAAGTGCTAAATCCTGACCCACATATCCCTCTGAGTATGCGTAATAGCATAAAATGAGCAATATCAGCCAAGAACCACTATAAAGAGAACACTTTCGATAATCGTTTTAGGGTTTCGATTTTCAAAATTCTCGATTAACCGAGAACAAGAAAATTGATAGAAATTCAAGAAAGAATACTTTGGATGTGGAAATATATACCGCTGAAACGATGTAATGTTGATACAAGACTACAGGGATGTACAGGGAATTCCTAGTCAAGGAAAATTCAACAGGTAAAGACTATTAACCCTCTTCGCAATAATAGTAAAACTGATGATAGTCAAAGAAAATTCAACAGATAATACCATTAACCTTTAACAAATAATACTGATGAAGTCAACACGCTGGTCACCGTCACTGTGAAGACATCGCATCATAAGACATCTCCAAAACGCTATGATGAACAAACGATTTATCACGGTAAGAAAATAACTTTCAGAGAATTAAGTGCGGCGGTTGAGGCGAGTCGATCACGGAAAATGTCACAGGGAATGCAACGTGAACAATTATACATATTCTGCGACCGACGAATCAGAAAAGTATGGACATCCGAAGGACAGAAAAAGTCTACAACCCTCGAAAATTCAAACCCAAAGTTCAACATGAGACTGAAAACCAACAGAGAATAATGCACAAATGAATTAAATCCATTCTCAGCCTTTTTTAAAATTGGAATGCAAGTGTCTTGGAAAATCAAAATATTTTTGTGGAAAAAATTGTACATGAGGAAATATATAATAATATTTCCAATATTGATTATTAAAATAACTGTAAATATTCTAAGAACCTAATAAACAGAGGAACACTTTTATTTAATTCAGAATAAGTCGAAGGTGTAAACATAGACAGGTGTAAAACATACAGGTGTAAACATAGATATTCGAGTGACGACGATATAAGCTAATAAAAACAAGTTTAAAACAACACGAATCAATGAAGA
This sequence comes from Hyalella azteca, assembly GCF_000764305.2. NCBI lineage: Eukaryota > Metazoa > Arthropoda > Malacostraca > Amphipoda > Hyalellidae > Hyalella > Hyalella azteca. The sequence continues at coordinate 242,820 of NW_025944327.1, forward strand.
AATAATAAATACGATTCAAGTGTAGTCCATTGCAAGGAATAACTCAAGACGCAATAGCAAGTATTAAATGAAGGAATGTATGAATTTGAACGAGATCCACGCGCCATTTTCTGATTTTTCCTCCGTGGGCAGGGATCCCAAACGAACTTGACGAAACTTTTGCGTCTGTAATTTAAAACTTTGCATTTATGTGTGGCCATAATATTGGCTTAATTCCTAGCTGAGGTCCAAGTTTAGAGCAACAAAAGTTTCAAGATTGCATTTGAAGTCCTTAGAAATGAAAGACAATAATGATCGCATCCAAAGAGAACTTTGAGATATAATACTAGTACTAATGATACCGGATAAGTGGTTGATCATTCTGACATTACTAGACTGAAGACTAGATAGTTCTAAATATTTGACTAAAAAACTAATTGAAAGCTTTGATTGCCATATTACGCTTGTTTCGTAATGTGTTAACAAAAATTTCATTCATTTATAAGCTGACTGTGTACTATAAGGAAAATTCAAGCAAGGGGCCCACTCTATATATCTACCTACTTCTACTTTGCCTCTACCAAATCAATACATCAAACCAACAAGAAAGGATTGGGCAATAAATAAAACAGCGAGTTAACTAAAATCATAAAGAAAATTCGATTAACTTCACATTTGCAAACAAAATAGCAACTAAAAGTGTGAACGAAATTAGGATACGATGAAAACATAGCTTCTCTTCGCGAAACTTACTTGCCGGCGAGTGGCCACCGGTTCTTGGGGACAAGTCTTTCTTGTGCGCAACGAACCAAACAAAATCAGGATAAACAATGTGATAAAGTAATGAAATATGCATAAAGTGGAAACTGAATACTAGAACTTAGAGGGAAGTTGGTGTGAAAAAATCACGAATCTAGGCAAAGAAATGGGGAAAACGGAAAGAGAACAATTAAGGTATTGTAAAAGAGAGAAAGAGTGGCAAGAACACGAGTATTAGAGAACAGTGAAGACGAAAAGGAGTGGCAAGAACACGAGTATTAGAGAACAGTGAAGGCGTTGTCGTGAAGAATAGAAAGGCAAAAACAGGAGTATTAGACAACAGAAAAAATGCATATTCGAAAACAGGAAAACTTATGTAATAAGAAATAAATATAACACCCAGGGTAAATATGTAAAGGTTCAACACATTATTTAGTAAAAATGAACAATGATAGCGATGCAAGATAGTGACACGTCAAGGGGGAATATGGAAGTGCTGGTATGGCTGAGCTGCAGTACTTTATAACAGTCAATTAATCATTCAAATAATATCAAACAAAAGCACGTATACAAACTCAAATTAAATTTAAATGTTGAATAAAATCTGTTATGAACTAATCATGATGTCAGGGGAAGGATTCAAGTAAACGCTCAAGTAGGTTACGTCAATCCACTCATAATTCTGTAGTATTGAAATTATCTCAAAATAAAATCAACGATAAATTAGTAATAATAGACATAATAATAATAAACTTACCGTGCCTAAAATCAAACAAGGTGCCACAAAAAAAAATCAGCGTGATAAATATAAGCCTAGCTACAATAACCGGCATTAACCAAGAAATGAATAACGTCAGTAACAACCCCGAAAAAATACGTCAGAGATAACCCCTTAAAAATACGTTACTGATAACTAAGAAATACCCGCCATTGATAACCAGAAAAATATGCCGCGTTTAGCAAAGTTTCATGCGCCACTGATAACCAAGATAAAATGCCATAGATAACTAAGAAAAAAACATGAGAAATTAAATTGAACACAATTCAACTGAACGATCACAAAAACGACCTTGGCTGTGCATTTAATCGGAAAATTCGATAAAAGAGAATATGGCCATATGACAACTTCGTCAAACGAAATTCTTTTCTGTTGCATTTTCAAATGCGTAAAGTAAAAAATGAAAACGGCTCCAGAGAAAAAAATACCAATTCTATTCTAAGAAATGAACATTATTTGTTATTTCCAATTACACAAATGACCAGGCAAGAAACCGCTGTCAAAGATCTTAATGCGATCAATTGCGATAACGACAATTTTCAATTGCGATCACAACACAACGATCATTGCACAAATATTAGAGAAGCTGGACAATGCAACCTCAGCATTATCCTCTCACGCCTATCATTAAGATCCTCTTATTATCCTCCTACCTCAAAGCGGTTACTCTCAACTGAATGGAGATTTCCTCCAAAAAATGTAGTCTCGGAAAATCTTAATCATATTCAAGAGCATCAAGAGAACTAAAAAAGACTAACATAGCAGCTTCAACAAGTCATGGAACTAGAGCTATAACAAGAGCAAATTCAGAAACAACAGCAATAAGAGCCATAACAACAATCGCTGTACATAATAGACGTTAGGTCAAACGATATCGAGAACAACCAAACGCATACCAATAATTCCGATAACCCTGCAGCAACATAACAATCTTGTTCAATATTGAAGACCGCACTCCTTTCAAAGTTAACTTATTTTTCAAGTCTCGCCGATAATAACATATAATCTACATGAGTGAGCCTGGCTTCCTGAGTACAATAGAAGATGAGACATGCTAAGGACATCATTAGGGAAACTTGAAAGCACATTTGCCGGATTAAAGGCACTATAGCATATAATTAAAGGCATATAAAAGGGTAGTGAGGGCACCGAATGAGGGTAGTGAGGACACCGCAAGAGGGTAGTGAGGGCACTGCAAGAGGGTAGTGAGGGCACTGCAAGAGGGTAGTGAGGGCACCGCAAGAGGGTAGTGAGGGCACCGCAAGAGGGTAGTGAGGGCACCGCAAGAGGGTAGTGAGGGCACCGCAAGAGGGCAAAGGGGGCAGCATTAGAGGATACATAAGAGCAGACACTCACGCGACGGTATCCTCTTGAAGACGCGCTCAGCCATGAATTTCTGGAAGCGCTGCGCGTAGAAGTTCGGCCGGTGCACCGAGATCGTGTCCTGGGGACATGGGGGGCTTAGACCAGTGGCAATACTTTCAAAACTCGCTAAGTGAACGTAAATACTTACGTCCTATTTTCTCGTCTACGATTGGTGGATTTTGCTTGAAAGGCCGTCATTGATTGGCTGATGAACTTACGATCACTTAACTTTTTTTGAAAGTATAGGCCCTGGACACTTAGACCATGGGGAAGAAGGGGGCTCATACACCACGACACGGGGGGAGGGATTCATATTCAGTATTCATAACAATGATTAATGTTCAATATTTTTACTCAATATACATCGGCAACTTTGTTCAATATCTGACGACTTTGTTCATCATCAGACCTCCGTACTTGGATTGTTTTGCGGTCTCACATTTGAGCTCCGCACTAGTGCTCTAATTTCAGGTTTAGTAATATAAGTATAAAATATTTTTATTTGACTTAAATAAAAAAAAAAAGTATCAATCATATTTAACCTTTCACTGCTTCTACAGTGTCACCATACTCTTGATGTTGTGCACTGCACCACTCACCCCATCCGTCACCATACTCTTGATGGTGTGCACCACTCACCCCGTCCGTCACCGTACTCATGATGGTGTGCACCACTCACCCCGTCCGTCACCATACTCTTGATGGTGTGCACCACTCACCCCGTCCGTCACCATACTCTTGATGGTGTGCACCACTCACCCCGTCCGTCACCATACTCTTGATGGTGTGCTCTAGTTTCTTCTTAAGTCTGTAGCTCTGCAGGATGTCGATGATGCCGAGGAAGAGCAGCAGGCGCTCGCCTCGCACGTTCCTCGCAGGAATGCCCCCAGGCCTGCCATACATCAACATTAATCACAATACTTATTATAAATATTACCTACTATTAATCACAATACTATTATATTATATTATTATTACTATCATTATTCACAATAGTAATATACCATCAGCATCTAATAGACGAAGAAATGATCACAATACTAATATACCATCAGCATCTAATGGACGAAGAAATGATCACAATACTAATATACCATCAGCACTTATGTTTGCATAGGTAATCGACGAAGAAATAATCCTAAAAATTGTCATCATTTATGACGAATAAATCATCAACATAAACATAATTAGTGGTAATTAATTGCTCAGAGTTGCGACTGAGACACCAAGGGGAGCTCACCCCCCATCAAGGCTACGCTAGTTAATGTTCAAGAACTAGCGACACTAACGCACCCTAGCACGTCAACTTGGCTAGCAACGTCAAGCTCCTTAAACTTTTTTCCCCAGTTTCTCGGAAATATCAAGTTCGTTACATTTATAATAATTATTAATAGTACAAGACCACACGTGGTCCTTCACGTCCCACACTCCCGAAACGTGGTCTTTTACGTCCCACACTCCCGATACGTGGTCCTTTACGTCCCACACTCCCGACACGCAGTCCTTTACGTCCCACACTCCCGACACGTGGTCCTTTACGTCCCACACTCCCGAAACGTGGTCCTTTACGTCCCACACTTCCGACACGCAGTCCTTTACGTCCCACATTCGAAAGGATCCCAATATTTCCACAAATATGCCCGATCAAAGGCCAAAATCAGTGCCTCAGTGGGGCCTCTGAAAAATAACGATGATTTGGTGGGGGCAACTTTGAGTCTGTTGCGTGCTAGCCCGCTCTCTAGTTGTGTGATGTAAGGTTGTACTTGTGTAGAGCATGTGTTAGCATTGGTGTGCGTTGATGTAATTGTGATGTCATCTGCGTAAGACGAAATGTGAATGTTGTCTGGTGGGGCTGGAATGTCGTGCATGTAAAGGTTGAAAAGTGTTGGTGAGAGGACTGATCCTTGGGGTACTCCGTTCGGTATGTTTTTTGTGTGATGATTTGCCATTGTAGTGAACGAATGACTGTCTGTCTGTTAAATAGTTGGCAAGCCAACGTTTGGTGTTGTTATGCAGTGTTGTTTTCTAGATTTTATCCGTGAGTGGGAAGCGTGGGATGGCATCAAATGCTTTGCTAATGTCAATTGTAATCAGTAGTGTGCGATGTGCTGGTCGCTTGGAGTTAATGCCATCTTGTATACGTTGTGTGAGGTTGGTGAGGAGTGTGGTGGTGGAGTGATGGGTTCTGTAACCGTGTTGTGTGGGATTGGGTAGATGACTGATGCTAGCATAATAATTTACCAATATGTTGGACTGTTGTTTGCGGGAGGGGATGGTATCCGAGGAGGTAATTGCCGAGTGAGATGGGGTGAGGCCACTGTTGGAGTTAGTGTCCAGCCCTGACACCTACGAGCCTCACGAGTTTGCCTCACTAACTCGTGAGGCTCGTAGTCGTCAGGGCTGGACAGCGTCGGCTCGACCTTCACGCCCCCCGCCGCCACGAGCGCCCCCCTCAGGGCCGCGGCCTCCATGTCCACCCTCACTTCATCAGGCTTAGCGTGACCTTGTGATGAGTTTAGGACGTCCTAGTCCACGGTCACGCTGATGCGCCGCCTTCGTCGTCCTCCGTCTCCGAATCGTCGTCGGATGTAACGTTGGACGTGTTCCGTCTATTAGCCCTCCTTTGGGCGAGCTGATGCAAGATGCTGTTGCTTGTCACTTGCTGAGGGTGGTTTCCCATTACTGGACAATCCGGGATCTTGCTCAACCACTTGTCCAGTTGTCTCTTGAATGTTGCAAGGGTAAACTCCCCTCCTCTCAGCGCTTTTGGCAAGGCATTAAAGAGCCTCGGTCCTACCACGGACAGTGATCCCTCACGAAGAGTCTGTACTCTGGCCGCGGCTCGGTTGTTAAATGGGGGAATCCTGCACAGTCTCCCTCTTCTTTCGTTGTAATATGTCGTTATTTTGGAGGTCTCACTCTCAAAGTTGGGAGCCAGTCCGTTTATCATCTTCCACGTGTACAGTATGATATACCTTTTCCTTCTTCTCTCCAGTGAGTACAGTTCCAGGTAACGATTGATTGAGAAGATTGAGTACGATTTAACTCTGTTGACTCATACTATACTGGAGTGTTCCAGTGAATAGTCTGGAATTAGGGAAAGTCAGTAAAAAGTGAGTGAGTTACCAATTGATTGTAAAACATGGCAGCCAAAGTCTGTGTTAGTAAACCTGCCGGAGAATGTCTGGAATGCAAAAAAATGCAATTTTGGACAATTGGCACTAAGATGTAACACATGCAGACAATTTTGTCACTTCGAATGTTCACTACTTCCAGAATACCAACTTGAAAAATATTTAAAAACGAGAACATCATTCATGTGTAGAAAATGCGTTATGAACGAGAGGTGGGCGAAAGAAGCCATGGAGAGTGTGCAGACGGTTCAAGCGTCCGAGAGAAGAAGGCCTATCATGAATGGGTCTCTCTGTTCGACTAAGAGGCGGCTACCCTCAACTCCCCTCACTCCCTCAACTCCCCTTACTCCCTCAACTCCCCTTACTCCCTCAACTCCCCTTACTCCCTCTACTTCCTCCCCCCCATCCCTCACTGCTGCCCGACATGATCCGCCTACCCCGACCCTTGACCGTAGAGTTGCCCCTCTCCTCTTTAAATGCCTCGAACAAGAAACATTTAACTGTTAAGAAACGCGTTTGCTGGAGATATCTTCAGGGCAAGTGCGATGGGGAGAATGAAGAAATGAACTGTAACTATTCTCACCCTAAGATCTGTCAAAAATTTGCAACATTTGGAAGCAAAAACCAACGCGGATGCAAAAACGGGAGAGACTGTCAATATTACCATTCGTTCCTATGCTGGAATATTATTAAAAATGTAGCTTGCAAACGTGATTCCTGTCGGTTTTGCCACCTTAAACTCAACCTGCAATTGAGTGGTAATGCCGAAGAGAGACGTGACCCTGATAGTTCCTCCTCGGAACACAGGATAGATTATACTGCCAAACCTAAAACATCAGAAAGAAATTACATGGTTAAAAAGAAATCAGTTCTGGGAAGGGCGAATCTATCGAAATCAAAGGTACAGAGCAGTTCCAAAAATTTCCGCACCGGCCAACACTACCTACCGGAGTGAAGAAGAACAAACAGGACTCGATATCAAGCGCAGCAATTTTTTAGGCCTACAGAGGCAAGTAGATCAGATTCAACAACAAATGCAGCAGCTGTTGACATTGCACGAACAACAGCAGAAATCACAGCAACAGCTGCAGAGTCAGAGACCCCTGGCAGTGCAGTGTTACAGCAACTAAGGACGCAAGGAAGGGAAGAGTCTAGCATCATGATAGCTAATATAGAGGGACTCTTCCCAAGAAGAAAACGCCACAAGATCGGCGTACTTAAAGAAATTGCTGAGACAGAAGGAATAATCATGCTTGCCTTAATCGAGTCACACCTAAGAGAAGATATCCAAGATGGAGAAATCGAGATGAAAGGCTTTCAACATTACCGAGCAGATCGAAAAGAAGGGAGAAGGATAGGAGGCGTTATAGTCTACCTCAGAAACTTCCTCGCGGCAAAAACAGTTTTCCTGCATTTAGGCTCCAATGGATATGTGGAACATGTTATACTATACATCCCCTATCTCCATCTGTGCATAGCTATCGTATACCGACCGCCTGACTGCCCGCCTGAAAAATTCAATGAAACTCTCGATGAACCTTCCCCAAAAATTCAACGAACCTTCCTTTCATTCCTCCTTGAAAATTCAATGAACCTTCCCCAAATATTGTGGTTGCGGGAGATTTTAACCTACCACACATACGATGGCCAAACTTGGACTGTGCAGAACGGCGCAGAAATCAAACCAGAAACCAGGCAACACAACTACTTCGATTCGCTAGGGAGCACTTGCTAAGCTAACAGGTTCTTGTGCCAACGAGAGAACATAATATCCTGGATCAATTCTACACCAGCAATGAAGAACTGGTTGCTGTTATTCGTGTTGAGGAGACCACACTGTCTGACCATCGACTAGTGGTGGTCAAGACAACAATTGAGAGGGGAACCTAGCCAAGATGTTGTATGTATGTGTTTTTTGGTATGTTTTTTGTGTGATGATTTGCCATTGTAGTGAACGAATGCCTGTTAAATAGTTGGCAAGCCAACGTTTGGTGTTGTTATGCAGTGTTGTTTTATAGATTTTATCCGTGAGTGGGAAGCGTGGGATGGCATCAAATGCTTGCTAATGTCAATTGTAATCAGTAGTGTGCGATGTGCAGGTCGCTTGGAGTTAATGCCATCTTGTATACGTTGTGTGAGGTTGGTGAGGAGTGTGGTGGTGGAGTGATGGGTTCTGTAACCGTGTTGTGTGGGTGAGAGGGGAATATGAGGCGTGATTATGGAGAGTGTAAGGCGCTCTACAACTTTGGATGGTGTGCAGAGGAGCGTAATGGGCCTGTAGGAGGCTGCCTCGGTGGGGGGTTTGTTCGGTTTCAGGGGAGTTATGATTTTGCCGGTTTTCCAGATTGATGGTATGATGCAGTTGGCAAATGAAAAGTTGGCTATATTTGTGAGAGTGCATATGATACCATGCGGGCCGAGATGTTTCAGATGAATGTTTGAGATGTTGTCTGGCCCCATGGCTGAAGAATTTTTGAGCTTTTTTATGACACGTAAGGTGTCTGATGCTGTGGATAAGATGTAGTTATTCGCCAGTGGAAATTTGTGTTTGCGCCTGTAAATATGTCTGTCTGCCCTATGCTTGGGTAGATGACTGATGCTAGCATAATAATTTACCAATATGTTGGACTGTTGTTTGCGGGAGGGGATGGACTCGTTCGAAATGTCCGCCATATCCACCCCATCCTTTGCCGGCTCGATATGGGCATTTCCTCGATATGGGTATCGACATCAGTACTCATCAACACTCCGAGATCTCGAACTAGTTGCTTCTCCTCAATTTCCTGTTGGTCAACTCAGCCATTCATCCAACTCTGGTTGATAAATGAGTACCTGGCTTGTCCAGGGTGTTGTGTAATGCAATCAAATGGTTCTGGCGGGTCAGCGAGCCAGTGATGGTCGTAGAACTACCAGTGGTACCAAGTGCCCGGAAAAACTGACTGAACCACCACTACCAGGCAAAATAGGCCAAAAAGGGTAATTACACACACACACACACACACTTACGACAAGTGCCCTCCCCCTTTACGACACGTGGGTCCCCCACTCACGGCCCGTACCCCTCATAACCCCCACTCACGGCACATGGTCCCCCTCATAACCCCCACTCACGGCACATGATCTTCCTCATCAATAGGGTCAGCAGCGTCGGCCTGGATGCTCTCCATGGCGGTGCTGTGTGCCACCAGTCGCTGCCTGTTGATACTTCGGCTTCTGCTCAGTCCCCCGCCACCATCACCTCCACCGCCATCACCGCCACCACCGCCACCATCAGACCCTGACCCGCCAGAGTCATCGTCACTCCCGCCACAGCCGCCAGACGCGCCCACGCCGGCGCCGCTCTTGCCGTTGTTACGACCGTTCGCTCTCTCCTGGTCGTACGAGGGAACAATTATTATACCCAATAATTAAATTATTGATTCATTTAAATAATGATCATTTTATTAATTAGTGATTATTCTACTGGTCGTATGCGGGTAGAATTATTACCCAATAATGAAATAAATAATTAATTTAATTATTGATTAATTAAATAATTAATCATTACTCTCCTGGTCTTACGCGAGTAGAATTATTACCCAATAATGGAATCAATGAGTAATTATTTGACTCGTTGAGAAATGGAGATTAAAATAAAGACATCATATACTTTAGAATATTGTAGGTATATAGTTAGTTGTTTTGAGCAAACATTTATTGGAATCGTGTCTATATAAATGTATAATTCTATGCTAACTCTTTTCAAAATACGCGTATCGTACTTTATAAACGCATATAATCGCTCTACACAGGGGAAAGATAATTAGCCTTGTTAAATAGCAATTAGCTCGATAATAACGTTTTGGCTCAACTCAGAAACCAAACAATGATAAACAAAATAAGTTAATTTTCAATGGTGCATTATATTCGACGGAATTACGAGCCGAATTATTATTATCAAACCTGTTTCTCTCTCGCCGCCAGATCCAGATTGTGGATGCCAACTAGCAAGGAGTAGTCCATGATCTTGAACGAAGCTAATACCTGCAAGAAGTAACACTGTTAGTATACTTGCTGGATATACTGGATACTTGCTGGATATACACTGTAAATATAGATACTTAAGGTCGAGGTCACACCAATTTGCCGGGGGCGTGCCAGGCATTTGCCAGTCACGGTCCAGTCAATATTCTTCACTGCATTTCTATAGCAGCATTCACACCAATATGACAGTAACGGTCAAGTCTAATATACATACTTCAATGAATTTCTATATATAAATATTAACACCAGTCGTGCAAGACACATGCCATGCCCACGGTGTGAATGCTTACATGGAAATTTATTAAAGAATATTGGACTGAACCGTGACTGGCATATGCCTGGCATGTGTCCGGCAGTATGGTGTGAACCCGGTCTTTGAGAACGAATACGTACTGCAGGTATTCTTACGGATATACTAAGTATACCCGGAGTAACAAAAACTCAATGTATACCCAAGACACATGGGGTAGTACATAAAGCTTTAAGCTTTCAGTTATCATTGCCTAATTATTATCTGCCTAGCGACCACGGAGTTAGTGCAGCGACAAATTCATACGCCGCCTGCCGTTTAGCTTCCCTTCAGCTTCAAGTGAACAGCTAGACGGTGAACACTGAGCAAGTGACACGTAGAAAATACTGCGGGTAAACGTCCACTACTGGCAAGAATGCTAGCTGCGGCACTCACCCGACAGACATGGGGCACTCACCCGACAGACATGGGGCACTCACCCGACAGTCGTGAGGCACTCACCCGACAGTTGTGAGGCACTCACCCAACAGTCATGCGGCACTCACCCGACAGTCATGCGGCACTCACCCGACTGTTGTGAGGCACTCACCCGACAGTTGTGAGGCACTCACCCAAACTGATGAACTTAACACTCATGAAGTAAACTGATGAACTTAACATTCATGAAGTAAACTGATGAACTTAACATTCATGAAGTAAACTGATGAACAGTCTGATGATAAATTTGCGAACTTTTATACAAGGAAAACTGTAAATTTATTGCAGAATTAACGTGTTGACGTTAATTAAACGTTTACAAGGCTAACATGTCTACACGAATGAGTTGAATTCCCCCCCAGACATCTGACGTCGAATCAACGTATAATTAAACGTTATTTTGTTGAATTAACGTTAATACATATTGTTACGTTGAATGAACGCTAATTAAACGTTGTTTGCTTGTCATTTACTCGGGATAAAACAACGTACCTTGCGCTTGTAACCCAGACATCTGACGTCGAATCAACGTAGAATTAAACGTTCTTCTGTTGAATTAACGTTAATAAAACATTGTTACATTAAATGAACGCTAATTAAACGTTGTTGCTTGTTATTTACCCGTAGGACGAGGGCTAAGACAACGTACCTTACGCTTGTAACCCAGACATCTGACGTCGAATCAACGTAGAATTAAACGTTGTTTCGTTGAATTGACGTTAATAAAACATTATTACGTTGAATAAACGGTAATTAAACGTCGTTTGATTGAAGACAACGTACCTTGCGCTTGTAAGTGGAGCCTTTGAGATCATACTTCTGATGCATCTTAACAGAGGAAGGCAGCAAGTTGTTCATGGTGACTAGGCGGATGTTCTTCGCGTTGCACTGCACGCACACAAGATTTTTTTAATTTACTTAAAGAATACGTGAATAAAAACATTTATTATTTGATGGAAACAAAGTTCATTTTAATTCAGTAACAGAATACGTTAATAAAGTTTTTATTTTTTGATTGAAATAAGTCATGCATTCTAGGTGAGTTTCACGATGAGCAAAATAGATTTTAGTAGTCATCGAAATCGATAGTAAGAGTAATACAAGTCAATATTTATTTGGAAAAGGAGATCGGTAATTTCAAATACGGTAAGTATGTATTCGAGTAATCTGTAAAACGTACTTTTATATAGAACGCAACAAGCAAAGTAGGTATTGATAAAAATAAACAGAATGGTCTCGGGAGAAAAAATGAGCGTTTAAATTGATCGAATGTCATCATGAAAAAAATAATAAGCGGCACGGGTCTCCGCTTAGCGATATTGCTGATATGGCGGACGCAATCAGGAACCATGGCTGTTATTTATCACCAGCAGAAATCATATAAATTCATCATAATTACTAATAATTAAGTAATCACTGCCACCTTGATATCCAGTAAATCAGCCTAGATTATAACACGAAACTGCGGCTTTTCAGCATCAAATGACTCAAAAATTGCAGTCACTTCTAAAGCAAAGGAATAGGGCTGGTAATCGGCGAGCGCAAGGCTCTATAGCGTCAGTGTAAGGAAAAATTCATAAAAACCTGCTTGCATGGACTTCAAATACAACTTAAATGACTCTAACAGAGCTAATGTTAAAACCGCGATATGACATATTTGTTATGTGAAGTCTGTTGAAGTGAAAAAGGCGTTTTGACTCTTTTTTAAGTAGCAATCACTCTTTTTTTAAGTAGCAATCGCATCAGGCAAGAACCAGTAAGGCCCGATAAAAATCGAAAATATCGCAAAAAGTTTAATATGTAGTTGAAAATTTTAATTTCGTGAAAAGAACGACTTTGTATAGCTCGCAAAATCGGCCTATCTATCACATCCTGACTCTGTACAAACCATAAAAGACTATTATTATAGAGGAACGATGAAAAAATATCACTCTCGAATTTTGTAGAATATCATCACCAAATTTCTCCACAAATTAATAAGAAAGATAAATTACTTAAAAATAAATCAAGTAAAATTTCACCTGTAAATAACCTAGAAAAACATAAAATTACGGGGAAAAAACATTTAAAATGTTTACCAAAATAAATTTTCCCACACACGACCTATTCACCAACTCAAAAATGAACATAAATAGCAAATAAGCCATTCATGATGGGAGCGAAATAAAGCAAAAGAGCGAGACAACAAAAAAAGCTTCACGAGTTGGACAAAGTTTAAAAAATAGGAATTAAGTTGAAAGGATCAATTTAGGCTTGGTGTGGGTTGGCTTTAGAAAACCAAGCAAACAAAATAATAATAATAATTGTTGATAACAATATAAACAACAATAATTAAACGTGACATACTGCAGGTATAAAAGCGCGAGAAAACAGCTATGCACCACAAAACCAAACTTCGCACGGCATTTGAACATATAGACATCAACTCAATACAAACATTTTGCAAGTTTAGTTCCTTCAAAATCGATCCGTTTGCTCTTACCATCACAAATTTTACTATTAAACTCAATGCTTCCTATAGAAATATAATAGAGTACGGTATTATAGCCTTTGCTAACAATATATACCGACCACGGCACTCTTTAAAGTTAAACGATTTTGCATACGCAAAAAAAGTTACGCAGTGCGCTGGAATAAGCCTGCATCGTCTCCAATCGAGGAATTTCACATGCACCTCTTCCTTTAGATAAATCACGTGCACCTCTCCCTTTAGATAAATTACGTGCACCTCTTCCTTTAGATAAATCACGTGCACCTCTTCCTTTAGATAAATCACATGCACCTCTTCCTTTAGATAAATCACGTGCACCTCTTCCTTTAGATAAATCACATGCACCTCTTCCTTTAGATAAATCACGTGCACCTCTTCTTATTACACTGGCACACTCTTCAGATAAATTCTAAGCCAATAACTAAACAATTATAACTTTACATACGCAATTAACTCCAGCTCGGGAAAATACGCAGTTTCTTCAGAATAGGTACCTACTTGAGAGCTTTTTTAACCTAGCTAAGGATTTGAGTTCAATTTGATGCCTAAATAAACCATTAAAACATATAAATTAATATATGTTAAAATGGAATGATAAAAATGATGATAATAATATTCAAAACAGAGAGGTTTTAGCATTCACTGAACTTTCGATCATTTTCTGAGGTCTTAAATCCAAATTTACTACCAAAAAGGAACAAAAACCGTCCAAAATAAACAAATGGATCGATGACTAACACACGTGTTGAGTTGAAAATAGTAGCGCAGTGCACACGCAATTAATTATATCGGTAATTATTGCACAATTAAACTTCGATCAGGACTTTAGGAACAATTGACGTACGTTTCCTGGCGCTGTGTACAACTTTTATGTACTACAACTCCTCAAAACGGGACAAATGAAATCAAAAATAGACTCCAAGCTCGATAAATTTCTAGGCTCCCTGGAAAATATCCACCGCTGAAATTACACAATAAATTAATGTTAAGAATTTAAAACCTAAAAAAAACAGCGTATCTATTCCGATCCCACATAAAAACTTCACGCATCCAATGCCTCATATATAGAATAAAATAACCGAGTTTATGCATGCCTCTTGCGTTAACATGAAAACGTTTCTTTCCGCGCTCACAAAATAGAATACAAGAAACGTCATTCTCTACATTTCAGTTGTAATACCAAGTCTTAGACTATGGACAGAACCTGACACAATAGTGGCAAAGGAAGCTGAGTCTTAATGACCTCAATGCTCTCATGGCCAGAAAAATATCGAATATAAGTAAATAAATAGTGCGTATTTTAAACGAATACCAAATTGGAGAAAAATCCCTAAAAACCCTTAAAGAATTACACCTTACTTCCTCTTTAATTTTTATTAACGAATGAGTTGCGTCTATTCCCATGATAAACATAAGAATAACAGGAATAACCTATAAATTCATGGGATTACTCACCAATTAGTATTCATAAATACGGCCAGATCTACTGATATTTGTCAGAAATATAGTAAAAGAGTACCTATAAATAAAATCGTTATTAATCGACCATCCGCTCCCAATTAAACCAAAAATCATCATAACCTTAACCTCGAAAATTAGGACATTGACCCAAATACACCATGAGCAAAATTATAGAGAAATTCATGGAAAAAAAGCCAAGTCATATCACTGCACCAGTTTAATCCAAATTACCAAACTTAATTAGCAGTTAATACCTACTGTCATGAATTAAAATAGGATGATAAATTTGACTTGAGCGCAACGTTTTGCAGATCATGTCCATTAAAAAATCTGGTGAGATGTAATCAAAACGAACGCGTGGTGAATTAAATGAAGCGCATTACCCAGCAAATGTGTCAACACTGAGATGGTAATCATACACTCAGAGATATAAGCGGGACAATGCAAATAGCGGTACACGCCAAAGGGTGTTATATATAGTGCCATATTCGCTCTCGGCTCGTGCTATGGGCAAGAAAGTGCGTCACTAATTGGACAATTTAACCAAGTGAATTTTTCTGAGCGAAGCCAATCAAAGTAATTCAAGCAGAGGAAGATATAAGACCTGGTCATCAAAGTCAGGTAAGTTGCTCTGTATTTTGTGTGTCAAGCGTCGTGGGTTCATCACTTTTTTCTTAGGGCCCTTGAAGTGCTTTCTCGGCAGGTTATGGTCTTGCAACTGTGGCAATTAAATATTACACACTTTTATTAATAATACTCTCATTTATAAAAATATCAACATTGGTTCTTTAATAGTATGAAAATAGAAGGAAAATTAAGGATGATGCTTGAATTGGAATTTGACGGTCTTATATTAATAATTTGGCGGTCTATATACAAAACCTGAGAAAATCTTCACGAAAATATTCAGAAATTCAGATATTGACTAAAAAATTTATTAAAACATCACCAGTTAAATGCGAGTTACTTTATGTAGACACTAATTTTTTACGGTGAAATACAAATTCTGATGTATAAACGAAGTTTTACGACGTGAGAGACAAGCGCTAGACACAAAAGCAAAATTCTTATCATGGATAAATGGGCTTCTCAATCGACGAGCGCCATAACTGTTTTCTGTCATAGCCTAATACTCCCGACGTCATATGATAGAATAGAAATAAAGATTACTTGGCAAGTTTTAAATTCAGTGTTTTAAAGGTAACACCTTTCAGCCGTACAACATTGCTATATGCAATCTTGAAAGAGCTGACACTCAGGTAAACAAAAATGTTATGAGTGTTAACATAAATTCAAATGTGAATCTAATAGCTGTAATTTTTGGTTATGAAAACGCTTCTATAATCCTAAATGCCTAATTAATTTGTTAATTTTTTGTCCCGATGTGTTCTGCTTTTATACATCCAACGTAACAATTTTTCAAAGAAAATCATGCACATATTACTGACAAAGTTCGACTGGAGGTAATAAGTCGATCCAGTTTAGATTTAACATTAATAAGATTAAGGGTGTTATCACTATTAAGATGAATTAGCATAATGAATGGCCCATGCATCATTAATCTTGTTAAGAATGAAAGGGCTATTCGATTTTCAATGGAATCCTTCTAGGTTTTAGTGGCGAGAGGAAATTCCTAAACGATGTCCACAAAACCTATAAATAAAAAAAAAAAAAACCAAAAAAAAATCCAAATTTATACAAAAATATAAATTGCTAAACCTAAGCGATGTTCGCAAAATTGTTTAGCAGTTGGTACTGAATTAGTAGCCTTAAATTATCGCAGTAACGTAATTCTTACCAAGTCGAATGTAGGGTAGAGGTTAATAATAATAATAATTTAGTATCAATCGCGTCACATAGTGGCATTCCTTCATTCCATCTATGAGTTGGCAAGCGTATGCTAAACAGTTACAAACTTCAGAGAGGAAATCGGTTCACTTGAAACAAAACCTCTGTAAACTCCAGACACAATAACTAATAATAGTGTTAGCAAGAAAATATTAGAAGCCTACATGGTGAATGATGGTTAATTCCTTGTGATGGTGAATTCAAGGAGCAAAACACCATATATTTATGCTGATTATTCCTGTTCTGAGGAAGGCAGAACGAGATTTAATTAGTTCATAAATGAAACCCACGCTGCTGTAAAGCGGAGCATAAGAGAGGGTAGATTAAGGTATGCGAATAAGGATATTACGTAGCAAGGAAATATTCACATGGACAACCCAGCGTAGGAAATAAAGGAAAACATCATGCTGACTTAATGTTACATTTTCGAAGCTGTGTTATGTTTATTCAAAATACAAATCTGGAGTTTCCGAGATAATTTTTGACCGGACTTCTTGGATGAGAGTTATTTAGAAAGCAGGTGTGGTTCGGGTAACGATCTCACGCTTTGGATAGGTCGAAACTTGGATATGATGTACTGTGAGGAATTTAGGACGTCATCGCATAATTTTGCAATGCCATAACAGACAAGGAACTTTTCCACTCCTCAATGAAGGAAAAAAAGGTGAAAAACCGACTACCTTCCGCTGGCTTGGCCTGCGAAGCCTGCACCACTTCATGCCGGCACTCAGCACCTTCGGGAGAGCGTGTCATGAGCGGAGTTCAAGATGATCATAGAAGTTATATAATTATAATTGAGCTAAATTAAGTTTTTTGATTACGTAGATCACTGGAAACATCAAAATATGCACGAGGTACTCATGATGTTCATATAAGTTCTGAATTCAGAGCCGTTCCTAAATTCCCGACATCATCGAAAAAACACGCGGGCGTTTAAACAAACCGATTTAAAAATGCACAATTTCGGCCGACTATGTAAGTTAAGTTTTCATCTTCTTTAGTGGATGAATATTCAGTTTGACCTGTGCTCGGCGGAACTAAACATGCATTCACGATGAACTCGACAAATGTATTTTTAACTACGACATGCATTAGTTGATATTTTTAAGCAGCTTTTGTGATGCGAGTTAAGTCGAAAAATATCCATGAATAAAAATAGATGCTTATGAGTATGGAACTGATCATGCATCACTTTACTGTTAGCCAATATACAATGAAATATTTAAGAAAAATTCATCTATTTTTGACAATCGTTAATATTCACTTTATCTTCTAGAATAGAATTCATGAGAACCGTTTGGAGTCTTGGAATATAGCAGGAAATAATCTCCCTCATCCCTAACCCCTGCAGTTCGGTAGCATATACAGTGGCAAATCGAACAAGAATCCAGGACCAAAATTAGTGGTTACCCCCCCGAAACCCTCACAACGTCTAAAATACAATACTTCTATACAAACCAGGTCAATTTATAGAATCCAACAAAGCTAAATATCATTGGCGAAAAATTTAACTGATGACTCGCTTCAACATCCGCAGCATATACAGAAGCAACCATATATAGCAAGAAGATAGGTTCGAAACATGTTAACGATGCCTTTAAACAGACAGCAATATTCACAGCAGCCAACCACTTCCTTAAAAATAAACTTTGTTTGCAAGAACTAACTCGGGTTAACCATTCCCCCGACACCAACACCTACCCTGGAACCCGGCACCATCAACGCAAGACTATATAAATAAACCCAAAATTTGCTTTCACCAACAAACTAATTTCAGTAATCTCCCTTAATACAGGCACCATCCGCAGAAGCCCAACAAGAACCCACCCCGAAATTCCTCAGCTATGACAAGTAACGGCTGAACACGTAGCATTCCTTGCTGCCACCAAGACAGTTGGCAACTGAACAAGCAAACGCGAAGGCAACCGAGCAAACGTGGAGGCAACTTCACAAGCCAACGTGAAGGAAACCCAGCATGCTTGCCCCCAGTCAGCCAAGCAAGCCAACGTGAATGCCGCTGAGCAAACTTGGAGGCAGCTGAACTAGTCAACGCGAAGGCAGCTGGACAAGTCAGCGCGTAGGCAACTGAAGAAGCCAGCGTGAAGGCAACCGAAGAAGCCAACGCGAAGGAAACCCAGCATGCTTGCCCCCTCAGCCAAGCAAGCAAACGTGGATGCCGCTGAAAGAACGTGAAGGCAGCTGAACAAGCCAACGTGCAGGCAGCTGAAGAAGCCAGCGCGAAGGCAGCTGAAGAAGCCAGCGCGAAGGCAGCTGAAGAAGCCAGCGCGAAGGCAGCTGAAGAAGCCAACGCGAAGGTAACCGAGCAAACGTGAAGGCTAAGGAGCCATCAAAGGTGGATGCAGTTCGCACACATGAGCAGAGTGGCGGCGTCTCGTCATAGTAGACGACTTCGCAGTCGTCGCCGCTGTCGTCCGCGGCTACGAGGTGCACGCGCGGCGACTGCGCGCACAGCGTCAGAATAGCAGCCCTCCCCTTGTGGCAACCGCAGGAACAACGTCAGTAACATGTCCTACTCCCAAACCAACAGAATAAATAAGGCTAAGTACGAATCTTATTCAGGATTAGGGTCGTAAACCTTTTTAATGCCTTCACTGATAAATAAGGCTAGGTACGGATCATTTTCAGGATTAGGGACGTAAAACTTCTCCAATGACTAGAGCCTTCATTGAATGAGTAAGGCTAAGTACGGATCTTATTCTTATTCAGGATTAGGGACGTAAAACTTCTACAATGACCATATGGCCTTTATTGAATGAGTAAGGCTAAGTACGGATCTTATTCAGGATTAGGGACGTAAACCTCTCCAATGACTAGGGCCTTCACTGATAAATAAGGCTAAGTACGGATCTTATTCAAAATTAGGGACGTAAACCTCTCCAATGACTATAGGGCCTTTATTGAATGAGTAAGGCTAAGTACGGATCTTATTCAGAATTATATAGGGACGTAAAGTTCTACAATGACTATAGGGCATTTTTTAAATAAATAATGCTAAGCACGGATCTTATTCAGAATTAGGGACGTAAACCTCTCCAATGACTTTAGGGCCTTCACGTGGCGAGACGAAACTCATAAACGATGTTTACAAAAACAGTTTTGCAGCTGGTATTGAATTAGTAGCCTGAAATTATCGCAGTAACGTTCTTACCAAGTCTAATGTAAGGGATCTTATTCAGAATTAGTACGGATTCAGTACGGATCTTATTCAGAATTAGGGACGTTTACCTCTCTCCAATGCATATAGGGCCTCCACTGAATAAATTATGCTGAGGACGGATATTTTTCAGAATTATCGACGTAAATCTGACGCCAAGAACAAGTCTTATTCCAATGCACCGGGCATTCAGCGAAAGAAAAATGCTATTATGGTTAATTAATTACATAATCATTGATGTAAACCTGACGTTAGGAACATTATGTGCATGCCTTGTCTCATTGCAAAAAGCCTTAATGACAAAGCAATGAAAGGTAGAAAAGAGCCTTCTTTGATATAGGCTCACATTAGGTGGACGTTATAACAAGCTGGCCAAGTTTAACTTTTTGTGTTCTTGAGAACTTCAACGTCACAAGCATGGAGTGAGAATTGTTTCATATATTATTCATCTAATGCTTATATTATCGATAAATAGAGCCACGATTTCATGGTAACAGCCGCACTGTCGCACAACGCCGGAAATTAGGGTGCGAGAAGAAGCTACACTCAGAAAAATGAAGACTTTGTTCAAATAGCGATGCACTCTTAGCCTTGTGCCGGTGACCCTGGGTCAGTTTTGCATGGCAAAAAGACGTATCAAGTCTACGTGCAGGAAATGTATATACATCATTGCTTGGAAAACCTGACCCATTTATTATTCTGAATGTAGCGTTTCAGCGGTAGCTTCAAGCTGAACGTTAACAATGAAGTAATAAGAGTTATTCATCATATGAGTACTTCCATTGTTGAATTATTCAGTGCTGTATTAATTTTCAAATTATTAAGTACAAAGGCACAACACGTTTTAGACAAATGCCTTGAGTAATGCATAAATTATCAAAATTTTGCAACTACCAAAACAATTTACCCAAGCTCTGTGAGCTAGTGTTCCCAACTAATCAGCATGTCACCACATGGAAGACTTTGCAGTCAAATCAACCCACCGGGTATTTCATCTATATAAGAGTAGTAATATTACTCATATTATTGTTATAGAGAGTAATCAATACTTGACGCATTGCCTGTCCCATCAAGCCATCATTTGAGCTTATACAATAATAATTAAGAAAGGCGGTAATAATATACAGTAATAATCATGTACTATATTCACATGATTCTGCCAACAATGAACAGATTTGTTCACTACAATCATGATTTATTAGCGGTGCGATATATTAACATGGGACGAGAACAGCTCTACAAATTGGGATTGAAAAATCAATAGAACGACGAACTCATCACTGTGCATGAATAATTTATATTATAATTGTGATGTTTAGACATTTACAAGAAGAGTTGCTGCGGATTTAAATATAGAGACAAAGATAGAAATATTCGACATTCAGGCCCGTTAAATTCAATGCTACAAAATCGCGTACTCCACTCCAAGAGTGTGCAACTTATTTTTAATTAGACATTTTCCAACAATTCGTCTTCGTCTTGAAGGCGAAAAAAACACCGCCTAAGGACACCAGATTGTAAGGATTAATTCATCAGAATGTATACGAGGGCTAACCATGAAATGTATACACGAGGAGGCAGTCACTATTCAGAGGCACACGTCAGAAGTCGCTGATTGTGGAACGTTATAACGAGGAAAAGAAAAAAATTTGATGTGAGCCCGTTCTGTGAAGGGAAATTCCACTTATGTCATGAGTGTTGTTGTGACACTGCACGAAATGCGTGAACTGCATGCGGACTCGAGCTTACATTTAGAGAAAAAAACATTCAGTTAAGGCGGGCATCGATCTGCAAACATTAAAAATTTTAGCTAACAGTTATGACAAACTGCCGATTTGAAGAAACGTAGTAGAAACTCATGTGCTATAGATGGAGCTCTTTGAATATTAACCCTCTCCCGCCGTATGTCACTCTCCGGGAACATAACTTCCAATTTAAATCATACGTAAACTATTGAGTGTAGCAACCTGAGGACGTTTATACGCATGCAGAGAACATTTTAAAGTTGTCGTACGTGGCGGCAACCATTAGTGCATGTCATTTTGCGTTCACTAGAACGTATCCTTTTTAGCGCATTTTCTCATTTATGGAAAAAATGCACTATTGTGCTCGCCATGTCCGTCCGTCCGTCCGTCCGTCTGTCTGTCTATCTGTCTGTCCGCCCGTGACTTCACGTTTTCGTCGACTAGAAAATGCGCTCTCTGTCATTCACTGCAGTGAGTACTGCGTTATATTTTTTGGGAAGTAGGCGCGTGACAATATTATACTCCGGCTACTCATGTCAGGCAGTAGAGGGTTAAGGTTATACTCATCTCAGCAATCAGAACAATAGCAGACTCTTGAATTGCCTCATGTGAAAACGTAACACTTGAATGCCGCTACAGTCAAGTTAATGATAATATATGTTACCGACGTAAGGACCTTGGGCACTTGTGACGTCACACGACGCAACAGAAACAATACGGTGGCAGCCAGCGTTATGACGTCACACGACGTAACAGAAACAATACGGTGGCAGCCAGCGTTGTGACGTCACACGACGCAACAGAAACAATACGGTGGCAGTCAGCGTTGTGACGTCACACGACGCAACAGAAACAATACGGTGGCAGTCAGCGTTGTGACGTCACGCGACGCAACAGAAACAATACGGTGGCATATACATTTTCTGATGATGTTTTAGCAGTTCTATCAATTATCATTGCAAGACACCGTGTGAGAGCGCCATTTAATAACAATAATTCTATAATATTATCTTATGAAGATGAATACTACACACGAAATGTTATGTACAACGCACACAAACACAAAAGATGGCGAACAAATAATAAATACAAATAACAATGGATACAGAGGTCAATTACACATGTTGATTTACTTAAATTATTAAATATATTGAAATTTATTACACGAGCTAATTAGACGGTTAATTCGCCCTAGGAAAGTTCGAGACTAGCTTATAAATTTTTATAGTTTGGTAGTGATCGTCGAGAAACACACCTCAAGTAACGAACGTTAGTGCTGATAATATCTGCTACTTACTACGTGGAGAAAGGTTACTTACAGGGATACTAGCGACTGTTATTGTAAGAAAAAATTGATATCACAAATGCTTACATGTGTTTATTATTAGGTAAGTTGGTGCTATTATGATATTTAACTAGTTAACCGTTATAATTAAGTCACCACTGGTTTAAAACAAGAGATTGTGACCAGTAGATTTGATTTGTATTCAACTAGAGAGAAGTTATTAATGGGCTAGAGGTTTTGCAAATATTTAATACAGTTTCATACTTAATCTTTCTAAATTCATTAATAGGCGTGACTCTACAATTTCAACTCATAATTATTATTAGCTTTGAGTCCGTCAAATCGAAATAACGTTCCTTGAAGCCTTTAGTTTGTCTAACCCACACGCAAAGCGTCAAACTTCCATAAATTAATTCTACATGACGGTTATAAAATTCGATATACGTATATAAATTTTTTAGGTAAATGCTGAAGCCTCCAATGTGTACCTAACTCAATGAGATCTTTATTTGAAATAAATACGATCACGGCTAAAATAAATGATTGCCCCCAGTTGAGAAAGCCAATTGTTTGTGTTTTGTTGCATTTTTTTCAGAAAAGACGTAAGGAAGTACAGCAGTAAACGAAACAAATAATTACAGCTTTAGTAAACTGAAACTCCAATATTCTTGAAATTAATTTCTAGAGAAAATAGGTATAGTACATATCTAGCAACAAAGTAAAAGATAAAAAAATAATTGTGAAGAACGAAGATTTTGTACAAGAAGCGATATCTTGGATAATAATGCTCAGACATCCAAAATATATTACAATGACAACAGAAACAAATGAACGTAAGAAGATCAAGTAAAAATAAACACAATGGATTAAAAGAGAAATAATAATATTAATCTAATCTATTTCATAAATCAGGTGCATGACCGAGCCGATGACCCATGATGATCAAACTATTAACTGTAGTGTGAACACATAAACCTAAGGACAATAATAATTCCAAGGACGACAAGTTTAAGGACAATAAACTCTAAATACATAAATCTAATAAAAATAACCTATAAACTAGGGTGTAACTACATGAATCTTTGGACAAATTCTACAGAAAAACACCGAATAGTAGAAAAAGGAACTAGAAATTTCTGAGATCAGTTAAGAAGATACAGTGTATGATGTGGGTAACCAGCATACACGGGACCATCACAACCGCAGACATCCCTCTAGAAAATACACACATACAACAAACATATACAAACCGTACAACTAAAACAACAAGAAATAATATCATAAACAACATATACCAAATTCATCAATCAATTTAGCGCAATCTTTTCTCTCCAAACACATCATCACCAATTCACTCACTTCAAACAACCCCACCATACACTCTCCATCAATCACATAATACAATATATTCTTACACTCCCATGTCTTATCACTTATCAAAATAATCAATCTAGAATAGCCATCACAACAATCGCAACACTCGAATCTTCATCATTCATCAGTCACGCCAATATGTCTCATAAACAATGGCTCGCGTTTTCCCAATACTAAACTCTATAATAACCCTCGGTAGTCCAACAAAATATCGCCCACAAAAAGCATATTCCAACACCCACAGGCATAATTTAAATCTATCCAATTGCAGCATCAGGCACATTATGAGTAATCATCAGTTCACTCTGCAACTGTCGTATTTTAACTCAAACAAAACTCCGAAAACGTAGAAAGAATTGAGCCTTTTTAAATAGTTTACCTGGCAGGCCTGGAACATAGAGAATGGCGCCAAAAGTACAAATTTCGTGAGAGGTACTAAAAGGGTGTTCAGACCTCGTCCTCGTCAATATACGATTTCTGCCGAGGTGCGGGATTTTGTTTTAGTGATTTCTTTCGAAACTTTTTTTCGAGTCCCACGCGTGTAACCAGCTACCCCTCCTAGCACCACTCACCTGGTAGGTGTACAGGCCGAAGAACTTAGGTAGTAACGTGCGTGGGTTCTGGTTCAGGTTCTGCAAAGAGAAAAACATACAGGGTACACTGTTAGAAAAAACGGTGAAAAAACGGTCCCACTGGCGTTCTAGTGGCCGGTCGCCCCGTGAAAATAGGTAAACTGTTTCGCCATTTTTATCAAATGTTTTAAGGATTTCAACTGTTAAATTATAATAAAAACGGCAACACGGTGTTTCTTTTCACGTGCCGACCGGCCACTGAAACGCCGGTAAAACCGTTAACGGTAATTTTTCTAGCAGTGTATAGGGTTCAAGAAAGTATTTAGGGTTCTAAACAGGGTTTAGAGTTCAAGAAAGAGTTTACGGTACTGAACAGGGTTCAAGGTTGTAAACAGAGTTTAGAATCACTGTCAGTGAGCAGACATCATCGTAAGTAAATGGGGTAAAATATTTGATCAGCTTGCGCTGTTCTTACGACACATGTTATGTTCTTACGACATATGTACGTTACAAGCCAGGGTGACTCACGTAGTGCCTAAGAACATATCCATTGGAATTCATTATAAAATCATGGCAATACGATCACATTACCAATTATATTAAAAAATTCAAATCCACGAAATCCCATTAAAAAGAACATATCCACAAGATCATGCCAATAAGATCATATTCACAAGTTATTCATATCGTCATATCCATAATATATTCTAAGGACATCGTCTCCTTTCATGGTACAACCCGAGGCCGGATGGCAGATTGTCCTAGTCGACTCGAGGTTATCAAGTTTGATGGAATATTGATTGAAGAAATGAATTTGATGGCGAATTTCGGAGGATATTTCATGACTCTAACACTACCATCACTAACCATGTACTGCCATGACTGTAACACTATTGACCATGTAATACCATGACTAACACTATTGGGTGGAATATTGATTGGTGGAATATATACAATGTGACACTACCATCACTAACCATGTAATGCCGTGACTGTCACACTGCCATCACTAACCATGTACTGCCATGACTGTAACACTGTTATCACTAACCATGTAATGCCATGACTGTAACACTGCCATCACTAACCATGGACTGCCATGACTGTAACACTGCCATCACTAACCATGTACTGCCATGACTGTAACACTGCCATCACTAACCATGGACTGCCATGACTGTAACACTGCCATCACTAACCATGTACTGCCATGACTGTGACACTACCATCACTAACCATGTAC
Organism: Hyalella azteca; assembly: GCF_000764305.2. Taxonomy (NCBI): domain Eukaryota; kingdom Metazoa; phylum Arthropoda; class Malacostraca; order Amphipoda; family Hyalellidae; genus Hyalella; species Hyalella azteca. The sequence continues at coordinate 268,779 of NW_025944327.1, forward strand.
TGCCCTAACTGTGACACTACCATCACTAACCATGTACAGCCATGACTGTAGCACTATCATCACTAATCATGTAGTACCGTGACTGCAACACTATTGACCATGTAATACCATGACTGTAACACTATTGACCATGTAATACCGTGACTAGGTGGTATTGACCATGTAATATCACTAACCATGTAGTATCCAGGCAGAAGTTTCTGCAGGAACTCTGCCTCCTTGTGCTGCACGGTCTTAATGATGAACTCATCATCATTAGTGACGTAGAATATAGAGCCGCTGGCGCCAGGGTTGCTCAGCTCCCTGAGGTCTTCATTGCACAGCGACACCAGGTAGTCGCTCGGCGCGATACGGAACAGGTCCCGGAAATGTCGGAACGCCGTCGGGGCGTACACTTTGAACCTGCGGTGGAGGTGGGGGTGAGGTACGGTTTAGTACACGAGGTACTGGGATACGGAACAGGTCCCGGAAATGTCGGAACGCCGTCGGGGCGTAAACTTTGAACCTGCGAGGGAGGTGGGGGTGAGGTACGGTTTAGTACACAAAGTTCTGGGATACGGAACAGGTCCCGGANACTAGGATACAATATTACCATAAAAATGTTCTTTTAAATAAAACAAGTTTCAACTTCATAACGTTCTTAGTTTTTTATTTATTAACAAATTAAAAAGGTTAGTTAATTCTGGTTCACCCTGTATATGACATATGACAATGAGGAACTATAATAAGTTTAGTCGGGGTATGAGACGATCGGTGTGGTGTGTGTAAGTATATATGACATACACTACCTATGGCATATAAGAGATATACATATAATCCGAGTACGCTACCTGAGTAAAACATACAAGAGGTATATACCTATAATCAGAGTATGATATATGAGTATAACACATAAGAAGTATACCTATAATCAGAATATGGATGAGCAGGCGTAGTCTCGGAGCCGTTGGGAGGGAACGAGATGGTCTCGACGACATAGAAGTCCTGGATGAGCACGTCCAGCTCTGGGATGCCCGCCAGCGACCCCACCGCCTGGTGGATGCCCAGCTGGATGGACCCCATGATTTGGTTCGTGCCGATCTGGGCAACAGGGACGGGTGAGAGGACGCTGGTCTCACCTCTATAATAACCACCCCCCCCTACCCTCAACACACCTCCCCTTCCCTTCTCTCACCACCTCTTTTATTCTAACCATCCCTACCTTCACCACCCTTCCCCTACCCTCACCACCCTTCCCCTACCCTCACCACCCCTCCCTCTACCCTCACCACCCCTCCCCTACCCTCACCAACCCTCCACTACCCTGACCACCCCTCCCTCTACCCTCACCACCCCTCCCCTACCCTCACCAACCCTCCACTACCCTGACCACCCCTCCCTCTACCCTCACCACCCCTCCCCTACCCTCACCAACCCTCCACTACCCTGACCACCCCTCCCTCTACCCTCACCACCCCTCCCCTACCCTCACCATCTTATAGGTGACCTGGCCGCCCTCCCCCACCCTGCGGTGGCCGATCTTGCGCTCCTTGTCCNCTTGTAGGTGGCCTGGCCGCCCTCCCCCACCCTCCACTACCCTCCCATACCCTCACCTTGTAGGTGGCCTGGCCGCCCTCCCCCACCCTCCACTACCCTCACCAGACCTCCCCTACCCTCATCACCCCTCCTACCCTCACCACCCCTCCCCTACCCTCACCTTCTTATAGGTGACCTGGCCGCCCTCCCCCACCCTGCGGTGGCCGATCTTGCGCTCCTTGTCCCTGAGAGTGTCGTGTCGCCCCCCCGGCGTCCGGGGCTGGGAGGGCGGGGGTGTGCGTAGCGGGTCTGTCTCCCCCGCGCCCCCCGACACCTGTGGGGGGAGGAGGCATTAGTGGGGGGCACAAGGGGGCGGCATGCGGAGGGGATTAGGAATTTATGAGTTCGATACAACATACAATACTACGAGACAGAACATCATACATTCAATATTACCTACGAGACAAAACATCATACATTCAATATTACGAGACAGAACATCATACATTAATATTACGAGACAGAACATCATACATTCAATATTACCTACGAGACAAAACATCATACATTCAATATTACGAGACAGAACATCATACATTAATATTACGAGACAGAACATCATACATTCAATATTACCTACGAGACAAAACATCATACATTCAATATTACGAGACAGAACATCATACATTAATATTACGAGACAGAACATCATACATTCAATATTACCTACGAGACAAAACATCATACATTCAATATTACGAGACAGAACATCATACATTCAATATTACGAGACAGAACATCATACATTCAATATTACGAGACAGAACATCATACATTCAATATTACGAGACAGAACATCATACATTCAATATTACGAGACAGAACATCATACATTCAATATTACGAGACAGAACATCATACATTCAATATTACGAGACAGAACATCATACATTCAATATTACGAGACAGAACATCATACATTCAATATTACGAGACAGAACATCATACATTCAATATTACGAGACAGAACATCATACATTCAATATTACGAGACAGAACATCATACATTCAATATTACGAGACAGAACATCATACATTCAATATTACGAGACAGAACATCATACATTCAATATTACGAGACAGAACATCATACATTCAATATTACGAGACAGAACATCATACATTCAATATTACGAGACAGAACATCATACATTCAATATTACGAGACAGAACATCATACATTCAATATTACGAGACAGAACATCATACATTCAATATTACGAGACAGAACATCATACATTCAATATTACGAGACAGAACATCATACATTCAATATTACGAGACAGAACATCATACATTCAATATTANAAACGATACTTGGTCCAAACGATACTTGGTCCAAACGATACTTGGTCCAAACGATGCTCGGTCTCAACGATACTTGGTCCAAACGATACTTGGTCCAAACGATACTTGGTCCAAACGATACTTTGTTCAAACGATACATGGCAAACGATAATAGGTTCAATATCGCATACATTGATCGCAGCAGAAACTAGGCTTTTGAATATACGCGCGCAGAACTCCATGGAATGACTCAAGAAAGAAATCATTCCGTGTAGACCATCTACAAAATCAACGATCATACTTAAAACCATTCATTATTTAGCGAGAATCACTCTAAGTAAATTATATTAATACTGGCAACATTCCCTTTTGTTTGATATTTCGAAAAGTGGTTCCAGGATCAACATGGAAGGTGATCGAGATTATTGTGTGTAATCTAATTCTATAACTTTTATAGAAAGAATCGTAAAAATCGTTGTTAGATGCTGCTAAATAGTTGATGTTCGAGGCCGTTAATATGATGAAATGCACTTTCCAACGTGAGCGCTGTATTCAATCCTTCATTTATTCAAGGATCTTATATATATAGAAGAATTAACATTGAAACAAAATGATGACGTCGCACAAACCTGTCATTACTTATAAATGCTTAGTGTAGACTTGTTTTTTTTTTTAATTGGAACGTTTCACGGAAGCCTAACTTTCGCAATTTTACATACCTACACATGCCACGATTGGCAAGGCGTCATCTTAGGGGCAGAGTTTCTTTTTAATTGAATGTCACGGTTATTTTAATTAAACTGTGAAACGGGAATTAACAGTAAACCCGCTGCTATAGTTGAGACTCTGGCTGTCAGCGCCGATTCAGAGCAAACAAGCGACTCTAATAACGGCGCCAAAGTATTTTTTTAGTGCGAGGCTCTAATAAAGGCGCCTAAATATATTTTTCAGTGCTACCGTATGCGCGGCATCGATTTGTGCCGGCGTGTTATGTGTAAGTGTCGACCATTCAGGAACTGACAAATTTGTTGAGACAAATACAGTAATTTTTTAAGTAAAAAAAACAATTTCCTCATAACCTTTAACATTAAACTGGTTGATAGGAACTCACATCAACGGGAGGAGGTCTGGTTTTGCCATCTCTAACCCCGTCCGCTTCGCCATCTGTAAAATAAAAAAGTGTCACATACATGTCAGATTTTCAAAGGTCGATACCTACAAAGGTAGATTTTCAAAGGTAGATTTTCAAAGGTCGATAGGTTCAGAGATTAATTGTACATTGAGATTAATCACGGAACGATAAATTTCTGCAATACGTAGAAAACATCAGTTGCGTGTACATTGCATGCTCTGCTAATCGTCAGTCATTTAGCACGAGTTCGGAAGCGTGTTCTCATTGTAATAAAACTTATATAAAAGCTAATTATTTCAAAGCCTTCAGTACTGCACAAATATACAGATAATGATGAAATACTTACCTGCCTCATCGCTTTTGATTATTTAGAAATTCATATAATAATTATTATGCACTTATCCAGCCAACAAAGTATGTATCAACCTACATACGAGCCGTCGTTGACATGAGTAGATCCAACAGAAAACAATCGAGTGTATATCCTAAGTATTATACCTACGGCATGATGTGCCAGCTCATTCAAATATTACCAGATGATTTTCAAGTTTCATAAACGTTTACACAGGTTACAATCGCTCTAAATAGACCAACATTGTGAATATAGCGCACTAAAAAAACCGGTACTGCATCTCCTTAATGCGTACTGACGACCGACAGAATTATATCATTATTGCAATTTTTAAGAGGTTCGAAATTTCAACATTCGTTTCTCAAAGTTCTCTCTTCCCCGATTGAATTCGTCTTAATCCAGACAATTTTTATCGCAGATCATCGATCGAGAGCATGCAATGGTATTGCGAATTGCTTGCACTTAGCATTCATTATTAAGTTAGTAATGACCATCAACAATCTGAGCTATAGATACTGCATGAAAAACTGCTATGATAAAATGATTCACATCGAGCAGAATAATGTCCTGAAACTCTGGCCATTCGCCAGACGCGAAATACCCGACAATTTTAACAACTAAAGCGGCGATTGTGTCAATGTTAAACGACTATATCAGAATAATAGTACAGCTCAATATTGTGTATTGTTGATTGCGTACGCACCACGCTTTCGTTATAACGCCAATGCGCGCAGCACACATACATCTTTGCAGCACTGTAAGAAAACGGTATACAAGACGAAAAATGAGCATATAGAAACATTGGAGGGTTGAGAGGCCTCGATTGTAATTGCCATCGAAATAATAGGCAACAGAAGTAATACGGTACCTATTATATAAACGAAATTGAGACTGCCATCTCCAATAACTTTGTAAAAAGCCCCATCTTTTTAGTGACGTAAAGTGAAATGTGTACATCTAATTGCATTTTTTCCCTTTGAAACAATTTTTATAGTTGTTTAGAGGGCTTTGTCCAAACCCGTCAAGGATAGGAATCGGGGAAAGTTTCTTAAATTACGTCTCTTAAATTATAGCTTCAGCAACACTTAACACGACAAATAAAAGAATCAGCACACAGCTGCTGGAGCAAAAACATCTGGTAGCGTATAGCAGGTAAGGTGCAACACTTGTGCCGCCCTCACGTCTTCCATGCCAGAAAGAAAATAATATGAATCACCAGCAAACAAACATTTGATTCGCAGCAATCCAAACTAAGTATTATTGAATCTTTCCTGCTAATCAAAACTGAAGGTAAACAACTTTAAGCTTTGGACTGAATAATAAGAAATGTGGAAGTCAGACATGAAGGGACTTCAAGAAAACGTCCTCAAGTTCTGATGTTCGAGTGTAAGATATGAAGAAAACGTAGAACGATATGCAACATATTATAATATATATAGAATGATATGAAATATATAGAGAGAAATCTCGTTAATCCGGTGATAATTGAATGACCAGAACATCTAATAATAAAATTATCATTTGGCCATCAGAGTTTTGGGACAACCTTCAATTTCAAGCCTAGAATTTCAGAAAGTGTAAGATTAGGCAAAGAAATTTTTGGGAAAAACAGTAGAAATAAGCACATTAGTTACAAGCGCGCTAAAACAGCTAGTAAAAGTTCATCTATTACGATGAAAAAGAAAAAAAAACATGTAAGCATATTGAAAAAAAAAACGAAAAACCGCGAAAGAGACGAACTCCTCATGTTTGCCAAAAAATAGCCCGTATAATCTTAATAATAGCGAGAAATAAGTAATAGCGGAATAAAATTCATATACTTAATATAAATTTTATTATGAAATAAAATTCATAATAAAATTCATAGCGAAATAAAATTCATATATAACGCACAATAGCGTTGACAAGAAAGCAATAGCGAGCGGCACAAATGAGAACCGCGCTCAAAGGACTGGTGGGAACTTCAGGTCGGTAAGTGGGAAAGAGAAATTAGGAGCGTGAGTATTGTGCGCTGGATTGAATAGTACCTACTGCTTTTCTTGTTGCTTAGACTGATTCTTTTGTAGAAGTGTTCTCCAAAATCATTTAATGGTTTCAAGTAAATTTCAAATTTTCAATAGTAATTAAGATTATATGATTAAGATACTCGACAGAATGCGTGAGCCTAGTAAACGATGGAATTTAGAGAAGAATGACAAAAAGATGACGATACAAAAGTGCCACAAATTAAGACGGGACGAGTGAAGATGCGATAATGTAAACAAGATCGATAAAAACATGAATTGAGATAACAGCTGATAAGCCGAGCGCGGTTGGCTGAACTCGTAAGGCGCTTATAACACTTCTAGGGCATCCGTACATCACAAAGGCGGAGCTCTTGCACACTATGGATGAAATTAATGAAATGATGGAATGATGCACCACAGAGAGGCATGGATAATGGAATACTACATCCATGCATCCAGAGATGCATGGATGGAGGAATGCTGCACACCAGTGAGGCATGGACGAAGGAATGCTGTGTGATGGGGTTACATGGATGAAAGAATGCTGCACGAGAGATAGTCATGAATGAAGAAAATGTTTCATCTAGAGATACATGGAAGGAGGAATGTACGCCTAGCATCACGGATCACAATTGCACATTCTGCACGCCTGGCATGGACGCGCATGCTGTACGCATGGCGCCGGATGCGCATGGAGGCGCAGGCGCGACAGTGCGCGGCTCTCAAGGCGACGGCGGCTGAAGTGCACGCGGAAGAGGAAGTCGTGCGCGCCAGCGAGGCGGGAATCAGGAATAACGATGTTAGGAATCAGGAATCACGGCGACGGGAATGAGGAATCACAAAAGCGGGAATCGGGAATCACGAAGACGGCAATTATGAATAACGATGACGGGAATCAGGAATCACAATGGCGGGAATCGCGATCACAAAAGCGGGAATCGGGAGTCACGATGGCGGGAATCAGGAACAACGACGACGGGTATGAGGAATTACAATGGCGGGAATCGGGAATCGCGAGATTCCCGAATAACTCAAGTGGATTATTTTATTACCGTAAAATGGGGTTACTTAGACCATTTTTTTTCTTATAAATGATGCCATTTTCTTACTAGCTAAATTAAACTTGAATTGAAACATGCAAAATACAGGTCTATACTCTAGCTTTACTCACTATAAATTGCTGGCTCCTGCCTCTCATAGTCTTTATGTAATTTAAAAAAAGTGATGGTCTTTGTTACCCCAGCTCTTGGGGTATCTTAGACCGTGTGGTAAAATCAATTATATATTTTGGTAAAATAACTCCAAATAACTCTACTTTTTGGTGCATTGTAGTAGAGCTCTTCTATTTACATATGCAAATGACAAACTTGAGGAAAGTGTCATAGTTTGCAAATGGGGGGCGCCACCCCATAATGAGGGAAATGTGACTACCTAATGGCAGCCCTGATGGGGTAATATTGACTGGCTTGGGAATTAAGTTAAAATTACCATATATAAGACTCTGTAGAGTCTGAAACATAAAGAAAAAACATAAATAGGCTGTAAAACATAAAATATGTTATATATGGTAATTTTATATTAACTTCCAAGCTGGTCTATGTTACCCCGTCAGGGCTGACATTAGGTGGTCTAAGTTCCCCCATTTGGGGGCGGCACCCCCCATTTGCAAACTATGACACTTTCCTAAAATTTGTCATTTGCATATGTAACTAGGAGAGTTCTACTACAATGCATCAAAATCTGGAGTTATTTAACCAAAAAATTGGAGGGGGTACTCTGACAGGCTTTAAATAATAGCTTTTTTTCGTGGGTCACATTTTTAATTTTTTAACCTATTAGATATGCAAACTTTTTAAATCTTTCCATTGTGTAATGCAGCCTCAGTATTAGGCCTTTAATGCCCATTGATAATTTTTCTATGTCAAATAGTTTTTGAGTTTTGGGGGTTTTTGTTAAAAAAATGAAAAGTGGTCTAAGTTACCGTACTATATAAGAGGTGGATATAAAAATCAACTCTCAAACTATTATAAGCTTCAAAAAGTATAGATGGCGACCAATAATGCACTCAAAGAAATGAATTACTTTGTCTAAATAGTGATGCACTTTTTACCATAGTATGAGTCATCCTGACCCAGTTTGGCCTGGCCCATAGGGCGTATCAATGCTACGTGAAGAAAGTTTATCACCATTTGGACCAAATGATTATTAATTCATCAGAATTTGTGATGAGATGAATAGAATATAGTTACAGTCACTCCTTTAAACTCTTGTACTGTATGTATATTTACTGGCTCAGTAGCAGCTATGTATCCTAACACACATTGAAGAACGACGACATCAACGATTTCTCAACCAGGCGGGTAAATGAGGTCAAAATAAACGAATTATCACCACATAAATAACGTTTCATCATCTAATTAAAAGCTAGCTGAATACAATCGTATGTTGAGAAGCAGACAACATGCATTATTCTACGTTAGAAGCAGCATTACTTTCACCAGCATGAGAAGAGCGCTGCCATATATAGCGGCATAAACGTTGCTCTGATATTATGCCTACAGTACAAGCAGTGAACTTACCCTAACAAAATTTAGAGTAGCCCCTGCTTCTGGTATCTCAAATCAGAAGCTGCCGCGTCTGTAAATTCTCTCTGGGTTACTACTTTAAAGCAACAACTGGATGCTGAATACTACACATCCATATTTAATAATGTGGCGCACGAGCACCTACACGTTTCTTCATTAGATCTGTAGTTCCGTTGTGAACCGTTCATACGATTCCTAAGCCTACAAATTCTAACAGAAAATTATATTTTTTATCGAAATAATGTAAATTTTTTACTATTAAAATGAAACCGCTGAGGCAAAAGCAAGCGCGATTAGTATTAAAAGTTTTAAAACCAAATAAGTAAACGATGACACTCCTGTTAAGTTGGCGGCAGAAATTGACGCAAGCGAATGTATGAAAGCCATGCAGCGTGTTATGTACATGCACCATACACTTGCAAGACGCGCGTGCAAAAGCAGGTGGCATTTTGTTTCCCAACGTTCAATGTTTTTATTGCATGTGATTCTGCACCTGAAGAGATCAAATTTAAATTACTACAAGGTTACTAAAGGTCGACCATTTATTGAAGCTGCACATAAACAAGTAACAGTGTTTGCTGTTCTCATGATAGTGAAGAGCAATCATATGGTGAAGCATAGCCGGGCTTTGCAGTCAGTAGTTCTGTCCAAAGCAGAACTTGTCACCTCCAAAAAGGAAGGTAGTACAAGGTGCTGAAGGCAGCACTAGGCGCTGAAGGCAGCACAAGGCGCTGAAGGCAGCACAAGGCGCTGAAGGCAGCACAAGGCGCTGAAGGCAGCACAAGGCGCTGAAGGCAGCACAAGGCGCTGAAGGCAGCACAAGGCGCTGAAGGCAGCACAAGGCGCTGAAGGCAGCACAAGGCGCTGAAGGCAGCACTAGGCGCTGAAGGCAGCACAAGGCGCTGAAGGCAGCACAAGGCGCTGAAGGCAGCACAAGGTGCTGAAGGCAGCACAAGGCGCTGAAGGCAGCACAAGGCACTGAAGGCAGTGGAAGTCTCCACACCCACGCCGCTGTAAGGTCACGGCACTGAGAAGCGCTCAGTGATTCATTCACTCATTTATATTTATAGGTCCATGTCCTAAACTTGTACATTCTGCATAATTATTCTCGCTTTATCAATATTAAAAGCCACTTCCATGATGCCATAAATAAATAAACAATAAAAATAATAAATCCACAATAATAATAAAAGAAATCGTGAACTCTCAGCTTGTTGCTTGGCAAACAGTTTCGAGTGTTAATGAGCAAATAGAATAATTTAACACATCCTGTTAATATATACTAATTAAAAATAGTTCATTGTAAGTATTTATCATTAAATTATCTTATTAAATATTTTGAATATCGTTAAATCGGCATGATATCCGTGGTATAGACGAGAAGAAATTCGCCTTGGATTGGCGTCGGAAGATAAGCGATATGTCGGACATCATCGCTCGGAGACGAAAATTGGGGGGGCACGCTTTACGGGGACAAAGCAGTCCTCAATGTCATGGCATGCGGAGTTATAGCGCACGTTTATGTATTAATGCCAAACAATTTCGTACCCTATAATGATAATTTAAAGTTTTAAACCTTATTAACATAATAAAATACTTCAATATTTGTTTCGAAGTGTTTACTAATGTATACGTACTTCCGAGTACGTATAATTACATATTTAATTCATTAATTGCATATTTATTCAAAACTCCACGTTGTTTTGAAAGTGAAACACTAGAAAGACAATGGCCAGGACCAACGCGGACCCTGGAAAATAATTTATTCTTCACACGACACACAAAAGGAATAAGAGAGAGAAGCGTATAATTAGAGAGGGGCTCGGAGAAAAGAGGAGCTCGGGGAAAAGAGGAGCTCGGGGAAGAGAGGAGCTCGGGGAAAAGAGGAGCTCGGGGAAAAGAGGAGCTCGGTGAAAATAGGAGCTCGGGGAAGAGAGGAGCTCGGGGAAGAGAGGAGCTCGGGGAAGAGAGGAGCTCGGGGAAAAGAGGAGCTCGGGGAAAAGAGGAGCTCGGGGAAAAGAGGAGCTCGGGGAAAAGAGGAGCTCGAGGAAGAGAGGAGCTCGGGGAAAAGAGGAGCTCGGGGAAAAGAGGAGCTCGGGGAAAAGAGGAGCTCGGGGAAAAGAGGAGCTGGGGTAAAAGAGGAGCTCGGGGAAAAGAGGAGCTCGGGTAAAAGAGGAGCTCGGGTAAAAGAGGAGCTCGGGGAAAAGAGGAGCTCGGGGAAATGAGGAGGTCGGGGAAAAGAGGGGCTCGGGGAAAAGAGGGGCTCGGGGAAAAGAGGAGGGAAAAGAGGGGCTTGGGGAAAAGAGGGGCTCGGGGAAAAGAGGAGCTCGGGGAAAAGAGGGGCTCGGGGAAAAGAGGGGCTCGGGGAAAAGAGAGGCTCGTGGAAGAGAGGTACGGCACACTCTCTCTTATGCCAATTGAATTAAAAAAATTCTAGCTCCTATTTGACAAATTGTACTTGATAAGTATTCTTTCAAACACCAATATCCTGCTGGAGTTAGTTACTTTATCTTCATCCGTAAGAGTAGCAGCGGTAATCAGCATCGGCACTACCGTATTTTATAACAGCATTAGAATAATCAGCAGCTTCAGTATGATCGGTCGCCTCAGTATAATCAGTAGTCTCAGTCTAATCAGTAGTCTCAGTCTAATCAGCAGTCTCAGTATAGTCAGGAGTCTCAGTATAAACAGCAGCCTCGGTATAATCAGCAGCCTCAGTATAAGTCACGTCATAACATCATCAGCAGCCTCAGTATTATCAGCAGCCACAGTATAATCAGGCTAAATCAGCGGTATCAGTATAGTCAGAAGCCTCAGTATTAGCGACGCCATGTCAGCCTCAGGTCCGTAGGAATTGTACTAGTCTAGCCTCAACCGACATGCGGCCGAACTCGACTCATTGGCCAAGTGAAATTTATGAAAAACGTGACGGACGAATAATGTTCAGCCCTAATAGCGAATGTTCATCGATGATGGACAGAGAATGATCAGTCATGACGAACAACGTATGTTTAGCCACGACGAAGATGGAATGTTCAGCCATAACGAACAGAAATTTTTCGGCCATGCCGAGTCGACACTGAAATTTCCACGAAAAGGGATCGTTGGAACGTATCGGAAATGTTCGCATGTTACAGCTCGTCAAATTTACGAAAACAGCAACAGACGAACAGATAATGCCGCCTTCCAAGGAAATGATTATCGGACATAGACGATAACAAAACGACGTGCTACAAAATGCGATTTGAATTCAACCATACACACACACACACACTCATGATACATGGCTGCTGCGGTACATACATTATGAATAGAGCGCCGCACGTTAAATCAAGTTCAGTATAACTCTGATGTGGCGAGATTCGTAGAGCAAAGAGCACAACACTGCACACAAGGTCGATATCAAAGCTGTCAAGATCAAATAGACTCAAGCAGAAGTTGGGAGCATAGAAGGGAGATTTTCAAGGCAACGCTTGAGTTCCCAAGGCTGCACTGTCGAAACTGTCGGACCTTGACAAACATTCCAACGCCAGCTCAGAACTCACCCTCTCTCTTATAGACCTGGGCCATACTTTCAAAATTCGTTAAGTGAACGTAAGTACTTACGCTCTATTTTCTTGTCTATGATTGGAGGATTTTGCTTGAAAGGCCGACAATGATTGGCTAATGAACTTATGATCTCTTAACTTTTTTTGAAGGTATAGGCCACTTCACCTCACGATGGAAGTGAGCTACCAACTGCATTGCAAGATCTCACCTCGTCAAAGAAAGACAATGTCAAAATATATAACAGTCAATGATACAAAAATGAAATACCTGGAGTTGATGATACAAAAATGATGCTAGAGATTTTAGACTTCGCACACAGCCACACGATGGCGTAGAAATTAACTCACTTAGAAACTTGTTCAATACATAGTTAAGGTTTTTGTTGACATTTAACACTTTATTACTCAGAGCAGCAAGTTTTATAGAGAGTATCATTTCCGGAACTCTGAGAACTAGCTTGTACTTGTCACCAAAACGTAGATATCAGTCAGCAATTAAGCCCAAACATCGTTTATTCATAAATAATTTCTGACAAGAGCATTGAAGACGGATCTTTTGCTGTAAGATTATCTGCAGGCAGGAAATTCGATCTTTTCACGAAACGTTGAGGCTGCTATCTGGCACGCCGGCTCGTTATCGCGTGCGCGCTGATAACGGGAGTCGCGAGGCCTTCAGGCTCAAGCACATGACATGAATATTGAGTGTGGCATATCATAACATGAATGTTGAGCGAGGCATATAATAACATGAATATTGAGCGATTCTAAAATAACATGAATATTGAGAGAGGCTGGAATAACATGAATATTGAGTGTGGCATATATAACATGAATAGGTATTAAGTGATGGTAAAATAACATGAATATTGGGCGAGGCTAAAGTAACATGAATATTGAGCGAGGCTGGAATAACATGAATATTGAATACTGCAGGGAGGCTAAAATAACATGAATATTGAGAGAGGCTGGAATAACATGAATATTGAGTGTGGCATATATAACATGAATATTGGTTGTGGCATATATAACATGAATATTGAGTGATGTTAAAATAACATGAATATTGAGTGATGTTAAATAACATGAATATTGAGTGATGTTAAAATAACATGTATATTGAGCGAGGCTAAAATAACATGAAAGGCTCGCTTTGGAGGCCACTCTGATCCATGCGAGGCGCAAGCGGGAAGAGCATGAAAGTAACAAAAACGAGCATTGAAACTCGTGCATTTACAAGCAGTATACCTTGAGCCCAAGTTAAGTCCAATGAAGCGCTTTATCGTGGACATCGATGCAATGGGACTCAAGTGAGTCGTGCTTCTGACAACCCATTCTCTCAGACTCAATGCATTGAAATTTAGGTGGAAACAATTTTTTTTGTAATCATCCAGCCACCAAAGTTACAATCTTCGTCGAACGGAAGGTAAAGGGAGTATATTACACATCGGCCAAAACTGCACTAGTAAACTCTACTTGGCCATATTTACTAAAAGAAATTGAAATAATTTCTATGTGTTGAGAAACATAATAAAGACAATCAACCTTCTGCTAAAAATATCTGTACAAAAATGACGACTACGTGCCAAGGACACAGTATTAAGAACAGCGTTGCATGCAGTAAATGAGTCTTCAACATTACAGAGATTAAGCCGTTTAAGTGCCAAAACTTTCCAGCTGTAGCCACAAAACGCTCAAACGACTGTTTGCGAGTCGGTTGTTTAAAAGGCAACTTCACAGAAGCAAATTTATATTAAAAGAGAACTATGATGATTCCTACACGCTGCGAATTAGGATCCAAAGGAATTCGCTATTGAATGTATCCATGCACACATACCTATATAAACATAATTGGGGACGTGAAAATCATTCTATTAATACATGCTACGTGATGCCATTCCATTCACTATGGCTCGCAAAACGCGATAAAGGCAACAGAGAAGAAAATAACAGACGCACGCCCTTTAATTAAAGCAAAACAGACTTCATCTCTCTCCAGCAGAGCGAGTGATGCAACGAGCGGCACATGCACACACAGGAAGCTCACTCTTACCTGATACCTTGAGTGCTTCACAAGTAAATAACAACTAATAATAATCAAATAACAAGTAAATAACGCGGTGTACGCAGTGATCAACTGAACGCGCGTGTTCACGTGAAGAACACACGTGGGCACGCACGTTGTAACCGTTGGTTAATAAATTAAGCACTACCTTAAATAATACTTTTTTGCCACGATTGCATAAAGGCATTCATGGTGATTGACTTGTTATTTGACTCTGTTTGAGCGCAGTTACGTAGATATTTCGATGCGCTTAAATTTATCCTGTAACCGAATAACTGTAACCAAAGAACCCCGCATTTCTGAGGTCAAACTTTCAGTAATTAATTAAAGGTAAATGTAAATCCTGCGAATCACAAGCTCGCTTATCGAAATTATAATTATGCGTAATATTTGTATTTTTTCGAGTATATGTCCACATAACAATTCCAACTCCAGCACTTAAGTTTCAGCCAGCACATGATTTATTCAACAATTCGCAAGGCATATAAACCTATACCAAAGAAAGCCTTGTAAGGCAAACAGATTAAACTGATATGGGGGCAGGGGGTCTATTTATGCATTTACGGGATCAGTTAACTGGTGGATGCTACAAATGCATTGCAGTCGTTGTTCATTACAAGGCAAGGTAGACATGATACGTTCAGCCCCAATATAGATAGATGCCCTTTATTCAATAACTCGGTACATTGGTAAGTAAGCAAGGCGAGCTGTGTGACGATAAGATGTTCGTCATACAGCTCGCCTTGCTCCATTTTTAAGTTGAGACTCGGTAGACAACTTAGTATCTGTTATAGGCTGAAATTCTATTACACGACTAAATCACATTTATCGCTCGCATGCATTTAAATCTAAACAAGTAAAAGACGTAGATTTACTTGTATGCGCGTCCATTTAAAATGCATCCTCTAAATATTATTCAACTATTGGAGTGTGTAACGCAAACCGATCGTTCGTTGCCGGGATAAACCCCCTCACTTATTTAGCCGACCAAGAATCAAATATTCCACTACCCGGAACAGGCAAAAATTCGTAGAAATAAGCGTGTGCGAGTATGGTATTATATTATACATACATTATAAGTAATATTGAATCAAAGTATTGTTGCAAATGATAACAGTGAGCAATTCAAAGCCATATGATGCAAATACTCGATGCAAAACATACGAATTGTTAATTATAATGCGTTTCTGAAGAGATCACAAGAAGAGTCTATATGAGAAGCGCATGACTCATCATATCTCAAGCATAAACACACCATGTAGGGGTGATTCCATAGATTATTTTTAGGCTGATGTGAAGCACGTACCCCCACAAGGTATAAAATAAAATCAGGGAGTTAGTGAACTGCAATTAGGATAAAATGCACACTTTCTACTACTGCTGCTATTATGAACATAAACTCTATTAGGTTTATACATTACGATTATAATTAGGCTCGTAAAACTAAAAACGACTACATCAGTTTCAGTAGTTGAGGCTCAATAAGTTTAACTCTTACATGAGCATCTTAATACATTCCCTACTTGTAACTAATGGAACTTCAACAAAAAAAAGCACAACGATCAACATTGAATAGCATGCTTTTATATAGTTACATCTCACCAGGCATCTGATGTTAAACTGACGTTGATTCAACGTATTTCCAACGAAATCAACTCTTAGTCAACTTGTTTTAATCAACTAATGAACAACATAATGAATTAATTTGTTTCGATCAACTAATCAACGTCACATGCCTTTAGGGTTAGACGTTGGCTGAGCATGACTAGGAAAGTTAGAAGCAAGACGGAGCATGGAGCTGAGCTGCACCGAGCGCAGACTGCTGGATCCTAGCTAGTGCAGGAATGCGAGATGGCTGCCACTCAACACAATGATGAGTCATATCGTACAAAATGATGCACTATCCTAAAAAAATATGCACCTGCCGTGAGCGGACGTGGCACTTATAGGTTCTCCAGCTGGACCAAACTGGGTCAGGAAGACCAACACAATTACAATAAGTATCCTTAGTATCCTTAGTATTTGTTTGGGACATAGCAGTCCCAGGCCACGATGGATCGCCGCCTCTGATTATCGTTCATATATGCCATATTGTATGGCTATTTGGACAATGACCTGCAAATTTTTTAGATTGTTATTTCTTGCTCCGTTGAACTCCATTGCACTCCAAAGCGTCATACGCTACACGCGTCCACAAATCACACAACAGACTGAGCCTCAGGAGTTGAACATTATGTTTAAATCACACAGCTAAGATATGAAGTGAAAAGTGCAACGAAAGCGCAGAAACACTAAATTACAAGGTGCACAGACGGACAACTAACAAACAAACACTCAAACATACAAACGTAGACCGCAGAGCACACAAAACACGTACGACCCGCATAAACACACGAATGTGCATGAGCACAGCACAAACACACAAACATACAAACGTGCATCCGCACAGCACAAACACACAAACGGGCATACGCACAGCACAAACACACAAACATACAAACGTGCATCTGCACAACACAAACACACAAACGTGAATACGCACAGCACAAACATACAAACACACAAACGTACATACGCACAGCACAAACACACACACACACACACGCCTATACGCATTGCAGGCCATCACACACCAGCGAGACCCGGATGACGATGCAGGTTTTCGCGCGCCGTTGAGGTCACAGCAACTGGCGTTGGTCAGTTTCCAAAACTTTTTTACTAGCAAATTGGGTTTGTCTTCGGCCACATACTAATCTTCAAGCATGCGGAAATCCCCGGTCGCCTGAACGACCGATAAGTAAAAGGAAAATAATAGCCTTAATATGCACGACACTCCAGCAATTCTCAGAAATAGCGAGGCTACCACGAAGCGGTTTCGGTAGGCAGATAATAGCAGTTAGGGTCGCTCCACACCATGTTACGTTAAATATATTCAAACTATTCATTTTTGGGCATACTATTGCAATTTTATGACGTCATAATTACGAGTAAGTGCCGTACCGTACTCGGGATATTCAACTATTTATTTCTGGACACACTATTGCAACTTTATGACGCAATATTACGAGTAAATACTCGGGGTATCGAGCTATTTATTTCTAGATGCACTTTTGCGGTAAGAGCCAGCATGTGGTAATCCATTATCACAATTCACGCAGTAGACATCAATAGAGCGTTCGAAGAAGAATAAATCTTTTCAGTGATTTAGGCAGAGAGGGAAAGAAACAACATGCAGAGGATATGAAGACAAAACTCGAAACGGATTGAAGAATAGACGGATCTCAAAACATGTTTCTCCAGAAGCATCGCAACTCAGGTGAGCTTTTACTGAGCCACACGGAAGTACCGGCTAAACCAACGTGTATTTCAGGCACGAATAGCATTATTATGGATAGGATGGCTTCAGTGGCGAAGACTAAATCCACCTCTGACAGACTTGAATCTTAGGTAGGAATGCCAATATGATCAACGGTACAAATGGTCTTGCATGATCGATGCATTTTTTTAAACCTAAGGATTTAATTCAGTTCGGTAGGAATATCATGGCAATAAATTTAATACAAGCGCTAGCGAATGCTATAAAGGTTTGATTACCATAGCAAATGAATTAGACTTACTGGTAGGAATAGCGTCGCGATATGACAGACTGATGCACAAACGTAAGTAAGATGGTCAAGATACGCAGAGCACGAAGCCATATGACAATGAATGATCGAAAATGCCTTACGAAAATGGGTCTTTTATACCATAGGTATTCAAGAGCAATTTTCTATGGCCACCTATAATACATCATCGTTAACGATAAAGCAGTACCGGTAATAGAATATCAGATGGAGCATAATGTGTGAAGGTTACTTTGAGGTCATGCCTCAGTCACATGTCTGGTTTGTCTGCATTGAGAGACCGAAAAAGTTAAAGGAGAGAAGACCCTTATTGAAAATTATGATTGCTTCATCCGTGGCCAATCATTAACTAAATAATTTTCACGTATTGAACGGTTAAAATTACGGATTAGGACACCATAAATTTTTCTTCGGGATAACCGAATATAGGTGAAAAATAAATAGGATAAATCTGGGTTATACGTAACGCACTTAATTGCATTCAGAACAAGAGCTCAACAGATATTATTATTATTATATATAGCGGGAAATTTTATCAGAACGAAAAGGATCCGAGAGTGCAAGTTATTTCATATTGGATTACATTAGAAAACTTTAATGGCATCGTTGGCGAAGGTAAAATTTTTTAGAGAATGACATGCGAAGGTCATAAGGGCATATATATAAATGCTGGTCCCTGACCTTGAGACTTCCAGTCAGCATGGAATGTTTGGGAAGAAAATTATTTGCCATGAAAGTAATTATCAATAAATAATTTAATATAGGATCTTCTCGAGATTTTGAATGTGCCTAACGTCAAAATCGAATAGTTAACAAGAAATGTGTAATCCAAGTTGGTAGTTCTGAGAAATTCACATCACGCTTAATTTAATTAAAAGAAATATACCTGAATAAATAAATAAAAAGTGATAAAATAATTTAAAACATTACTTGCGCTCAATCTCTTTCATTACCTTGAGCAATATTACCGATGACTTCAGCGCAAACTTCACGAGATCGGATTGATGATGAGTCCGTATTTCGAAAACTTGAAGCAATACTGAGCTTTTCATCCACTGAGTGTTCAGAGCCAGCGTTCCATTTACACAGCGAGCCACTTTCACTGGTTGACGCTGAGTCCAGGAAGGCCACGTGACGACAAATTGAACCTGTTCGAAAATTTGAAGCAATACTGAGCTTTTCATCCACTGACTGATCAGAGCCAGCGTTCCATTCACACAGCGAGCCACTTTCACTGGTTGACGCTGAGTCCACGAAGGCCACGTGACGACAAATTGAACTTGCAGACGATGGAAATATTCTCGTAGTAGACGACGTTTCCGAGTTATTTAGAACCACACCTCCAGGCTGGGATTCATCGAGCGGTGCACAGGAGTCGTTAAACTCGGGAAGATGTCCGCCGTTTGGTTGTAGCTCTGATACAGTTATGCGCGCATCCAAGCGCTTTGAATCGCTGAGGCGTTCGGGATTAGTTTCGTTCGTTTTGAGATGAAGTGAAGAACACGTGAAAGAACTACTGAAGTCCTGATTAGAAGCTAGAGATTGTGAAGAGGCAAGCGCGGTGACATAGCTGTCAGAACAGCTGACGGTGTCGTCAGATGTATTTAAATCTATTGAAAAAACAAACCGCGGAGATTTATCACTCTCGTTAATATTGTCCTCAGTTCCTGCTAGAAATTTAGCTGGCTTAGTATTAATCGATGTGTGGGCTTGATGCCGACAACTGATCCATCGTGAGGATTCACGTAATCGTTTGGCCCGCTCATATTCCATGGAACGTTTAACGATATTAGAAATATCAGAGTGCACTGTGCGATAACTTCGGAAATTTGGCCTCAAAACCCTTTTCTTGATAGGAAGTTTAGAATACAAACTTGATGAGCTAAGTTGACGGATCCGTTTTTTCCTAGCATTCCAGCCACGCGTGAAATCCTGATCAGTGTTGATAATCCAGGAGGTATTATGGCACATACTGACTGTGTCGCGGTGGGCGTTCTCAGCGACCGCTTCACTGCACAACACTTCGTGTTCAGGGGGCGGCACTTCAATGGACGTCTGTTCAGAGGGGCACTGTTGTTCATTGCGATGCTTTACAGAATTTCTTTTTACGGCGGATAAAGGAAATTTGTGGCGTCTGGAAGGACGGCGACGACTGCTCCGTTTCCCAGCATAGAGAGAAGGATCACTGAATTTTCTGAAGTGGCTGGTATCTTTGGCTCTCCAGCCTCGGTCTGTGTTGGGCTCGAGGTTACCAATCCAGGAGCAGTTGCAGCGAACACTGTGATTGCTCACACGTCGCCGTAAAGGTCTTAACTTATTTGGGTTGGTATCAGCAACACACTTATCGTCATCTTCGAAGGCTAACACGAAGTTGTTCACTAGTACGAATGGAACAGTCCAATGTTCAATCGTGGTGCCAGATGTATTTCTAGATCGAGATTCATTGTCTAAATTTTGTTTAGCAAGAGCTTGATGATCTTGTAGAGATTGCTGATAGTTGAGGTGACCTGATGAGACTTCGTTTGCGGGAATGACACTTATATTCGAGTTATCCGAAATGGTGGAGTTAGCAGCATGCGACTCGCTGAGTGATTCAACAAATGACCCGTAGTTCGACGGTAAATTCTCATCCAGCGTCTTCCCAGTTTCGCTTATCACGGAATCCTCAGGAGGCGACGAAACGACTGAAGTAGTTTGACAATAACTCGACGTGATCGCATCGGAGTGAGAGTCTAGCGATACAGCAGGCGTGACAAGCAATCTGTTATCAATTGATGCCTCAGCACGCACCTCTACAGCAGCAGATGATGACTCATCTTTAGAAGCAGACTCACTTCTGTATCTGACATCTTGTGAATTACACGCACGTTCTCCAGTTAGGACTAAAGCCGATGTAGAATAGACTTCCTTGGAAGTCACGTAATTTTGATACTCGTCACTGGTAGGAAGTGGATCATAGACAGTTTTTACGGATGCATCAGTCTTATGACCTACAACAGGATCTTCGTTCAGTCTGGCAGACGTGGCAAAGTCAACACGATTTTCTGATAAATTAACATCATTTGATATTTTTTGGCGTTTACTAAACGATCTTCTGAGAATTCGTCGAGACCAAGATAAAGGATTCTTGCGCGAAAATGTAGAAGGTTCTCTTTCAGCAACAGCGGACGTTTGTTCTTCCGAGGCGAGTACGGAGTCAGTACCGGCGATGTTTGTGGTCTGTTCATCTTTGGTTGGAACAACGTCACCTTCTTTCTGACGCCGAAACGATCGTCTTGACAAGCTTTGCCGAAACCTATTCCACCGTTTCAATAGATCCCCCATACTGTTGATCTTCTGTGAGTCTAGCATCCAGGCGAAACTTGTATCCAAAAAGCGTACCTTCTACATGAGGCATCCATCACAGTGAACATCCTTGCACGGATATATCCTGATGCAAGCAATTGTTAAACATGACGTCAGTTGAAGTAACAATAACCAATTGAAATTAAACCCCAATATGATTGTATCTAAACAACATGCAGCGTGCAGAGTCCACCTACTGCGGTAAAAATTCACCAATAATAGCACGAAAATTTTCTGAGATTGAAGCGCACTTCCGAGAACCACCTACAACGAGACACAAAAGTCAACTGGGTCCAAAAAGAAACGAGAAATTTTATCGGCAGCTAAAGTGGTTAAGGTTTATCAGCGACAACGGACCTTATCAGAAGGCAGGCAGCACAATGCTGTAGGACGCATCATGAATATAAAGCCAGTTAATCAATCATTCGATACTCTTATGCAACCAATACAAGCAATGGATCGAATACGTAACAGTGGAGCTCTACACCACACGCAATAAATCCGCTTGAAATTTGAAAATAAGCAAAGCCTTTTCATCAAACTTATAGTGGTGAAACTCGAGCTCACACAAGGAATATGGCGAACCTAAACTTCCTGGGTCGTGATTCATACAGTTTGGTAAACTAACAAAGAAAACTAAGAACATAGCGAAGAAACTCTTACCATATACTTATATATACAGCCATGTTCAGGAAATGGGGAACAATTATATAAAGGAGTATCAGCTGTGGCCATGTGAGGGCTAATAATTGGCCGCTCTAAAATAATCCTGCATTTTAAAACAAGTACCGTAGTAGAAATCATAGCTTATGAACGTAAATCACTAAACATAAATCATACCAAGCGACATAACATGTCTTAATTCGCCAGTTATTTCGGCATTTCTCAAACAAAGGTGCAAGAACATACGACCAATGACGAGTCATAGATTGATAAGGAATTGTAGTAAATTAGGCCGCGCAGAGTATAACTTATCAGTAGATTTCACACATAATAAAAGACAATAATAACAAACGCTGCGATGATTACCTAGCATTGCAAAATTTAACGTCGACAGCAAACTTCAGCATTCAACGTATCATTGGTCAGCCTTTATTTCGTGTCTGATTTAACTTTATGGGAAAAATAATAAAGCTTATCAATCTCCGATACACAAAAAAGTTCTATGTTACGGCACCAGAACAATAACAAGCATGATAATTTAGGGCTAAGGAAAACAACGAACTTGCCTCGATAACAATAAAGCATCAGAAATTGCTTGACAAATATACGGTAGTGCAACTGGCATTCGAAACATCAATGATGGAGTCCAAGTTTATATAATACACGTTTACGGGAGTCCGACGATGGCAGATGTAATTTCTGCCTAGAAATTTTTTCACATTGAAAAAAGGCCATGTACGTAATTTCTGAATAGAAGTTTTTCATATTGATAAAATGCCATGTACGTAATTTTTGCCTAGAAGTTTTTTCATACCTATTGAAAAAAGGCCATGTACGTAATTTCTGAATAGAAGTTTTTCATATTGAAAATAGGCCATGTATGTAATTTTTGCCTAGAAGTTTTTCCATATTGAAAAAAAGGTAATGTACGTAATTTCTAAGCCTAGTAGGTATTCATTATTCTGTAATCAAACGCTTTTTTGTTTAAAATTATGCTTCATTGATTTAAATTTGAGGCCTGCGGCTGAAACCACAGCATATATTTATATTCTGTATTCATATCTTATAAATTTGTTCAACTGTTTATTCATGTTTTTTCATTCTATAATTACTTTCGGGTTCGTTGGATGGTACTGTACTTATTCCTGATCACTTTCTTTGTAATAATCTTATCAATCTCTTATCGTTTGAACACGCATAATCTATATAAACGCAAAAGAAAAGATGACAAAACAAGGCCGATACTATTTTATACATCAATAGCAGCATGTGAACGACTCTCTCGGTCTAATTTGCTCACTCTCAGCCATTAACCTTTATTCATGTGTCGAAAACCTAACACATGCAGATACAGAAATGCTGGACCATTAATTATGTGTCCAGCATCGTCACACAGAAACACCAAAGCAGGACCTTTATCCTTGAGAAAAGGTATACTCAGTTAAAAAACAGCACCCTCCCACAACTATATACACAAATGCTGGACCATTAATCAAGTGTCCAGGATCGTTACACTGATACACCAATCCATACCTTCATCCTTGTGAAAAGGTATCCTCACAGGGTATAACACAGCACCCCCTACAACTATATAAACAAATGCCGTCGGAAAGCCCGGACTTGGCAGTCCAGAACTAAACCACAATATCTACTCTATATCTGTAATGTAAGCCGGAGCTATAGTATGTAGTAGGCATGCGCTGCGTGGGCCTTCATACACAACCAACCCTGACATGCTGTCCAGACGTGTTAATTACATGTCTGTCTTGCTCCTAGATAATTTATACAGGGGCTCGCGGGTGAAGCTAAGGCACACATAGATGAATAAGAAGAAATTTGTCCAAGATAATATAAGAAATGTATAAGTACGGAGTTCCTTAAGAACTAAAAGTGGTACTCATGGCAATTTAGAGCAATTGTAAGATTTCGCTATATTCCCCCCACGTACGTAAAATGTCATTAAGGAGGGCCAACACCAAACAAATTGAGATTAGAAACAATTTGCGAATTAAACTGTATTAACCCTGCTAAGCATTATTACTGAGCAAAATTATTAATTACAGAACAATCTGATCTTTAAAATAATTCTGGGACAAAATTATAAAAGAGAATCACTGAGGAAGAACGAAATTTGTGAGTCAGTCAAGTTTATAATTGCTGAACTAAACTGACCATTTGGTCTTCCGCAATCTAGCATCATTTGTTTCCCATTAGATATCTACCCGAGCTATTTGCTGGAGTCGAACACAGTATATGTTCAACATAGGATATTCAATAAGAGCTCTTCGTGGTTATTAGATACTTCCGACCGCTAGAGATACTTCCGAAGCAACCAAAAACACACGGCACAATTCTACTCTATCCGGTTTGATAAAAATAATGGCAAGTACCGGTAATTTACACGGTTAACCCCTTTTGCAAGATTTTCAATTTTTAATCCTCAGTAGGTAACGCATTATATACATATATATGTGTGTAGATTGAATTGAAATAGAGATTTGCAAAATCAAGTTAGGTGACGTCTGCGTAAATGATTTATATGTTAAAACAAACGTCTGAGGAATGATTTCTAACACCAGGCAGCCTGCAAGCATTGCGTCACTAAATTATTCATCAGATTTCATGTAATTGATAACGGAGTATATGAAACAAATGCAAAGCACAAAAATTTGCCGAGGACGGATGTCGCACTTGATAAAATGACATCAGATTGGGGGCAATAGAATTCAAGGCAATGGATCAAGGACGGTAAACAAAGAAGTGTAAATCGTCATGCCTGACTTGTCAAGTGGGTGAGACTTATATTTAATATATGCAGCCTCCGACGATAAATGTCAGCACTGGCGTTGAGTCTTTCGTGCCCTGATGATACGTAAATTTAAAACAAAACTAGTCTGTAAATACGAAGAAAATAACCGGACAATGAAACACATCACCACAATAAGTCTAGCATGCAAAACACATACATAAGTTAGTATTACACAATCTCTGAATGAAATTACATTCAAAAGACAAAGTAATTAACTAACATACGGTACTCATAAAGCTCTATCTATGACTTAATCACAATCACATGCCTGAACAACAAATACAGAGTGCTGAGTGATATGAATAAATACAAACTCACAACACATGGTAAACAAACAAACATACACTTAAAAAAACAGTGTGTATATGCATGGACAAGCACACTTACACTACATGGTATTTATGCCAACACACACTCGACACACAGTTTATTAAATACAATACGCCTCTGAATGCATACCTAAAAAATACTGTAAAAATATATTTTTAGCATGATTAGCCAACGCAGGAGTGAAATCCAAGAACCCAAAGCGAAGACAATTATTTAAATTTTAACCCGGGATAACGAAAATTCACGTGGTAAATTAGAAAAGAATCGCTCAATTCAAATACACTAGACAAGTTTCCGAAGTTAAATTGCACACAATTTTTTCTCAATCGTTAATAATAAATCTCACCAAAATTTAATTATTCTCACCGATTTGTTTCACTCATTTGTGGAGAAATTGTGGCAGGCTCTAGAGTTTCGGAAGATAATATCAAAACAGAGTGCAATTGAACGCACCGCTTAATTTACAAAATCTTATCCGTACAGACGAGGTGAATGATATTTGCAATTTATCACCTTTACTGGTTTAGTTTATAGATGGCAAAGATGAACAGATTTACGATCAGGCAACTTCATTCCCCGAGACTGTGCAGCAGTTGCACGGAGCATCTTCAAAATGGTGGGAATTTTTACCCTTCAGTATATGATGATGATCGCAGAGGAATAAGTTACTCATAACGTTAAAACGCCCACATTTATTTGATAAACAAAAATATTTAAACGCTGTCCTCGCGGCTGTACCAGCAGCACAGCAGCAGTGCCCGAGGCTGTACCAGCAGCACAGCGGCAGTGCCCGGGGCTGTGCCAGCAGCACAGCGGCAGTGCCCGGGGCTGTGCCAGCAGTGCCAGCAGTGTCTGCAGGCACAGACATATCGATCGCAGCGCCAACAGAGGGAGACGGGAGCCGCCGACTCGCGCTGGTCACTTGTAATTATTCGCACCATACTTATGGTGACGTCATTATTATTCGCACCATACTTATGGTGACGTCATTATTATTCCCATAATGATTAGTCTTAATAACACCATTATTGTTTATAATCGCACAATAAATAGTCATAATAGCCAATTATTACTCATGTTCGCACAATGAATAGTCATTATAGTACAGTTATTATTCATAATTGCACAATAAATAGTCATAATCGCACAATCATTATTCATAATCGCACAATATATATAGTCATAATCATGATCACACAATCATAGGCTATAACTGCGCACCTATGGTCCATGATCATAATCATTAAACGCACTGAAGCAATCGTTGATCACAATCACCATCATTCTCCGTGATTGCGAAACCTTATCCCGAAAAACCAATCGTCGTGATGATTGTCTGGCAATTGTAGACGAGACAGTGGCATGTTGTACCTAAGCACTCAGATAAGTTAATGGGTCATGTTGACCGAATATATCACCCATTATAACCATTAATGATTCATAAATTAAAAATTAAATAAATAAAAAATAAATAAATAAACATAAATAAAAAATAAATTAAAAATTAAAAGGGTCCAAATAGTTTCACACTTTCTAACCCATAATACGAGCAGAGAAAAGGCGTAGCACTGATACCTCTGATGCCGGCAAAACATAGGTCATTATAACTCATAAATCGATGAAAAAGTATAGAAATAGTCAAATAGAAAAAAAAATAACTAAATTTTCGAATAATTAATTACCTCAGACTCCTGGAGGACTTCTGATGACCAAGCAGGACATGCGTCTAAAGTCCCAGGAAAACAATGACCAATGAACTTAATATCACGAAACCAAAAATAGAGCATTAATTAAATTAAATCACCTTCATTCGAAGTAGTATATTACCTATATAAGTAGTATATTACCTATTACCATGCATACCTACGAAGCAAATATTTTTAGTAGGACAATAATCAGTAATTCTTCAACGATCACTTCATTGTACAGAAAATAGAGACAATTTCAAAATAATAACCGTATAATAATAAAAGTTCGTAGCAAACGTGTGTTAAACCCACAAAATTGTAGCAAACGTTCTTTCAACTCATCAAGTTAATAGCAGACGATCTTTCAAACCATCAAGTTAATAGCAAAACGTTCGTTCAAACCAACAAGTTAGTAGCAAACGATCCTTCAAACCATCAAATTAATAGCAAACGTTCGTTCAAACTAGCAAGTTAATAGCAAACGATCTTTCAAACCATCAAATTAATAGCAAACGATCTTTCAAACCATCAAATTAATAGCAAACGTTCGTTCAAACCAACAAGTCATTAGCAAACGTATATTCAAACGAACAAACATAGCAAGCTGGCAAATATTAAAGGTGCTTGTACAAGTCAAGTCACACTCGTATGATACAAGAAGTAACGGTGCTGAGGTCACCAACCTGGCCCATACTTCCAAAAAAAGTTAAGATCGTAAGTTCATCAGCCAATCATTGACGGTCTTTCGAGCAAAATCCACCAATCATAGACAAGAAAATAGAGCGTAAGTACTTACGTTCACTTAGCGAATTTTGAAAGTATGGCCCCAGAGCAGCGTTTGTAACGCTCCACGCAGCGACCGATTGATGTATGTCTCTGATGAACGCATGGGAACAGTGAGCGAGTGCTACGCGCTTCCTGTTCAAAGATATATGCCGCTACACTGACGATGATACACTACAACAAATTATTAGAATAATTAGGGAAAAAGTAATTACTTTATACAAGCTTGATTGAAGACCAGGGAATGTTTTATGAAAAAGTTTCTTGTTCCAAAAAATTAATGTATCATGTGATCTAAATAGTGGCACACTTAATACGGGTGGTGCAGATATACGACCTTTTGCCGGGTCAAATTGGGTCAAGATGACCCACAAGAGAGGACAAAGAGCACCGCAATGTGGACAAAATCTCACTGATTTTTCTGAGTGCCAACTCGTTATCAGTGATTTCTTTGGGCATGATTCATTTTCTTACGAACACCGCATTGAAACGTCCAATAATTGGAGTAATACGAAACACGAATAGAAAAGTACAAATTGTATGATAACAAAATTTAAAACTGACGCTTTGCGATATGCAGGTAAGATAATTTTTTTCGGGCATCAGGTCAAACAACATTTTGGTGGCGAAGCTAAGGAAAGCGAGGGCAAAACAGCAAGGCGAGAATCATGCTACAAAATGTAGGCAAAGTTTGAAGATTTTGCTCCACGGATGGTAGAGTGAAGAGTGCAACTAGCGACACACGTTGGCAAGTTTCACGGATCAGGCAGCCACAGAACGAGACAGCTCAAACAGCATTTTTTATGCATGTCAAAAAAGAGCGGGTAAATAGTTAAAATCAACACAGATAAAGTCATTTTGGCCAAAGATCAAGAATTCTAATTGATCGAAGACGAAAAGCACGTTGGACGGACATCTAGTATTCATTCAAGGCTGCACTGAGCAAGGAAGACTTCTTCCTTACCAAGAGTTATTTTACTTAATGCCAGACGTTATACGCAGAATAATTTACTTTTTTTGTGCAAATAATTCTTCACAAAAATGAGCGATGTTTTGGTAAAGTCAGGACGAACCTGGTAGCCAACAATCCGTTCGTGACTCCAAACATCGCACGAAACATGTCACATCAAACGAAACGTTTAAATAATTACGGCCTAGTAATGGTTATATAATAGCTGTCGCACATTATACAATAGACGTCGTTTAAACTTTTCTTGCTTAGTGATGATTATATATTAGCTACCGTATCGCATAAGCTGTCTTCCGAATGCAAACAAGACTAAGTGCGACTTTATTTATATTATCCCTTGAGTAAAGAAAATTTAATTTGAAGATAATTATTATCCCTCGAGTTTTTAGCCCGCTGCGAACCTGAGGCGGGTCCGTACATCATAACCACTTCTCTCGCTCACGTTGACTTGCTCGATCACGTATCGTGGTCAAAAAACCGTGCACCTCCAGCGAGAAAAAACAGCGTTGCTCAATAAATAGCAAGCACACGAAAAAATCCCACACAATGTCAATTGCAAAAAACGTACTAGTCAGAAGTTCTGAACTATTGTGAAGTGTACACAGATTCGACTGTGCTTGAAATATACAGCGTGTTTCCATACAATATTTTCAGTTCTCGTATTTGTAGAAATGTGCGGCCGACAATTTAAGAAACCAAATTTGCATTTTGACTACTTGCATCCTTTTAGTCTTGAGCTCCACTGACATTCTTGGGCTGTGCACTGACATTCTTGGGCTGTGCACTGCCAGTCTTGGGCTGTGCACTGCCAGTCTTGTGCTACAGTCTTGTGCTGTGCACTGCCAGTTTTGGGCTGTGCACTGTCAGTCTTGTGCTGTGCACTGCCAGTCTTGGGCTGTCCACAGCCAATCTCGAGCTGTCAATGGTCAGTCCTGTACTCCTGTGCGTTGCAAATCAGATGTGTTCACAACACCGCACGGCGCACGCACGACGTCAAGCTACACAACTTTCGCTCGGTACAGCGACGTGCGAATGTTTTTGCACGTGCGAATGTTCTTACATGGGCGAATGTTCTAAACGTACGGATGTTCTAATACATGCGAATGTTCGTACAGGTGCCGACCGCTCTAGCGCGCAAGCGTGACAATGCACACGAATAAACCCTATACCAGTCATTAATAGATGAATTTAATAGCATTTAGAGTGCATCGAGCTTACAGCAACTTAATCCTGAAGCCATAGAAAGAAACAGTTCTCTTTAGCTAGAACTTGACAAATGTATACAAGTATATTAAAGAACTGACCTTAATGGTCAGTATGAAAAAAGAGGCTTAATAGCTTCTTAGGCTCATCGTGCAGCAGCAACATGTAAAAGCAGCATGCAACAGAAGAAGCAGGAGCGTGAAGCTGGCAGCGGTACGAGGTGACCAGCACATGAAGGTCACACAACACCTGTGTCCACTAACACACTTACCCAACGCACACAAACACACATACCTTTATAACGCATACATGGATGCATTCATGCCGTATACTCGGCTATACTCCACATACCACTTACCTAATTATGATGTATGCCTCATATATCGCATACCCAGCTATAGATATCTACAAACCGCATACCTCGATCTACCTCACATATATACCGCATACTTCGATATACCTCACATACCGCATACCCAGCTATAGTTATCCACATACCATACCTCATGCCCAGAAATATATACCCCAAATACCGTATACCTAATGCAGACGCCACTAACATCTCATACCTCAAAGAAATACTCATATTCGCACGTGTATTGTGATTCCTTTGTTTTCGTATTAAATTACATCTAAACAAACAAGGTCTGTTAGTTGGTGTGTGTGCAAGCTGAAGTACGGGAGGTTACAGTCACCAATCATATTATACATTACACGAAGCTATTTTACAACAAATGAGGATAAAATATTCGGGTATAGCTTTGTAGAATAAAATTTTCGGTAGCGAAGAAACATCAGCCGTAGGTATACTCAGAAGTGTAATTTAATAACCCCTCCAGAATTCCAATCTAGCAGAAACGAAGCTATTTCCCATGTTCCATGTAAAATGCAGTACTTAGAAGTACGTATGTGGATTATTTCCTGTTTTGGATAAGTCATTTTGTCCGAATAATCACACACTGCACGTAGCACTGCTAGGTACGCACTTTCACTGAAATAATGCACACCAGGGCAAAAAGTACATCGCTATTTAGACGGACAAAGTCAAACTCATTTCTCTCAGTGTAAGGGTGGGCGACATAGGTACAAGTAGCCCCAAAAAACAGGTTTGGTATTAAAACTCCGAGGTCTCGTAGCCATACGTTTGAGGTGTGTATATATAATATTAATAACAATAATATATAATAAGTATATACCCATACAATTTTCATCACATGGTGCCATAGAAGGTTGCATGGTGTCATAGAAGGTGGAATAATGCGGCATATCACGATAAGGCCGTCGTATCTTCAGGAATGCGGTGCCATGAACCTACAAATGTTAATACACTGAGCACAATCTGACTCAAGATAGACGTGTATTATCAGTGTATTTCCCGAGGCCCCTGGAAGCTGATGATGTTCCGACCATGATTTGCAATAGGGGTGACCTCAGATGAATGGGCGGGTCATGAAATTGACATTCCAATCAATCAGTCGTCAATTGTTTCCTTTTGTAGTGTTATTCCTACCAGTGATTGTAGGCGTAACTATGAAGTTATTCCTACCCACTATTGGATGCGCACTATGAAGTTACCTATTCCTGTCAGGTATTGGATTCATACCTATTAAGTTATTCATAACAGCGATTTTAAGCATAACTAAGAAGTTTTTCCTGCCAGTTATTGAATGCATAACTATGATGGTATCTTTCCATTTGCATTTTTAGCGCATTTTCTCATTTATGGAAAAAAATGCACTATTGTGCTCGCCATGTCCGTCGGTCTGTCTGTCTGTCTGTCTGTCCGTCCGTCCGTCTGTCTGTACGTGATCTCAAGTTTTCGTCGACGAGAAAATGCGCTCTCTGTCACTGCAGAGAGTACCTACTGAGTTATATTCTTTATAAATCTGCCCATTTTCCAATAGGAGTTAATAGTTTATACTTTATAAGAAACTGGCAATGGTTGCTTGGATATGAAAACCATTGAGTAAAATATCAATAGACAGTTAATGTTCAGGAGAGGCTGATTTTTAAAATTATAAAACTTGACATGAATTACTCAACTGTTTCTTGTTTCATCTACATAACAAAAATATGATCTTAACTTCTAGTGGTATAATTTGTTAATTATTAAATAATTTGTTCATTATCAGCAACTGGTAAGACAGGAATGAAGCTTCCTCATGCATATTTGTGGATCCAATGGCAACATTTCTTCATGTTTGGTCAATCTCATTGACATATGATTGCATGGGAATCAAGGATATTGTGCGACAGATTTTCATGAATTATGCCAAAATGTTAGGTTTCTCTCACATTAGTTCCTTTTCAATGCAGGAAGATAATGTTGTCCGTTAGGTTAGAACATACATAGTGAGTGCAGCTAATTTGAACAAATTACCACTTTATTGAAATTTGATTGCCAGCATCAACAAAATGAAACCAAATATTTCATAGATGATTTTCTGATAATATAGATAGGTATATATGCTAACGAATAATATAAAATAATTGAAATTGCATGCCTTTTGAATAATTGGGATGGAAAAATTTTGCAGAGGGTATCGGCATAGACGACATACCGTAGTCTTTGGGCAAAAGCATGATTGAAAAACTGTGCCTCTTCAGTAAATCTTCATAAGGTATAGTTTTAGAGCTCCAATTCCAACAGTGTAGTTAATTTGCAAAAGTCACAGCTCTTATTGCTTTTATTATCAGCTGAACTTGAAATATTAAGGTTTGGTCATCCTGTAAAAATAAGTCCTCATCAATATCATCCCAATTGTGGTCACATTAAAGTAAAAACACTATGGTGTACATCAATTAAATATTGGGCAAACACTGTTTTGCGCATTTTCTCATTTATGGAAAAAATGCACTATTGTGCTCGCCATGTCCGTCTGTCTGTCCGTCCGTCTGTCCGTGACCTCAAGTTTTCGTCGACGAGAAAATGTGCTCTGTCACTCACTGCAGTGAGCACTGAGTTATATTTTTTCTTAAATGTCACGGCTCTAAAGCCAGACTGTAAGATAGTGCCTATTAGACTGAAATATTAGTGTCTTTCCAGGCTTTCATTACCAAGAAAATATATAACCAGTATCATCAAGCTTGGAATACATCACTTTTCTATAGGCAATGAATATATAGATCTTTCAGGCTGCAACTAGAGCTTTTCCACCATTTTTGGAACTAGGAAATTTTTTTCTATCAATTGTTGATAAAAGTGCATCACACTGTTTGATTGAAAATTTAGTGAAAATTTGCCACTCTGGAGCTGAAAGATTTCAGTAGTGAGAAGGAAAATTTTAATCCAGCTTTCTGAGCAAAAACTTGAGCTTTCCTGTCATTTTATGGAGCTGAAAGATTACTGCTAGATGAATAGTTAATTGGATTGAAAATAAAATGGCACAATCAAGTTGGAAGTTTCTAAATTCATTGAAAATTTGCTACTTTGGACCTATAATCTTTGATACAAAGTGGTAGTCAATTTCTTGCAGGTTGCTGCAAACTTAATGTCTTCTTAATGACCATGTCCCTTTGTAATTTAGGAGCGCACTAGCCAAAATTGGAGCACTTGTCCTGGAAAAGGAGTGGACGCTCTGGCCAACTGCAGTACAGCACTTCAGCACCCAATTCACTGCCATTCCCTTATCAATTAACACTCTTACAGTGCCTTCAAACTGCATCCCCCCATTTTCAAGATCTGCAATTGTTATGGCATAGCTAATTGACCAACCACTTTCTGGAATTCCATCATGAATATGCAGTTCAGCTTAGTTTACAAAATAAATAGGTGCCGCTAGTCAGGCTATCAGCATTTATTATGGTACTTTATGTGAGACAATATACTACTTCAGGATCAGGTCCATTTTTCATACATATACCTATAAATGAAAGAGTGCACTTATTTTTTTGCTTGAAAAATCTTAAAAATATATTTTCCTCGTTTTATTTAAAACTCTGTTAAGCCTATTAGTATTTAAAAATGATCAAGTGTTGGGCCAGAACTACCTATATATATCTTGTATTCATAAACCAACATTCATATAATTCTACCCTGGCCAGTACCTCCACTCCAGGCTCCACTTAGCAGTAAGCACTAAACTCAATGACAATCTGAACTGTCTGGTGTCAGCTATTACAGTGACACAGGCATGGAATATATCTATTTGGCAAGCTGGGACTGGATTTTTTGAGCTGTGGTTTTATGGGTTTGCCAGCCATGATTCTATTTCTTTGAGCTGTTAATACCATATCATGGCCGTGAAAAGTCATTTACGTGAGGCGAATTAATTATTTACAAAGTCCCATGCACGTGTTACCCAAATCTCTGATTTTACCCCAAAAACAGTCACTAACATTTGTCTTCACTTAAGCGGCAACTGAACAAGTGATAATACAGTCTGATCTCAACCAAGCATGGAAAATATCTACTTTCAGGGCCGCAACTAGAGGTTTCCTGCCATTTCCGGAACCACGAGATTTCCACCAGATGAATTACCTCTTATCCAATTGTTAACAAAAGTGTACAATCAAGCTTCAAGATTCAAAATGTAGTATTAGAAATTTGTCATGATAAAAGCCACAAGATTTCAAAAACAAGTAAAAAAATTCCAATCCTGAGTCCTGACTGCAACTAGGTTAGTCAACAACTCAACGTTTTGGGTTGACTTGTTGATGTTATTACGTTCTGCATGTTATTTTGGCTGGAGTTGGGACTTGGGAGCATTGAAATTGATGTATATATAATGCAGATTGTGGAACTTGAAAATTCTATAAAACGACATGTTTACAAAGTGCAAACCCCAATTTTTTCAATCAAACAAAAAATTATGACAATAGAGCCACAAAATTTCACACCTACTAAAATGATATATTAGAGCCGCGATATTTCAGAAAAAATAGGACTTTTCCAGCCCTGCAGTGACAGACAGTCACAGACTGACAGTGACTTGACTATCAGTGTCGACACCGACAGCCAGAGCCGGGCAGCATTAGCCTAATACTAATAGCCTCTACTCTAGGCTCTAACAGAGTAGCTCCCTGATTTTTTTCCAAATATTTTCAATGCAAAAGAATGAGACGAAATAATTTCAGCAAATAAGATTTTCATCACTCAACAACACACATCAACAGTATCATGTATATTGGTTAAAAATTATGATACGGCATTCAAAACAACGAACCTTGTTCCTTTGCTGGCGAGCCCTTCTTCAAGTTTTCCATCGGCACATCATTCACTGATGAAACATCGGTGTCAGCCATCATCTCGAAGAACTCGTACTCCTAAGTAAATTTTTGCACAACATATCACATTTTTCACTTTAATCGGATTCAGATTATTTACATGCCTATGCTACACGAGATAGAAATGGAGCAGAATAGCAAAACACAACCACGCTCCGAACATAGCAACAGACTACTGACACAGCGCGCTTGCGTGTTAGCCTTCACACAATTTAACGCCCACAGTTCGTAGAAAACCATAATTTTGAGCAGTAACTATTTAAATTTGGAAAAACGTCTGTGTAGAAATCATTTTGAACGTGAATTAACTAGACAATCGAATTTCTACCTATAATGTTTCAAATTCTATTAATCTTGAATAAACCATGAGTATACTTGCATACTTCAATGAGGTCACCACGCAGACGTCGATAACAGAGGCTTGGAAGTTCATAGTTCTAATCTTTCTTCATAAGACATAAGACATCGTAGAGACGATGTAAGTAGCGAAGTTGTGGTCCGCCATGTAAGCGATCACGCTACAGACTCATCAGCGTATAAAGTTCTTCGCGTAGAATATTGCGCCGTACGCACATATCCTGATGACCTCACCGTTGTTATATAATATTTAATTCATTAGCACTGCATTAAATATTTATAGTATCACTACACGGCACTTCTGACTTATTTATGCCTTCACTTGAAAATTATGACAATAAGTATTTTAATGAAAGTCTTCATCTTTAAGCCTGGAATTATACCTGCTGCACATCTCTGAACAAAATTGTCTGTGTTTTGACCTTTTTAGGATTCTGCGACAGAACAACGATTTCATCGCTTCTGCATCTATGGACTCAAAGGAGCGTCGGATCAGTGCTATTGAATTTGATAACTTTGCTTTTAATTCTAAATATGCTAGGAAAATTATATTCCATGTCAAAAGAAACTCCCAAGTCTCTTTCCTCTGTCTAGTTCCCATTCACTACTCTCTCGTTGAAACCATGCTTTCTCATTCTTTAAGCTTGCTGTTCATTATTCTTACCAAGATGCTTTACTCAACACTTGTCAGCATTAGAACGCAGTTGCCACGCATCAGTACAACTAAACCGTCAACATCATCATGCAATTGCTCTTTATCTGACGCTTCCTTCACTGTACTATAAATTTTTGTATCATCAGCATACATCGAGCACACGCTTCTGGCAGATCGTTTATAAACACAACGAAGAAAACAGGCCCGATAACGCTTCCTTGTGGCACGCCATTGTGCACTAAAGCCCAGTCTGATACGGACGTAGGAATACTGACACGGTATCGTCTCCCTACTAGGAAATCTCTGATCCATTAGAGTATAATACTTTCAATTCCCAAAAACTTTAATTTACGCAACAGCCGCTCCTGTGGGACACTGACAAATGCCTTGGCAAAATCGAGGTACACAGCATCTACAGCCTCCTTTTCGTCCAGCAGGCGGGTCCATTCATTCGGAGTAGACAAGAGGTTAGTGGTGCAGGATCTCCCAGCAATGAAGCCATGTTGACAGTCTGATTGGAGATTATTAGCAGTCAAATGGTTGATCAATCGATCCCTCATAACAGATTCCACTAGTGACCTTGCAAGCGAAACGTGTCAAACTGAAAGGGCGATATCTTCCAGGGAAGCTTTTGTCACCTTTTTTGAACAATGTTGTCACTTGAGCTTCTTTCCAGTCAGCCGGCAAGATCTCTTCGTTCAAAGTATTTCGGAAAAATGACGTCAAAGGACCTGTGACCGGACGTTCCTAACGTCAAAGATGGCCTTGCAAAAAAGGTGGAACGTCAGTCACGAACCCAATATCTAATAATTCTCTTAGAACTAGTGGTGCAACAAAACACAGTTTTCCAGTCAACACTGAGATTTAAAACACTTTTATTTGACATAAACTAGGGCACTTTAAAACCAGGAATTTAACAGTTATAGTCTAAACAAATTGACGGAACAGGTGGCTCGTAATTTTTTTTTTTAGTTATTCTTATAGGAGCACTGGAAACTAGTCCATAAAGCAAGCCCCTTGCCTAAACTGGCTTTGATTGATACCTAACAGTCTAACAGCTCAGTAAAACGTGGTAAAGGGAACAGTGAAAATTCCGCTCGTAAATGTAGCCTAGTAGGAGCGAGGGCACGTTGCGGATAAATGAGCAGAAAGCCAGAAACCGTATCAGCACATCAGCTAGTCAATAGCTGCCACAATATTGGTACGGGACGCCTGTCGAAGACCACCACTGCCGTGCTTCGAATGGATTATCATGATCCCTTCCCTGAAGAACGTAGCCTACAACACATCTTGACTGTGACATTATCAGCCACACGCCATCAGACAGATCACATCCATTGAATTAGATCAATCAGCCCACAGGAAAATAAGCCTGGCGTCGTATGGCCCAGCGTAGTCTGCCAACACGCGAAAAAAAAATTACACCACCCGGACGGAGCGCGCCGGAGCCGTCCGTATCTGTCCCGTGTGTCGAATCAGCCCACGGTCGATCGGCCACGCGTCGTACGACGATAAATTTTAGAGCAGAACTATGCTATCTGGAACCTAACCCCAGATGCTGTGAGCTAAAAGTTACGTAAGTTAGCGAAGCTGCGGGTAGTCAATCGCCGGCGGACGATAAAGTTTGGAACAGTTATGTTCTTGTTAAGAATAAGCACCCCCGTTAAAATTATAATCGGAAAAATTTACAAGGAATTTCTTACACGTGTTCGTCGCAAAAGAAAAAAATTTAATTTTCTTTCATGCTCAACGAGTTCTTCCATTTTTTTCACCTAATCAATGGTGATCTAGTAGACCATTGCGTCATACACTCATCCAGGACCAAATGGACTAGGTACGGGAGTAGCTAGAGATCATGCAATTTATACGCGTGTTGAATCAGCCCGGGAACCATTTACCAGTTGAATCGAGACTTGACCCAACGTGTTCCCAGTTTCAATTTTTAATCAGCACTGCTACATATATAGGTTTGTGACAGCTTCAGGTCGCTGTTAGAAGTATTGCTAGAAGATTAAAAGCAAGCCAATTCGTTGTAGTCTGTGGGGCCCGCCTCGATGAAATTTAGTATTATTGCTAATTTGAAGGCGACGTCTAGGCACGCAAAGACAATCAGTGCTCGAATCGAAACGTGATTCATACTAGACTGATCAGTAAGAAGCCTAATTATGCAATGAAAATTGCCACAAAGGATAAGAAAAAAATTTCTACAAGAAATTATACTCGACACAGCAAAATGTCCAGAACAAAACTACGAATGCAAGGTAGTGGTAGCGAAACGCTTCGTACAAGTAATTCTACGTCCTACGTTTCAGCTAACTTTCACCTGGCACGTATTTCTCGCTGCTAAGTTAACCTTCACAACCTGAAGGTAACAGTACTTGTGATCCGCGACCAAGAGCAACAACGGTACACACTCTAAATCATGCTGCACGAAAGGCTAAGCCAGTGCAGGCTTACAAAAGGTTTCCCTAACTTGCTCGTCACCTCGAGTTCTAAAAGTCTAAAACATTTCGTAGGAATAGCACAGGACTATAAGTCCCTACCAGAGGTGATCAGAATTAAAAGTACCCGTCAAACCGGGACATCATTAGTCGTTGCGGAGAGCAACTTTCCGAAATTCCATAGGAATCAAGCTCGGCACAATGAGTCAAACTTTCCTGAAGTGCCAAGGAAAAATGTGTGGCCCATAATAACATCATCATATCTAAGAATCACTTCGTCAAACAGTCATCAGACAGCCTCGCCTCGCGTAGGGAGCGCGATAAAAAGATAGTATTCAGCGAACATCGATGAGAAGGATTCGTTCACATTTCAGCAAATGGAAATTGTCCCGATGTAATCCTTAAAGAATATTTGCATTCAATTCTCTGCTGGGATTCAATCTGAGTGCAGCCTGAGAAGAATCTCCTACCGTTACCTAGCGCAAAAAAAAGGAATACATAATCTTCCATTGACATTCGCCTCCACAGATAAGTATTGGTCCTGCATTCAAAGTTTTACTTAATACATCACTGCTAACAAAGAGGCTGATAAATGGGGACCAGCACTTAACATGAAAACTAAGTGACGGTGGAAAACTTCCTCAGGAACTTGACGATTGAAATTACTAATGCATCGTTGCTCGGGACCGGGACGAATAAGAAATTCTCAACGAACTAAGACTCCAGAAAAATGTTTTCCACAACCATTATAATTAATCGTTGCACAGCGGACGCAAAAAGTTCAACAAACAAAGAGCAATATTAAGTCCTTTCCTATGTGTCACTAACAAAGCAGACATCTTCACTAACAACATTGAGTGAGTGGTAGGACAGACGTCCTCGAAATGTATACCTAAACGATAGAACAAAATTCGCACTGTGTCTAGAAATACTAACGGTAAAGAAAGAACTAAGAATATATACAGAAGCAAAAACAGCATAAAATGAACCTGTTCCACCAAAATGTTATTAAATAGCATAAAAAACTGAAAACTAAGCATACAAATCCCATAACAGGGACTTGTTTTCTAAGAAAAAGTTTGCGGTTACACTTGCCGAGCATCTCAAGTTGGGAGAAAGTAGCCGCGATTTGTACTGAAGTCGAGCAGCTCAAGGGGAACCAGACGAAGATTCTCCTCCAAATCACGATGTACATATGAGTTACAAATAAAAATATGCCAAGTAATTCCACCCATTATAAATAAAAAGAGATGCCGAACTTAATCATAGCTTCCCTTGAAGTTCCTTCACTCAAAACCAACACACACACAAAAAAAAAAAAAAAACGTTACAGAAATTAATACACAGATTTGCGATCACGTGGAATGTAATTAGTTATAATTATTCTCATCGTTCAGCGAGCACAAGTAACAATAACAACATTTACCGATTTAATAGTTAAAAATAGGCCAATAATTAGAAAAATGGGTTAGGAGCGATAAGATCTGAGCAAAATATGAGAGATTCTGACACATGAAAAACATTACATCAATTCGAATAAATACTAACAAGAAGCAATCATCTTGAAATTTAACCCAGTAAACAAAATTCTAAAATGGATCTCTCCGTAAATTCCTTGCGATTCTCAAGTGAAACCAGAAAGTTCACAGAAGAACGATACGAAGTATCACAGTTAACCACCAAACCAGCAGAATGCAACAAATCATCTACTTTATTGCTATACAAGAGTTGTCCTTGTTTCGAACGCTGTCTCAACAATATTTTAACATATATATTGGCCTAGAAAAGCTGCTTATCTGATGTGTATAGCCATGCAAAAATTAGGACTTCATGACAGGAAAGAAATTTTCAACACACATCATGGATTAACTCCAGCCTATGTTGGATGGATTCAACCGATCAATTAAATACAAATTTATTAAATACTTCCAACTCTGCATTGATCGAATAATGACTTTCAGGCACGAAAAATCAACGTGTATAGTACCATATTTTCATCAGATCAGACAGTAAAAAAAACAATGCCTTGCACTCACGAAGCCCAGCACAATCACACGTTTCCGTGGACTTTAAATCGAAATTTGATAAATTTATTGACGTTAACCAACTAATCGAGTTGAAGTCTACACTGAATCAGGAAGCGCGCAACACTAAACGTTATCTACTGAGTTATTCAAGTAACAGACATACTATAAATTTGTGTCGTTCTAATAATCGTGCAATTGGCATGAATATAACTCAGAAAAATTAGTAACTTGGTGCATTCCTTGTTGTCGATATATTAATAAAAATCTCTGAGCGAGAGTAAATTTGGCTGAAGGGTTCATTATAACTCATCAAATAAAAATAAATCAAGCATAGCACCAAGCTATGAAACTTTTACGCGTGTGGAGCAAAGAAATACCTACACCAGCAAAGAAAATGACTATCGATCAACAAATCCTCAGACAAAATAATGTTTGATGAAAAAATCACACCGAATCGTTCTGAATTCATCTGCGTGCTGAGCTTGATGCATCAAAATCGGATGGACAACGTAGAAATAATATAAGAATTGAAACAAGAAAAGAATTTAGACATGGCAACATGAAGGACTGGAGCGATCGCTAGGAAGATGGTCTGGTAATCCCGCAGCTTTATTTGGACACGTCGGGCATTCAGAGAGCAGAGTAAGTGGGCTGGATGCTGGAGTTTGCAGAACACGGTTTACGTGGGTGGAGTGGGTAGCAGGGTTGACGTTAAGGCCCTGGGTGGGCAGCAGGGTTGACGTTAAGGCCCTGGGTGGGCAGCAGGGTTGACATTATGGCCCTGGGTGGGCAGCAGGGTTGACGTTAAGGCCCTGGGTGGGCAGCAGGGTTGACGTTAAGGCCCTGGGTGGGCAGCAGGGTTGACGTTAAGGCCCTGGGTGGGCAGTAGGGTTGACGTTAAGGCCCTGGGTAGGCAGTAGGATGGCTCCAGGAGTCACGTAGTCGCCAATCATGAGTGCGCTGTTCACAGGGAAGTTGCTGCTGCTCGCCTGTAGAATGAATACATCGTTAATCTTCATTCATTTAATAGAATTGATGCGTGCATTGCTCGAACTACGGAAAAAAATAAGCTACAGCTAAACTACCGACGTCAGTGACCATCAGCGCGTTCAACCCCTCAGAGGAGACTTCTGACGCGTGTCTGTGCTCGTCAGAAGTTCTAAGGGATTTCACGTTCCCAGGGAGATTGTTCCTGAGCGTCCCACCGCTGAGCTCGCGGTGTCTCAGTTGTGGGGGTTAAGTTATTATGTAGGTAGGATTCCTTACATTTCCCTTCTTGTCTCTCTGTCTCCAAATGCTGTCGGTCTGCCTGAGGTTGGAGCGCGACCCGGACATGGGTCCAAATTGACAGCCAACTTATCCCCGTTTAACAAGGGGGGACCCGAAGCCCATGTTTTTTTTAACTGGGTCTAGGCCCCGCCTCGCGCTGTGATGCGAGGCGGGGAAGGTCAATAACAACAACCACCCAGTTCAACAAGGAAATTATTTAAAGAAATGTAAGTAATGTGCTGGAAAAATAGATATCGTCTTTTAATCTACTCATTTTCACAAGAGAGTGATGCTTTGACGATTATGAGAACGAAACCTACATTGTACTGAAAGTTACTCAGACATCAGTCTACCGCAGTGATTACGCAACGAATCAGCGAATTGTTCTAACATCTCAGTATGGTTTCCTACAGTCACGCACCTGTCTGATCACCGTCACGCGCCTGTCTGACCACCGTCACGCATCTGTCTGATCACCGTCACGCGCCTGTCTGATCACCGTCACGCACCTGTCTGATCACCGTCACGCACCTGTCTGATCACCGTCACGCATCTGTCTGATCACCGTCACGCACCTGTCTGTTCACCGTCACGCACCTGTCTCATCACCGTCACGCACCTGTCTCATCACCGTCACGCACCTGTCTGTTCACCGTCACCCACCTGTCTGATCACCGTCACGCACCTGTCTGATAATAGTCGTTCATTTGTCTGATAACCTGCTGTCACGCTCCTGTGAGTGAGTAGCCATACTTTCAAAACTCGCTCAAGTACACGTAGCGGCCGGTCTTTAGCATTTGATTGGTGGATTTAGATTGAAAAGCCGTCAGTGATTGGCTAAAAGAGTTAAGAATTCTTAAGAGTTTTAAGAATTTAGAAAGTCTGGCTCGTGATGAGCATCACTCACCTGTCTGTGGTTAACGAGGTGCTGCAGGGGCGCGTAAGCAGGTCCAGCGTGGTGGTTGAGGACAGTCGCGGCCGAGACGCCGCCAGAGGAGGCTGCTGCTGCTGTGCGCTGCGGCGGCCGCGTCCCGACGATCGTAGCTGCTGGGGCCAGCTGAAGCCCGGATGCTCCTGCCACGATAACATCAATAAGTGAAAATGCTTCAATAAATAAATAGAAACGCAGAGCCGATTTCTTCATTGCAATATTTTTCAACAGTTCCATTACTATGCAAAGCTATGACTTTCACGAGGCAAGGCAAATAAGATATTAAAAAATTATTGTCGATAATTTTTCCTCTCGCAAACAATTTTCTTGCATCGATGTTCTAGGATCAAATCACCGCAAATTCTGAATTTTTATCATCTATTATACCAAAATACTGATCCAGTACATCGTTCCGAAGGCTAACGCATTAACGTTACTAAAATCTTTTTTGACAAGGATTAATTTGCCTTTTATCGATTCTGCATAAACCAAGCTTCAATTGCGTTGTGAGAGTCGATGGACCTTCCATGGCCTGATTTAAACGTACAAAATGGTCACATGGAAATCGTATATAGAATTTATAGTAAAGCATCTAATTTACTGTTTGTAAGACGGTAGTTGCGAGTGAGCTGTGAAGAATCAAGCAGTTTTTGGAAGTGAATTTATGTCATTGTTAAAGTGCATAGCCCGCTGTGCGTTGCGTGGAACTGTGCTGCGAAGTTAGCAGTGACTTCAGTAAACCATTTCACGGCACGATCAACATCTTATTGGCCTCTTCCGGTATTCATACTTCACGAGAAAATATTCAACTATATAATTTTCAGAATGCCGCACCAGATCTTTCTACCAACAATTCCTTGTTTACTCACACGTATCTGGATTTAATAAACTCCTCGGTGAAATCTAGCTTAATAGCGTACGAATACTACAATATTTTACTATAATTATTATTTTCTATTTTTATAATTATTATTGCGGTTCGCAAGTAAAGACTGTCTTTAATCTAAATGGGTACCTACGTTACCTGGAATGAAACTTTCGATTTTATGTCTTGTAAACCGTGAAACCTTGAAAAACCGCCGTAACTTTTACGGGTATAGAAACGCACTTGCTTCAGAGCATAGAGTATATTTCCTTTCTGAATGTCCACTATTAGCGTGAACATGGCAGTATAATAAGCAGAGGAAGACAGATCTAGAAAATAAAGACCACAAAATCACACCAACAATTGTAAGTAGCAATATTACGCCATCCTGGACCACACAAATTCATTGGGCGATAATCTCTTTCCGCTTACATTTCTCGTTAGCTCATTTTCAAACTTCTATCTTAGAGTGATCATTTCTTTTCAATTACATTTATTGATAATTCATTTCTCTCCACTGATATCACTTTCACCTTAATTTCTCGAGCGCTCATTCCTGTTTCATTTACAGCTCTGAGTGCTCAATTCTCTAAGAAGTTATTTCCTTTCCCATTCATTTCTCAATTATTCAATTCTTCCAAGAAACGTTACAAAGCGAAGTGACGTTTGCACGAGACAGGCACATGAACAACCAAAGTACAGAAGCACGATCTTCAAAAATGACTACAGAGTCTAACACTCGAGTGTAGATTGATTTATTAGTTACTAGTCTACTTTGAATGAAAAAATTACTAACAACGGCGAACGTACGATGACCGAGATAATTTTTGAAGGGAGCAAGTAGAAAACACCAGGCAGGAAGTTCTAGAGAAGATCTATAGTAGGAATAGAACTCTTAGTCAAAAAATAAAGTCAAGACCAATGAGCCGAGGAAACGCTAAAATACAGCATTACATGTTGTCATCCTCATTTTAATACGGACGCTTGAGATTTAATGAAAGAACGTGTAGTAATCACAACCCAAATCCTCTCCAACGAAAGGTCGTTCAGAAATTCTATATTAATGTGCGAAGGCATCAATAATGTTCACGTAAAAAAAC
This sequence comes from Hyalella azteca, assembly GCF_000764305.2. Taxonomy (NCBI): domain Eukaryota; kingdom Metazoa; phylum Arthropoda; class Malacostraca; order Amphipoda; family Hyalellidae; genus Hyalella; species Hyalella azteca. The sequence continues at coordinate 313,611 of NW_025944327.1, forward strand.
TAAGATAGGGTACTGTAATTCCATCGAGAACTGGAATCAATCATTTATTCATCAGGCGAACCAGGAATATCGTGAACAATACGATTTTTAGATTTCCAAACAATTACAAATTCTAATACTAATTCCAAATTACAGAATCAAATTAAAAAAAATTAAGTGACCGGCAATTTGAAGACTAATTTTCATACATACTATCAGTAAATTACAAACAACATTGACGTCTGTTACTATCAACCAATGCTGATGTCGGAAACCGGTCTAGCTGCGGTATACTTACTAAAAATGCAAGCACCATTACATTGTGAATAAGAAATTTTATAAAATGAAGAGGTAAATCGGACATTCAACATCACATTTCATCCAAGTTTTATTAATCTTTCATGATCTTAGAACATTTCAACGGACATAACTCATGAACGATGAGCATTGCTGGTCATGCGAAAGACGTTAGCATCGAAGTAAGTCCTACGAACCATACGCCAGTCGACGATGCCAGCAAATAGGACATTTAAGAAAACTAAACAAGCTTTTAAAAGAAAATAATGCCCAAAAATATAAGTTAGTGCCGATGAGTCTAAGTGAGACATTATTATATTTCGGCATTCCAGTGAGCCAGTGCAGACATTCAAATATCTCATGAATATCACACTTAAATTATCTAATATTCACGAAGATCTTAGCTGCTGAAGATTGACCGATAACGAGAATCTAAAAATAATTAACTAATTGTCTGCCCTCGAGTAGGAGCTTGGCTGCCATTTGCTTAATCTTGAGCATCAAAAAAGTGCTATTAAATTATAGAAGAATTCTAAATTCTTCTGCATTAACAAATAAAGCTTTGTAATAGCTTTCTTGGCCTCTAAAACAGTCGAATGGAAGTAGGGCGCGTTACCACGCGCTCGATAACAGCCTATTCGTTGTCACATACCATATAATGGTAATAGTTTCATTCAAATCTCATTAGCAAAGTGCGCATAACTCGCGCGTTCTGACCGACCAAGAACTGAGAACTATTTCGATGATGTGTCATGGTATTGACCCAACATATGACCCATTCAACTAACTTAACTAATCAAGAACAATATAAGAGAGTTGGAATAATACAGGACCAACACAGTTGTAAATAATACGTTTGAATCGTGATTTTAATAATTATCAAGCACGGCAATTCAACTCAGCTTGATCGTAATGAACAAGATGTAGCATTATATGATCTAATTTAACCCAATTTTATCACCATAAGATGAAAAATAAAAGAACCCCGAAACGAAATATCACAACTTGTGAAGTAATCGAAACTTTCGCCGACCTCTAAACAAGTGACACTTACTCCGAATTTATGTCTACTTGCGCGGGGCCTTTCTATGCAACGTGCACCGCATAGCCAATGAAACCAATATGATGCTGAAACTGAAATGAACTCTAAAGCCACAAAATGAAACAAAGATAACAAAATCTCTGGTCCGCAGTCCGACCATCAATAATCAAACAATGAATGTAACGTAAAATACCAGCTAATGTCACAGAGTCCAAACCCATTTATAGAGAAACGCTCAAATGATCAAGCTATAACTTAGCGTGGACAATATTAATGTCGCGGACGGAACCTTCAGATATAACCACAACACCGACTCGCGACTTGACATTAAATGCTGCGTCAAAAGTCTGCTTTGGCGACCGAACAGCGCAGTGACGTTATTCCTACAATTAATAGCTTGCCACATGACAAATTAGCTGCAAGTTCATATTGAGAATATGACAGGTCTTCCCCGTACATAATTGCTCTATGTACAAGAAAATAAATTTCACATCACAAATGTGAAAATAATGTTACTATGAGACATATGTAAACTCCCGCTTCAAATAGGATTTTGAATTTTTTAAATCTATGTCAATGTAAATTATTGTTGAACTGGAGGATACGGAGAAAACATTTTATTTCTAGTTCACAAATAAGAGCTCCTTAGGAGATTTCCAGCTTATGACTTCATTTAACGTCAATTATCTGGTAAATTCAAGGTCATAATATTTTGCAAGCATATAGCCTTAGCACCAACACTTCAATTTCATAATCACGACTAAACATTCATCCCTATTTCCTCGCGGTTACAATTGATTGTAATTGATCACACCACGATTTTAATTTGTAGTCAATTATCCCCCAAGATTTTGACATGAAGAGGCAATAATTTGAATGAAATAGTGATTTAATTTGTGGTCAATTATTCATGAGAAAAAAAATAGATTTTGAAATGAAGAGGCAATAATTCGAATGAAATAGCCAGTAAGTAGGAGGATTAGAGGAGAGCTTCCCAGCGAGCAGGGGCACCGCCCCCTGAAGACCAGCGACCCCTCCTAACGCCCTAGCGCCACTCCGCGTACTCGTCTGAAATGAACGAAAGAAACCCGTCAACAACGCGGCAGTCACGGCCGCACAATGTAGTGACACAATCATCAGCCAGACAATAACAACCATGGTAACAATATAGGTAGTGACACAATCAGCACCTATACAACAACCATGGTATCAGCACCTATATAACAGACATGGTAACAATATGGTGACACAATCAGAACCTATACAACCATGGTAACAATATAGTGACACAATCATCAGCCAGACAATAACAACCATGGTAACAATATAGTGACACAATCATCAGCCAGACAATAACAACCATGGTAACAATATGGTGACACAATCAGCACCTATACAACAACCATGGTAACAATATGGTGACACAATCAGCACCTATACAACAGCCATGGTGATAATATAGTGACACAATCAGCACCTACACAACCATGGTAACAATATAGTGACACAATCAGCGCCTATACAACCATGGTGACAATAGTGACACAATCAGCACCTATACAACAACCATGGTAACAATATAGTGACACAATCAGCACCTATACAACCATGGTGACAATATAGTGACACAATCAGCACCTATACAACCATGGTAACAATATAGTGACACAATCAGCGCCTATACAACAACCATGGTAACAATTTAATGACACAATCAGCACTATACAACAGTCACGGTAACAATTTAATGACACAATCAGCACCTATACAACAACCATGGTAACAATATAGTGACACAAACAGTACAATGAGTCTAGTTCAGGTAGAGATGAATCCTATCATTTTAGTCTGCCAGATTACATGTAACTCGGTACCGGAATGTAGCAGGCACTCGAAACCACTGACACAAAACGTTCGATGGACCGATGAAGCTATCAAATTCAAACATCACAGCACTGGAAGAAGATCAGCCAAGTAAATTGGATGCTAAACAAGTTAGTCTTCCGTTCAAGGGATACTCAAATATCAAAGATGCATGAATCGTGTAGCAAGACAATAAAGACTTAATTAACAACAAGAGACATTCTAACCTGTTTCATCAAACACACGACAACTACACACAAGCTCGAGATGACTTCAACCCCAATTACAGTGAAACAATCTCATGTCTATCTAGTGTTCAAATTTCACTATTTGCGAGATCCCATAGCTCATGATTTTTCGGAATTATCCACTTAGGGAAATTCACTAACCAAAGAGTAATTTCAAGCGCTTGTTTGAGAGGCATAGACTAAATATAACAGAACACCGAAGGTCTCATCACGAAAGACTAGCTATTAGCTAGTCGTCTTCAAAATCACATTAGAAAATTCAATGCGACAAAATCTTCCACACTAATCGCCAGCTTGCATCTACGCCTAACATTATCGGTTGAATAGTAACTCAAATAAAAGTAAAAGTTAGCTTCAAATTTTCTGATTAAAGACAATGCTTATTGTCAGACGCCGATTAAAATCAATCATGCATTCTAGTAGACACAAATATTCTAGTAGACACGTCGCTACAAGCGATAGTATTTCCTTGTTTTAATGCAATCAAAAATAGTACTAATATTTAATTCACACAAAGAATTACTAGCGCATGAATACGACGCTCTTGAGGAAACATATCAAATGAAGTGTTTTTAGCGTCCATGTGACTATCATTTCATTAAGATAGTATACGCCCATCAATATCGAATGAATGAAAAACTATACCTGAACAAAATGGTTTTGTGAAATATTTTGAACCATCGTTTGGAACGTACAATAACATGTAATGAATGTGATAAAATATAATGAGTGAAATGATGCAAGCTACTCACCGAGCGTGATGAGCGAGGCTCCCTGGTCCAATGCCACCTCGCCCAGTCCGTTAACTGTGATGCCGTTCACCATATTCAGGGCTGCACACAATCCAAATATTACTTTCATAATTCTACCCAATTCAATTACTTCACATAATATGAATAATCACACAATAAAATACATAATATATCTACAATATTGCATCGCACAAGTCTCTAACATCATAATATAATTTTTCTATGTAGTACACGCTATGAAAATAATCCGTTTCATCAAACAGCAATATTTGTCATTGTGTAACTGCTGATAAATGAAATTGTCCGCGAGTATGAAATAATCTAATGATAAAAATCAACTCGAAACAATCGCAGGCCAATACGGAGCCTGTTTAAAACCAGCAACGCTATTTTCACCGGACGGGCTATTAAAGCTCAGAACACTTGACGCGCAAATCTATTCTAAATTCTATTAAACTATAATTTTTAAAACCACCAGTTTAGATCAAAACATTACTCAAATAAAATCATACAATACATTTGACTAACATTTTTGATATGGAATATTTTTTTATATTGCAAGATGTTGCAAGTAAGTAGGTAAATAAAAAATGGTATAATGGTAAAGAACTGATTGCGCTTAACATTTTTCTATGACTGAATGTGTTCAGTGTTGTGCTCCTGCAAGTCGACCTATTGCCAGTAGTTAACTTTGTGATTGTGTCCAAGTTATTACGTATCTGAGTTTCAACCAGGTCTACATTATATACAGTAAATTGGTAAAGGCTTACGTGCTTTAATGAAACGGTATAACTAACCCTGCTTGGCGCCGAGCTCGTCGACCTGCTGCCATGAGTTAGCTAGGATTATATCCTATTATTAACCAGGCGTGGACTAATAATAATATTTCATTTAAGGCTCATGTATGTAATGGTACAACTAACCCTGCTTAGCACCGAGCTCGTCGACCTGCTGCCAATAGTTCTCAGAAGGAGACGTTGTGCTGTTGCCAGGCGGGGGCTGTGGAGCAGCTCCCGTATACCTGCCGTAATGCAAATTTTGTTAACTCCGAGCCTAACATACATCTAATATATGTATTTATTTATGTTGTATAATACACGTTTATCATTACTTGGATGGGCAGCGATTCTAGAATACATGCAAATGCAATATATAATATTCTAAAATACATGTCTATCTTATCAATCTATCTTTATATTATAAATTACGCGTCTATTTTCTCAAGCTATACATGTATTCTAATATTAGAGAATATAGAGTATTTATTCAAGTGAGACGCAATATCCTCAGGCGGATGTTACGAGTCTAATTGAAGCATAATCACGTGAACGGTTACGTCCCGTGACGTTTTATCAAGGGAAGGTGTAATAAGCTTATACAAGATCAGGTCGAGTCAGGACGGTCTGCACTTAACGCTTTGTGTGCGGATTGGTAAATAAAAACCTGACACCGAGAGGTTAATCATATTTTTATTATTACACAGAGGGTTTAAATTTCAGCACTGCCTTGTGTTGATAGTCTATCCCGTAAAAACTGCATTCTCCCCACTAACCGTACAAGAGCCTTAGAAAAAACTCTGAACCTCGGGATTTTGTTACGAGTATATCAGCAACTATTGCATGTGGCTGACAAGAAACGCCATCGACAACTGTTAGTGCTTAACTCGTAACAGAGAGAAATAGTTGTACGATAACAACTGTTTCATGTGCTAAAATTTACATTAAGCAGGAAGAAAGCAAAACCATTTGTGGGACTTTTGATAATTGATTTTTTAATTATCATGATACTTGACCTGTGGAAAGAGCTACAGGGCACATTTCCTGGATAGTGGCGCCTGTACACGAGGCCAATTGAAATCCGTAGTACTTCATATAGTAGTGGTTAGTATTAAAATGTTGTACTGGCCGCCACTGCTGCCTCGGTGTAAAAGCAACTTTGGGATAAGCCTAACAGGTTATCACACTAACCTGAAGTGAGGGTTCTTATGAGTGTGCTAAAATTGAATGCCAGAACCTAACAGGTTCTGGCTCCTACCTGAAGTGAGGTTCTTAAGACCCGGCCAAACAGGTTCTGGCACTCACTAGAAGTACGGGTTCTTAAGACCCGGCCTAACAGGTTCTGGCACTCACTAGAAGTACAGGTTCTTAAGACCCGGCCTAACAGGTTCTGGCACTCACCTAAAGTAAGGGTTCTTAAGACCCAGCCTAACAGGTTCTGGCAGTCACTAGAAGTATGGGTTCTTAAGACCTGGCTTAACAGGTTCTGGCACTCACCTAAAGTACGGGTTCTTAAGACCCGGCCTAACAGGTTTTGGCACTCACTAGAAGTACGGTACGGGTTCTTAAGACCCGGCCTAACAGGTTCTGGTACTAACCCGAAGTAAGGGTTCCTAAGACCCAGCCTAACAGATCCTGGCACGCACCTAAAGTAAGGGTTCTTAAGACCCGGCCTAACAGGTTCTGGTACTAACCTGAAGTGAGGTTCTTAAGACCCCGCCTAACAGGTTCTGGCACTCACCTAAAGTAAGGGTTCTTAAGACCCGGCCTAACAGGTTCTGGCACTCACCTAAAGTAAGGGTTCTTAAGGTCAAGTGTGTTGTCGCCAGTCGTGGAGGTGCCTTCGATCACCACCGACAGCTTCACGTCGTACGATTGTCTGCATGAACAAACTTGTTCAATATTACAGAATAATTCAGCAAGAAATTCATTCAAATATCAAATTATACCACATTGTAAGATGCACATGCAGGAGTAAATTTGTTGAATATTAAAGAATAGCACGAAATACATTCAAGATATTATTTTATCTCATTTCAAGTACCTTATCAAGTGCTCAAGCTCAAAAAACATGCAGGAGTTTGACATATTATAGCAAAAAAAAAAAATTTTACTCCACCTGAGTAAAAATGGTATAGAGGTGAGGTATACCATTTATACCACACCGTATACCATATGAAGCTAAAATCAATGAATCACTGTACTTGTGTTTTAATTGCTGCATATGATAACGTTTTCCAGTATGACAAAATATTAACTAACAACTGCATTCAATTCATTAGCATAAAATTCAGTGGCCTTCACGGCGGCTGAAATGTATTTGTTATCGATGCATCCTCGTTTTTTCTATCCCAACTCAGACTATGATCGACTCCCACAACAAATTTCTATCTCACATGGGGGAAATTCGTAATTTAGACTGATTTTTATATCAGAACGTATGATTTTACAGGGTTTATTTGGCCTAATATAAATGCATGAAGTATTGAAGCATTCACAAAAAGGGACAGTTGTTTCCTTACCTTCTATTTGCAATGAGCTGCACTTTGCCGGTCACCAGCTGCCCCTCCTTCACAAACATGGGTTTCTGTAGCAGACACCGCACCTGCAAGCAGTCGAGGGGATTTTCAGCAATTACAGTTTTACCTTCTTGAAAATTAGCATTGGATAGGGCTTTATATTTCGTGGGAATCGATTAATACTACTGATCATTTTTCCATCTAAACAGTTAATTTGATGGTAGAAATTGTTACAGCAGAAATGGAATGACAAATATGAAAAATGCCTCAAGATTAGATAAAAAAAACTCCATAAAGACTTTAGGATCTCATATCGACTGCAAGTTCATTTTATGACGTTTCTGCTGAAACGTGCTGGGTGAACTACAATATTTTTGCTCATGTCCACTGCGGGAAATACTCCTCAGCTAAAATACTTCTCTCCTAGGAACGAGTTCGGTGATTTTACCTCCAAACAATCAGAACAAGTCATAGGCACAACTCAGCAGCTGATACAAGCAGACAACCACACCACCTGTCTCACCTGATACCAGCAGACAACCACACAACCTGCCTCACCTGATACCAGCAGACAACCACACCACCTGCCTCACCTGATACCAGCAGACAACCACACCACCTGCCTCACCTGATACCAGCAGACAACCACACCACCTGCCTCACCTGATACCAGTGGGTGAGAGGCTCGGTGGGGGCGGTAGACAGCCAGACTGTCTGCGTTGATCCTAAGAATGCCACGTCAAACCAGAACGCCAGTCCATGCATCATGCTGCTCTTCAGGATGTGGAACTCAAGCGGAATTTCTTTAAAAAGTTGCAATTATTAGAACATTTTCTGGCTTATCTATAATATACCGTGAAATTTTGTAATGAGACAAATTATGAACGTATGTACTATTTTATGATACGTCGAGGTTGAATATGTCTTGTTAACAATTTTGAGCTCTTCTATTTTCAGTGGAAATTATTTAAAAATTCCTGATAAGTGAAGTAAAATTAACAAATAGAACACCAGTATTTACGTTGAGGAAACATATTAACACTTCAATTATTTATCCACGTACATTTTATGGATCACTCAAGAAAAATAAATTTGATTCGTGACCCTATTTTCAGAGATCTAATTACTTTTACCATTTCTATGTGTTAATGCTTGTTTGTGAAAAAAAATTATTCCATCAGAAAATTCCTAGTTCTATTTGCAAGTTGAATTCATTGACAATTTTATTGCAGATGCATCACAGAATTGGGAATTTACACATTGATGAAGAGTATCGAAGAGTTGAATGTAAACTACATAGATACGAATCAACCAATTTTACCCTTTGAATAAAAGGAAAGCAACAAAGAGGCTTCTAAGGGTCTTTGTTACGAATTGAGAATTAAAAATTGTCACCAAGGATGTGCAGACCTAACTTCAATGAATATTTGTTTAACTCCATACATTTAATTTCATCTGCATTAGTTTTGATAAAAATTGTATTTATTTAGTAGCAAGTCTTGAAGCTGGTAAACATTTTAGCAAGCAACGCAACAACATACATATAATATTGCAGGAAAAACAAACGACTTTCATCTCAATAACAAAATACGATAAATATTTGGAAAGGAAGTTTTGCTAAGAAGATTCAGACTAGATTTTACAAATCAAGTACATTTAATATTGCAGGAAAAATCTTGGGAAGGAAGTCTCACCAAGATGGTGGAGATCTGTCTCGGCCGCAGTCGAGAAGTCAAGTGTGTGTCTCACAGACTTGGCGAGACAGATGTTCATGTCAAATGTGTCAACTATGGGCTGCCGTAAGTACTCACTCAGCGCCTCGTCTCTCAAGTGTGACAAGTCAACCCCGTGAAAACAGTTCTGGTACCTGAAACACATTTAGTTTATAGACATATATAAATGTTGGAGGTCAAAGCTAACACGCACTATACCTATATTAGTACAAAGTCAACCATGTGAAAACAGTTCTGGTACCTGAAACACATTTAGTTTATAGGCATATATAAATGTTGGAGTTCAAAGCTAACATGCACTATATATTAGTACAAAGTCAACCACGTGAAAACAGTTCTGGTACCTGAAACACATTTAGTTCATAGACATATATAAATGTTAGAGGTTAAAGCTAACATGCACTATATATTAGTACTTCAAATAAGCATTAAAGTTAGTAGCCATCTACACACAAAACGCACTAGATTTATTTCAAGTCAGCAATAGGCAAAATATGAGTAGCTATTGTTAGTGTTGACAGTTTAAATCTGCACATAAATGTAAGCGCATAATGGCATTAGTTAAATCCAAAGCCATCAGCATGGACTCAACTTGCATTCGTGGATGCAACTAATAATAACAATAATAATTGTTCACACGCTTAAATAATGTGGAAAAAGAGCTACTTCAAAATACATGAAAATAAAAGTTAATAAAACATAAAGCTAGAATAAAAATTGACAAAATAAATTAGCCAAAAAAAATCTTACCAGAAATTAGCTTTATTAAGTTGTTCATAATAGAGTCCTTCATCACAGAAAGGCGCGACATGGAGGTCTCCTCTGCTAGGGAACATCTTGCCGTTTGGTTTAAGCCACTTTCTGGCATGGATGTAAGTTTCTAGCATACGTTCGTTGTAGAGCATGTAGCCCATGGGCTCAGAAATGATCACGTCTACAGTGCACGGCAGGTCCACCTCTTCTATTTTCCCTGCTATGACTTTGATGCGGTTCTGCAGGTTGTTTGACTTAACCAGCGTCTGTGGGAAAAGAATTCATCACTATTTTGTTGCATGATTTCAGGCAAACAAACAACTTCTATACAATGTATGCGTCACTGAAGAAACCAAGCATTAATTTCACATTCACCAAAATCTAATGGAATGTTGAATTATACTATAATATTGAAAAAATTAAACACTAAAAGAGTATTAATCAAACCTGACAGTGATGCGCCATGCTGGAAGCTTCAACAGCATAGACCATTTTAGCCCCCGCCTGTACAGCGAAGAAGGACAGGATGCCAGACCCTGCCCCTACGTCCAGCACGATGCAGTCTTTAAAATCCGACATGTTCGACAAAATGGCTTGCTGGTAAGTGCCGGTTCGGATGTAGTCTTGCATCATATTTTGTTGTTGTGATAAGTAACTGTAAAACTACAAGAAAAAGCAGTCAGTTTAACGTAATGGTACCATTCAGGTAATACCCATTTTCTTATTTTTACTTGGTATAATCAAGATCTATATTGATATTTTACCGATATGGCTGTACGACTTTTGACACAAAAGCAAGAACCATCAATTGTATGTAATTGGGTATCTAAAGCTTTGGGTATCCTTTCTGTATGACAGATAATAAGTTTGTTCTTTCATTTCACAACCCAGGAATAAAGGGAATGTATTTACTTTCATATTATTTATTTCATCCCATAAAATATAATAATGGTGCACATATTATAATACAATGATTTGAAAAGAGAAGTTGACGATTTCTAACCTGGAAATATTGGGTTGCACTAGAGTCATCTGTTCTCTCATTGAAAACAGACGCTTCTTTGCCGACCTTAACCTTATAGATGATTTCATGGAACCTCCTAGCATCTGTTGGAGAAAAATGCACATCAAATGAAGCATCAGGAAAATCAGATAAGCACTATGATACATGAATTGAATGACATGAATACAAATTGATCACTGTGAGATATTAGCCAACAGAATTAAGGAAAATCAATAATTTAGGATCTTAAGCCGGCACAAATTGCAACTAATGAGACATGATTATCTAAACTTAAATAAGCAATAGCTGACCTAGCTAAGACATTAGTACACAGGGAAGGCAGCAACTACAACTTGAACAGGATGCACACAAGTTTTTGAGGTAGTTTACTTGGTTTATTCAAACAATTATTCAAATGAGTCCAGATTTTCTGAGGTATAAGCTCAGTAAGATAAGCAAGTTAGAATGTTTAGTAGGTAGGATGTATCTATGTACATAAAGCTTGCAATGAAGCATATAAAACATACCAGCTGTGGAGGAGAATGTGAGCAGGAGGTCTTCATGGGAAGCAAACACATAAGATTTGGCACCAAATTTGCAGCATTCAGTTTTGTTGTCAACAGGAATCTCCACTTCCACATTCCCATCTGAAAAACAATTCTGCCATTAAAAATTAAAATAAGATAAAATAACACACAAGCACCCAAATTTAAAGTGTAGACTAAATAAATATAACTTAGCATGAATTTATATAGGGAAGATTGCAAGAGCAACGTTGCCAGGTTCAGTTTTCAATTACAGTTTTAGCCTTCACTCCTTTCCCTTAAGGGTCAAAGTCCAGAAATCTTCAAAAAAATATTGTATTCTGTCCTCACATGCTCAAGCTCCAAAAAACAGTAGTTTTAAATATAGCCAAAAATTTTTTTCACTCCACCTTAACAGGAGTATACCAACTGAAGCTCAAATCTTAGATTAACCTTGCAGTAAACGAGAAATTGACGAGGTTTTCAGGCCATAAATGAGTCAGAAAAACTTTCTGAATTCAAACAAAGGCAAAACATAAAAAGAAAATCCAACAGCAGAAGAAAAAGAAGAGGGAATTTTGATCAGAGCTTGTTCACCACAATGAGGCATTCATCAATTTGGTTGGTAAATATGTTGAAATGTAGTGCCAGAGATATTTTTTTAGTATGAGAAATTGTTTTTTTATCACTTTTTCCTCCAAACAGTCTAATTTCCGAATAGCTCTCATAAAATGATGTAAATGGGAATGAGATAATCCAACATTCTATTCTAATGTAATTCCAATACAGTTCTTCTTATCTAGGTACTAACAGAATATAAAATTTCATTACTATCTCCGCCAATCAGGAGTACCAGACAACATTTTCCAAAAGCAGCAGGTAAACATGATAGTTTCAGGAATTATTTTTGAAAATCTTGGGCAAAAATTTGCTTTTTCTCAATTTTTCACTGAAAAAATTGAGGAAGGCCCATAGGAACATGCAAAATTATCAGCAATCACAGGTGTTTTTATCACATTTTCTCATTCATGGAAAAAATGCACTATTGTGCTTGCCATGTCCGTCTATCCATCCATCTGTCTGTCTTTCCGTCTGTGACCATATTATTGTCAACAAGAAAATGTGCTCTGTCCAGGGTTGGCAATGATTAATTCAAAATGATTAAATCATGTGATTAAATCACTTGATTTTTTTATAAAAAAAATCATGATTTTTTTGATTTTTTAGATTTTTTTGATTTATTTGATTTTTTCATATATTTAAGTATATTGAGTGGCAGTCTTTAATTTATATTGAGGTATTGTTTATTCATGGTTTAGTATAAATGTACTATGAATGACAAATTGGTATATAAAATTGTTGCCTTTAGTGTGTATTAGGTTCCAATGAATTGAATGTTTTTGGTACAGAGGCATTAAGTGTACAATAAATTGTATGTAGCTAGCAGCTTAGCTAATTCTTATAACATACAAGGCTATAAATAGTCTTTAACTATTTGACTACTTGTTATATATTGATTACAATATACAATTTAAATGTGTTAGATAGCTTATACAAGGTGGGGCAGAACTGATTTAACAGTTCTGAGGCAAAATAAAAGAGTAATGGAGGTACATAAATAATAAAGTTTATTTTCCTCAAGATTAGCATAACATACCATTTAAAATACTTAGGTTTTGAAAACAATATCAGGAAGATGGGGTTTGTTAGCTGCATCACACTGTTGGAGTCGTTCTCGGAAGTTTTCTATAGCACGTTCACACATATGGCGAGGTATGGCCATAACCTCTCCTGCAATAATCCGTTCCCTTAGCTGTGATAGGGTATGAGGGCGACTTCTAAACCCCTTTCTTTTAGATGTCCCCAAAGAAAGAAATTGCAAATGCTCAAATCAGGTGACCTCGCAGGCAACTGTAAATCACCCCTCAGAGTCTGGGAACATGCATTTAAAAACATTGAGTGACATTCGGGCTGTGTGAGCTGTAGCTCCATCCTGCTGGAACCACACGTCTCCCAATGCTTCATTTTCAACAATGTGTTTGTCCATCATGGGCTGCAAGAAATTTTGCAACATTGCAGCATAGCAATTGGAATTCACTGTTACGGTTACTCATTACTCTGAGAACGACTCCAACAGTGTATTGCAGCTAATGGCCACCATCTTCCAGGTATTGTTTTCAAAACATAAGTATTCTAAATGATATGTTATGCTAACCTCTAGGAAAATAAACTTTCTTCTTTATGTACCTCCATTACTCTTTTATTTTACCTCAAAACTGTTCAATTGGTTCTCTCCCACCCTGTATATTGAGAGGTTGAGATTGTATTGACCTTTTAGGCAATTAGAAAGATTTTCACCCTAATACGAGTACCTATTCTAATTAAAATTTTTAATTTCAATCTTTAAATATGTGAATTTAGATCTAGAAACAAAACAATTACAATTATAAGACTATATATAAAATAATTAAAAGCAGTGAATGGATATAAAATATTTGAATTGTGCACATGTTTATTTCAAACAGTATTAGATTTTCTCATAACTTAAGTCTCGTTTCAAGTCGAATGAGATTTGGTTGGTTATCGTTCAGTTTATGTTTAGTATTGGTTTATTGGTCTGAATTAAATGGGAACATTGCAGTCAGTCACTCAGTCACTAATAGTTGGTGTGTATAAAGGGTAGAGTCTGGTAGATTTATAGGACATAAAACTAGTAGATCTATTAATAGTGCTGTGCACTGTGCTATCAGCTACCTATCTGTTATGTGACTCTTCTATGTTTAGAAGATATGCATTCCTGAAGTGTTTTTGTATATTGAAGCCAGTTAAATGGTCAATATTTAGCTCATTACCTTGCTCCATACAAACTTTACAAAGCTAATGGATTGACTTACCAATAATTGCTTACCCAAAAATCCCTAAGTGGTAAAACTCAGTTTGGCCTGTTGGCCATTATTGAAGGCAATAAGTGCCCTTTTTAGCCATCCATTATGATCCATATACTGTTATTTTTAGTAGGCTAATTGCAACATAAAAAATAACACTTCAAAAGGACAGAAAAGTTGAAAAAATCCAAAAAATCAAATAAATCAAAAAATCATGAAAAAATCAAATAAATCATTGATTTTTGATTTTTTTTGATTTTTTTAAAAAAATCAATAAAATCACCAACCCTGGCCCTGTCATTCACTGCAGTGAGTACCAAGTCATATTTTTTGTCTCATTCGTGGATGGCTTCTGCTTGGTTTTACACAATGGAATCTAAGCCCTTGACTCCATTCTGGATCATCAGACAGAAGCCATTAGCAAAGGAGACAGGAAAACCTGCGCTTTCAGTCCTATTTGGAATATTGGGCAGATGTTCCTTAAAATCATGGGTTAAACAGAATTGTTTCATCAGCAATTATTGTGGATAAAAATAGATCATTTTTCTTCTCTCACACAGAAGAAATTGGAAAAAGGCCTTAGGACTGGGTGGAATTGGACGGATCCACAGACATTTTTGGCAGATACACAGGTGGCTCCTGCCCAATATTCCCACGAGGTGCCTGTACATGGAGACAGTACTGGCCACCAGTTGATCTGCCACTTGAACTGTCATGCTACTAGCCTTGTGTATAGGGGCTCAGCTGCTTCAGTGGCATGTGCCAAGACCCAGCTGAGAGGAGCAACCATGTTTTCTTTGCTGAGAAGTGGCCAGTTGGGCTAAATTCAGCCATGATGAGAGCATCTGTGCCGCTCTTGTTAAGCATCTTGGGTCAAGTGAATCATGGCTTGTTGAAATGAGAATGGTTCTAAAAAGAACCCAACAATGTGAAGTCCAGACAATATTTCATTGTTCTTGGCGATGAAGAGGGCCGCAGAACATTAGCTGTATTGTAATTTGTATCATAGTGCATTTTCTTACTTCTAGGTCATGCCTCCTAATATCATCTGGTTTTCTCCCTTAGAAGGAGTGGTTTAAATTTTGTTTTGTTATTAATAATGTGTGTGTTTCTTCTGTGTTTGTTTCAGACATATATCTTTGTTATTGGCTTTACCAATACATGTGTCCAGTATTGCCAGTAAAAAAGAGTCTACCTTTAACATGCACCAGCATGGTCATGCTTGAACTTGTGCCTATCTGCACCTGATTGTCTATCAATGTCTGCATCCATTGCCTGAATTCCAATTTACCTTGAAGTGATTGTCAACCTAATCCTGCTTGCCAAACTGCCGATACTCTGGTTCTTCCACATACTCCTGTTTCCTAAGAAACTTCAACGCTCCTTAAGGGTGAGTTGCAGTGAACTGGTAATATGATGCATTAATTTCCTGTCCTACCCATTTTCATGCTTTAACTAAATTGCACCCAATTTGGCTTATGATCTTGGTAAATCTTTGGTTGCTATTACAGTTAGTGAGTGTTTCTTTGCTTTGAGTGTTTACATTTCGACATTTGCATTACAGCATTAAGTCTTGTGTTATGCTTTGTGTTCCCTTTTGCTATGCTGTATGGAGTACTTGTCCTGCTTCTTGCTGAAGCTTAATACCTGCTTGATAAATTCAATCTCAATCATAACTTTATTCAATTGAAGTATGAGTCCTCTTTATTTGCCATAAAAGGCAATGGACTCAAGATGTGTATTTGTTAATTTGATAGGAGCAGTCGGTGTGGGACCCAGCTGCCAAGCTGTTGTGGAGATCGGAAGTCCCTGACTGCAAGTTCGTGACCTTCCTCTCCTGAGTACCATCACTTCATTAACCTGAACTCCTTGAAGAGTGCAGTGCTCATGCTCATATATATTGTACCAAATTGTATGATACCCTAATTGACTACATAATTGACCATTCATATCAAGCCAACTCATTAGCTGTTTCTATGTGCTTTTCATGGTCTCCTAGTTAGGGTAGATAATTGCATAGTGTTAGGAGCCTATGCATCTTGTTGACTGCATTGATTGGGACCATGACTTGAATGAGTGCTTGAAATAACCTGACTTCACCAGTCCAGAGCCTTACTTTGACTAGATAATGTGAATGTGATTAAAAAAATAGTTTAGTTACATTAATGTTAGGTGGTATTTGGGCAGAGTTAGTTGCTCGGCTGTCCAGGTTGTGCCAGCTGTTTATTCATGCCTCTTTGAATCTTGCCGTTCCTGACGTTCTAGATTGAACTAAACCTGGATGGTTTCAGACTAGAAGTAGTTTAAGTGTTATCTTGTTTGTTTGCGTTCAAACCAAAACTATGTTCAAATACTTGCAGTCAAGTAGTCTCATACCATTTTTTGACTCAAGTATTGTAGACTGAAAGATCCTATGCTTAAGTAGGATAGAAGCCAAGCCTTTGTGAATGTTTAGGAACCTTAATTCATGTACCCTGTGCCATTCCCAGTATCTTTTTTTTGTTCACTACAAAGCATAGTGAGTATCTTGCTGTTTCCCAGTACTCAAGGTTTCTGGTTCTCTGGCGGTGCACCTTCTGGAGGCTCTTGCGGTCAGTGACATCTCGGTATTCTGGCTACTAGATCGGTGAGTACAAAGAGGTGTGTGCCTGGGGGTGTGTGCCTGTGTATGACTGCAAAGTTGGCCAGAAGTGATCTACCAAACATGTCTTCTGGCTATGCTCCAGGAGTGATCCTGGGACCTGGTAAAGTATCCTGCAGGTGTACTGCTCTATTCTCCGGAAATCAAGCCGATACTCACTGTTTTGTTGATGAATCTGAAATTTTGGTTTTCTTTTTATAATTAGCTCATATTGTGGCAATGACTATTTTACAAAGCTAAATCTTTAGTATTAGAACCACTACCTCTAATCAAAATCATTTTGTGAAGCAATTGCTTCACTAAAAATTGCGAGACACAATAGCTAGCTTATTGCCTAGCTACACAGAAAAAAATAGAGTTTTAGATTTAATACTAGCTACCTACAAACCTACAATGACTGCAGTGAGTGCAGTCCCAACCATAGTGGCAAAGCAGAGATTTTTTGGAATCCGTTCATTTTTAATTTCCTCATTTATTCAAGATCTAAACCAATTTCTTATGTATGATGATGCTGGTTGCTGGTATCCATGATACTTTACTGGTCTACTTATAGGCATAGTGACAAAGCAGAGAGTTTTTTAGACTCTCCCTCAAGTTCATTTTTGAGTCCTATAAGTAGACTAGTAAAGTATCATGGATACCAGCATTATCATACTTAAGAAATTTAGTTAAATCTTGAGTTATTGAGGAAATTAAAAATGAACTGATTCCAAAATAGCTCTGGTTTGCCACTATGCTTATAGGACTCAAAAATGAACTTGAGGGAGAGTCTAAAAAACTCTCTGCTTTGCCACTATGGCTCCCAACTCCCAACTTCCCAAGAACTTCATACCTAGTTCATACACATCTCTCACCGAGTCACTATCACTCTCCTACTTTCAAATTTCACAGCCTAGTTTAGGTACATAGCAGCATAGTACTAATAGTAGCATATTTCAGAAACAATTAACTTGTTTAAAACTAGGGTCTAGGTAGGAGGCTAGGATTCTGATTAGGTAACAGAAATGACAAAAAATTGCTTCAAGACTTAAAAACAGAACAAAAAGTTTTTTTCTTTGCAGATTTGAGTTTGATAAAATCATGACTTGATAAATTAAAATGCCACTCATCAAGAAGATAATTTCCAGACTGAAATTGCTAAGTCAATCGACCCATTTTTAACTGTAAAAAATTTCATCAGGCTATAAATTCAAGAATCGAAGAAGCCTTTTCTACTTCAGGTAAGAATACTAAAATATTTCAAAAAATATAACAATAAACTCGGCAATAGCGTCAGTCTTCAACATTTAGCTATAAGAACTTAGGAAATCGGCATCGTCCAGGTCATATGAACATGGGTTTCGCGGCACAAAGCCACCGGACGCATGCCGAGTATTGTTAACATAATAGAGCAGAGGTTAACTCTAACACATACCTTTACTAATTTTGCAAGATAATCCATGAGGATCATATTCTATAGACACACTGACTGGAACATTATATTTTAATCTTTTGTCCCCTTCAGAATTAAAAATATGCACAGAAACGTGCTCAAATAATCGTGCGGCCGCCATCTTTTGTACAACGATAGTTAGGGAGAAATCCTTGATTTTGGTTCAAACAAGGACCTAGCGGCATTTACTATAACACGCCTAGATTATCTATAATACCAAATTGTAATGAACATTTCGATACGCAATGATTTTTATACAGGTTATTTGTCAATACTCGTGACTTAGAAGATTCCATTTATCTATGATGTTGTAATCACAAATTTATATTAAATCTGGAGGCATGACAGAATTTATCAAGGTTATAATCGCCAATCTCATAATTTTAACGATTGTTTTATTTGCTAAATATAATTTAGGTTATGATCATATAAATATTATTCTGGGAAATTATTCTCAAAATATGGAGCCACACTCCACCGGGCGTCACTTTGTTCCAATAACTCATATTCCAGCAAGTCTCACGAGGCAATAGTAAGATTTGAATTTAAAAGCGTTTTTTTGCGTTTATCACGCCCTAAGCCTTTCGCCAATTCTTAAAATCGTAGAACATTCACAGCTCGTTGCGGTCTCGAACGCGCAACCCACTGCTTCAATTTTGTTATGCTTAACCGCCCAGCTGCTTTGCCGATTTTCACCAGAAACTGAAGGGCAGAGCTGGTATTAAACCATCACTTCTCCGGTCCAATCCTGGTACTATGAACTGTAGCCACGGGCCCACCAAAATTTAGTGGACTTCCATCATCTAGGCAGTAGAATATGAATAAACACGCCTCTCGATAGAATAAAGCAATATGTCGCAACTCTGTGTTTTTATATCAATATTCGCAATCAAATCATCATCCCACATTATGAAACATTTTGTGGCTTCATGATGGTCGTAACAGGTGCTGCGATCGCCAATTTACATAAAGAAAGTAAGATCTACCGGCCATTGTTTATTCATCGTTGTGTTGCATACGAATCAACATCTAAATACCATGTTAATCGGCTCCCATTCCTGCCTCGTCCACCTTGTGACCTGAACAAAAAACTATGAGTTATTTTAATTTCTGATAAACATCCGACATAAATTTCACATCCACACCTGCTCTGTGCCTCATATGATTTGGGTGACGTTGGATGTATGTAAATTCTGCGTGCATATTCAATGTGAAACTAACAACTCACACCTACTTTACTCTTCTCCTCGAAGTACACTTCACCAGAGTCTGTTTTAAGCAGGAAAGCAATACACTCGGCTTCGCGCGTTTCAGTAGTATTACACAATATGCCTACTGAACCGTTTCATAATGAGATTTTTTTTTCTTCTGTCACTTGACAATAAATCGCTTCGAGTTGGGACAATAAATCATCGAAAGTGGAATGGCAATTTAATTAATAATATTTACATAAAAATCACGTAATTGTTCGCGTTTATTTACAAGCTTATTGATCAAAGAATGAGGTAAATATGAAAAGAAATATTCCGCATAAGTGTTTTCCCCGTTCAAAATAAGCAGGATTCACAAGCAGCAGATGTGCATGGAGAAATACGGAACCACAGACGTCTAATTTCACACAACGCGGCACAGTCACAAATTTCAATAGAGCAACTCAAACACACTGATTTTTCTAAAAAATTAGATTGATCAAGTACACCGATTTGCAGTTGGAGCTTGGAATTAAACTTATTCAATCGGATCAAGCGGGCTGGCAACGCATAATTTTTGTGCGACCCTCACTACAATTTTTTACAGCGTTGGCGAGACCTAATTAAATAACCTTCATACATCAAGATAACAATATTGATACATATAATAAGTCGGTCATGGTATTTGCTCTTATAAAAACCACTCAAGAAAATTTTTAGGAAAACATATGAGCTTGAGTTTTTTAGAGAAGCTCATTTTAAAACATATCTTCATTCAGAGAAATTGCATTTTAAATTAAATTCATGTATAGCATGAATTCAAATTTAAAAATTCTTCTGAAACTCTCATAACGCAGGCAAAAAATGAACATTTTTCTTAGGATCAGCGTGTGTGTTCGTTGGTTCTATACTTTTTCTAATATTTTTGACATTTACCGGCGAAAAATTTGTACCTATATAAAGGACAAATTTCATGCCACATGTGTTTCCCACATAAACGAATAAAATATTACACATACATATTCTCAATCACATACATTCGGTTAAACATTATGTAGATGGAATGAAATGTTTTTTTTTTTTTTTTAAAGTTTACTAGCGCTTCAGCTATTTAGCTATCTCGCACCGAAAGTCAAGATGAACATCACCGTAGAGGTGGAAGGTCTCAATTATTCATCACCCACAAGGGGCGGAAGGTCTCAGATGTCCAGCCCGCTGAAGCTGGCTCGAAAGAAGCAGCGTTAGCATCTCAAAGAGACGAAGTGACAAGGAGGGACAGGTGAAAAGTAACAGAAACGAAGACACTCGAACAAGAGGTCGCTTACACGGGACGTCGGCCGCCCGCACGAGAGAGACAGAGAAGGGAAATGTAAGGAATCCTGCCTACATAATAACTTGGATGTAAGGAATCCTGCCTACATAATAACTTAACCCCACAACTGAGACCTGCAGTCAGTCACCGCGAGCTCAACGGTGGGGCGCTCAGGAACAATCCCCCTAGGAACGCGAAATCCCATAGGACTTCTGACGAGCACAGACACCCGTCAGAAGTCCCCCCTGAGGGGGGAATGAAATGTAAAAAAGTGCGGAATTATCTACGTAAAATTAC
The DNA here is from genome assembly GCF_000764305.2 of Hyalella azteca. Classification (NCBI taxonomy): domain Eukaryota; kingdom Metazoa; phylum Arthropoda; class Malacostraca; order Amphipoda; family Hyalellidae; genus Hyalella; species Hyalella azteca. The sequence continues at coordinate 334,857 of NW_025944327.1, forward strand.
TAATTTGTGCCAACATGTAAATCCTTTACCAGGAACTAAACTTGTCACTTTAAACGCACAACGGAAACCTTGTTCAACCTTGTACAAGTATCAACAGGTTAACCGTTCATCCTTGTTTACCAAGTCCATGCAAGTCACATATAAACAGTGGACTTTTGATAAGAGTTTACGTCAATCATAAAAATATTCTCCATTTGAATTTTTTGTTTGCAAAAAATTATATTTGGTTCTTTGCAGTCCTGGAATACAATTTGGGTCAAGCGAATGAAATTGATTGACGTTGAGTATTTGAAGTGAACGGAGAAATATTTACTCCAAATAACGCTAAAATGGACTGTTAATTTAATACAAATCATTGCATTCGATGGCTAACTGTCAAAACAACAATTTGCATTCTGATTAAAAATTGTGATAACAGGTTCCAATCATTCTACTTCAACTTCTCCAATGTTTACTAAAAATTCAGAAGCATAGAAAACGCCAAAAAATAAATCATGACGTTATTGAATAGATTAAATAAGTTTTCAATGGGACAATGGTGAATATTGCTGGTGACATGAGTACTTGTATGTTTAATTATACTTTATATTTGGTTCAAGGAACTTTGATGATAGCAAAGGACAATTTCTGTATCATGAGTTTAAGGATGTAACGTTCTGGCGTCATTCCTATACAAGCCTTCAGAACGCGTTCAGCGTATAATGAGCGTCCAGAATATAACCCATACGAGAACCTACTTTCGATAGCGATGCAGAGCCGTGAATTTTTTGGAAACATTAGATTACAATAACTCAGTGTTAAGTGGTAAGTTATTCAAAGATGACTGTAATAAAACTCAATTTGAGGAATAATTATGAAATGCACTACAATTAACCAATATCATATGCAATATGAATTTAGTGCACGTAAAGCAATGTTGTCAATATCTCACATTTTTAAAATTTTTAAGGCCTTAAGTGGGCAGTGAAATGGGGAACAGTTCTTTCTATAGATGAACGATTTACTTCCGTCCAAGGCAAATCTATAGATTTGATTATTGCATCACCATTCCTTTATCAATTTGAATATAAAATTATACTCAATTTAGAATGCATGGTTGCTAGAGGCACTGTATACATTTACCGCATATGTAAATCATGAGTCCAACGGAAATTAGTTGGTGCAAAGTCATTACTTAATCTTAAAAAAGTTGTACTAGAAGATGAGTTGATAACCGATACTTTGATATACTACGTATTAAATGTAAGCATTAAGGTTATCATCGAAGCTACGCGTATAAAGAAGAAAGTACATTCAAAATACGAGATGTGCATACAAAGAATATATTTTGATTTGCGCTGGAATATTTTACAACTGAGGAAGGTCCTCCATACATATCACCTAAAGCACTGCTCCACATTCATATCACTAAAATTCAATGAAAGTCAAACTAGATTACTTACTTATTTCAGGAGAAAAGATCAACAACAAATTATATACAATCGAGTTTTTTACAGAGTATATAAGGACTTATACGTTATAAATAATAATAAAACCTGCAACAAAATAGTCGGGTTACGTTTCGAATATGAACATAAAATGTTAGACGTACAAACAATCCACCTGCTAACAACGAGCAGATTTTGGTAGTTATTAAGTACAACTTATTACGATCAAATGGAACGAAAAAAAATATGAAGCACGGATCCTCCTTATAGAACTAGTCTTGAAATCAAAACTATCCTTAGTAATCAGAAGATAAGAAGGATAAACGTCTGCAATTAACACTGGAACGTTATTATTATGTACATCACATTAAGAGTTGCTCAAGTAAATTGCAAAGCTATCTTAAAATAAGACGCTTATACGAAACGATGAAGATGGTGAGAGTGCATCGCTACATATCGTAACAGTTTGATTGAATAGACCCTGTTTGCTCCAAACTTTATAATGGATAAAAACCTAGAACGCTTAACCCTTTCACTATACATACCATATAGTGAAGTTACACAACTGTGGTAGGAATAAAATTATGAATAGTGTGGACAAATTTGTCGTCACCGGCAGCAAATATTTCAAATAATTACTAATGTAACCAATAGTGCGTTCATTCACTGGCATAGTATTGAATCGGTAACTAATATAAGGCAAAGCTGCCATTTTATTCTTTTCAAACACAACTGTACATTGAAAATACCGACAAAAGCTTGTATAAAATGTGAAAGATGAAACATTTCAAATTTCGAGAACGTGCAAGAATTCAGAAGGTAATCTAAATTCTTGCAGACGAGATTATCGACAATGCAACATTTAAGATATTATGCTAATATAAAGAAACAGGGTTAAGAAAACTTTAATTTGGGGCATTAATTAGGGAAATTACAAGATAATCAAAACACTGTTAAATACTTAATGTGATTTGGATTTAATGACGCGTATTTTGCTCGTAGTCGGATATTGTTTAACATCAAGTGAAAAATATTCAGTTAATTTCACATATTAATTATTATTAACCACCTTTGGTTGCCAGATATGTTAGATTTTTACTAGTACAAGATGCGTGATCGAATGAACACCCTTATGAAAAATAACTCAGATCTATATCCTACTTCTAGTTATTCCTCAGCCGACGAGTTATTAGTAAAAACTTTCAAGCAAATATTTTCACACAAATAGAACGAAAAAAAAATATTTTCCCTGCATTACGAGGTTAGGTCATTTCAATACAGGGCATGTTTAAATAGCTGCATGGTATCAATGCAGTCATTTCTTGTTACACAAGTTACCCTTTAGAAAAGTGCAGGGTATTATTGTTTGAAATGCTTGAAAAAAAAATGATTAGCTCTTAGATGATAACGAAAGTCTGATACAGACTATTTCACTACCATTTTATTCAATTATTTCAGCCACCATCAGAAATAACACGGCGATCACCTGTTACACCAAGACTTGTATTAATAAAGCCGCCATGCAGATACAACCGATTGCAGCAGCAAGTACCGTGGTAGCTAGCATAAACCTCATTAGAATATAAGCTGGGTTTCGAAATGTTTCTTTAATCAAGTTCATAAATGACTGAATAGACATCTAGACATAAGATATATGATTAAACGATTTGACTTCGGATACAAAACCTGGAGCGCGTTAGAATAAAGTTACTCCGATCGAGTTACTCCGTCCTATAAGAATCGAGCATCGTTCAAATTATAAGACATCGGCCTCCAATGATACTTTGAAACAGGAAGTACGAGTCCGAAAGGCTGCATGTTACTTTTTTCCATAACTTGACATTGAAGTCTCACACTCCTGATACTATGCCGAGGGAATTAAAGAGCGGTACTAGTGTGAGTATCAGGTAATAGTGTGCGTTTTGAACAGAGAAGCTTATTTAAACGAAAAAACCTACTGCCAATCTCTCCACCTTCGACAAAAACCCACTTAACAAGTGAAGTAGGTAGTAAAAGTGTTATGGCGATAACTACTTAGATAAATTATACTTATTTTGATTATCATGGAAGGGTAGTCGATCATTGCTCGCGAGTCCTGCAGTTTATGCAAATGAATAACTGCAGGGTTAAAACAATGGCGCGATATCGCATCAAGACGAGCCTTACCAACTGAATTAATTGTAATAAATTTAAAAGGAAAAGCTTGACATTAATTAATGGACGAGTGATAACTACTTCTAATGCACCTAAATTGGAAGAATAGCTATCATCAAGACTAATTCATCGGATGATAAATTGCCATGAGAATCTAACTCATTAACATCATTGAACAGATAAAATAGTTGCATGGAATTTTATACAGAACATGCCAATATTAATCAATATGCCAGACGATTAAAAAGCTAATCTTTCATGTGATACCTCGCAATAATTATTAATCGTGTTTAATTAATTAATTAATTAATTAGACTTTAATTACAATTCATAATCATGTTGAACCGCAACCCACGATACACGACTTAGATGGGCATAGGTCCAGACCGAGGTAAGACTTGGGTATCAATGTTCAATAATTTCCCAATACTAATTCAATGTAATATCACCAAGCACGTGAACATGAGAACAGGGAACCCGTAAACAAAAACTTTTCATATTAAAAATCGTAAATTGACGGAAAGAAGATGTATCCAGTGACAGCATCTCATTAGTAAATGTCGTGTAATAGTGACTATTCGCCGCAATAATGTATTTAAATATCAATTAATGCAATCCCAAATAACTGGCAACTGAAAATTGTTGATTCAAGGCAATCTGGTGAGAAATTAATCGCATTCGCTACAGTCACATCAGCAAGGGCACCTCAAATTCGGCTTACTCTATCACTGATCGAATTTATTCCTCATATTATTAATCTTCGCATAAATGAGATATGCCATGTAGAATGGATTGTTTTCAAAAAAATAATCTACAAATTTTCTAGAAAGAAGAAAATTAATTAGTTTTTAATTCCTGCTTAGAAACAACTTACACAAAAAATTCTAATCTGTACGGCAGAGAACTCAGCATTAGAAGAAAATAACTTGTCCACGTAAGGCTAATGTCGCTAAATGTTATTCGTATTTGCTACAGTTTGATAGGGCGCTCTTTTTACAATGAATTTTTAACAAAATTAGTTAATAGCTTTAGCAAATTAAGTAACTGATGCTCTACTTATAGAAGGACGAATGGCTTCATTCATGAATTATAACTAGCTAATGAAACTCTTAACTATGGATTTTTAAAGCCTTTTTGTTGGGTGCTTATTGTCGAAAACATAGATAATTGTTCATAAGGGGCCAGGTTAACTTTCATTAGACCTTATTTAGGCATCTGAACTGCTTCATATTTTAAACAATTTTATAATAGATTCAATTTGATTTTCTTTTGCATTAGCTGATGTCGGATAATAGAAGGGGCAGGAAACGGAGAGGAAGGAAGCTGGACAAAGAGGAAGAGGTAGCTGGGATAGAGAGGAAGCTGGACCAAGAAGGAGAGGTAACTGGGAGAGAGAGGAAGCTGGACAAAGAGGCACAGGAAACTTGGAGGGGGAGGAAGCTGGACCAAGAGGAAGAGGTAGCTGGGAGGAAGAGGAAGCTGGACCAAGTGGAAGAGGTAGCTAGGAGGGAGAGGAAGTTGGACCAAGTGGAAGAGGTAGCTAGGAGGGAGAGGAAGCTGGACCAAGTGGATGAGGCAGCTAGGAGGGAGAGGAAGTTGGACCAAGTGGAAGAGGAGGAAGTTGGACCAAGAGGAAGAGGTAGCTGGGAGAGGAAGCTGGGCCAAGAGGGAGCAGTAACTGGAAAGGAGAGGTAAATGAACTTGGAATTCACCGGCAAAAGAGAGCTAAATGTCTCAGAAGTAAACATCTCGAAGAAAGAATGCAACACTTTGATCATGCATAATTCGAAATATTCTTCGATAGTAGAGAATTAAGTGAACTAGATTGGTATACGGGTCAAGGGGATGCTGGAATCTGTACACACGTGTAGTTAATTCTTGGGATAAACTCGTCTCATTTGAAAGGGGATATGACGGTACATTTTCGAAGAGTCCAGAAGTAAGATTTTAAATAAAAGTGTTTACAAATAGAATAAAAATGGCGTGATGAGGGCATGGAGTTCACGTGATGGCGGCAGCCACGGGAGTAGGCGGCAAGGACGAAGCATGGGCGTCGTCTTCTAGATGTTCATCTGAAGGTCTGCTCAGCGAATAGTTAATGAGTAAACATCAAATCCTAATAATATTCATAATTATTAATGGTGGTGTCTGTCAAACGTATAAAGGCTGTCAAAAAACAGTACAAATGAAATGGCAGTAAAAAATTTGTATTTTGATTTGTTATTCAGAAGTAAGAATTTGACTTGATATTCAGAAACAAGTAAGTCTCCGTCTCTCAAGGTAATAAAGTCTGTCAAAAAATACATTACAAATCAAATGACAATAAAAAATTTTAATTTTGACTTGATATTCAGAAGTGAGAATTTGACTTGATATAGAGAGATTTGTGACACGCGGAAATTGTGCGTATTATAATTACAGACTATACTAAAGACCTCGTAATATTTATACTTATTGGGGAATAGCTAAGGATATGTAAATCAATAATACATTGCAAGTGAAGTAATGTGCTCAAGTGCAGTGTAGACCATGTACATGGTGCGAAAACAGGAGAGCTGTGATACAAGTGACGTCATCAACACAATACGTTTGTGCGAGTTTGAAATAAAGTGGGAAGAAATGTGTATAGATAGATTACTTGAAAATTATAATATGTATCAATCATATATGCTTGCTTTTCCGTACGGTTTCAGCGACAAGGACTACATTATCTTGTTTTATAACAATTATTAGTTCTCACTTTGAACAGGCAGTTACGAAGCCAGTGTTGTTGACATTTATTTTAGCGCAATATGAATTTGCATATTGTGTCCGAACTCGAAATTAAATATTTAGCCACAAGACAAATAGATGCTGAAATGATCATAAAAACTAAATAATTTCCGCTGCAAAAACCTAAATCAATTAATTTCAATGATGAAAATTTCGTTTCTCTTCCGCTTTTTAAAATGCTGGTCACTTTTCTACTATTGAGAAATCGCAAGACTACGAAACACATTTAGTAAATATTGTAATGGCGACAATAATTATATCTAATTACACGTATGAAGTTTTCAGTATCAAGAAAAATGATGTTTGGATAAATTGAATATTTAGATTAAAGTGTAATAGTGATGATAAAAAATTATATAGCAATGAGCACACACAATGACTAATCCATATTCTAGTTCATTATTCAAACACTTGGATCATTTTGTGATTCAACGCGTCTCGACAATAACAGAGAAAAGAAATATTTCTCTTTTTTAAATATACAAACTCAAGCCTATATTACCTGAAGAAGAGGTTTGAGTTCGGCAGCATAGACGCTCTTCTTCCTTTTCCAGGAACGTCTTCTTCCGTTTCCTGCTTCAATTTCCTTTTTCCATTTCCTTCTTCCATTTCCTTCTTCCATTTCCTTCTTCCATTTTCTTCCTCCATTTCATTTTTCCATTTCTTCTTTCGTTGCCTCTTCTGTTACTTCCTTACGTTTCCTTCGCCCGTTTCCTTCTTCCATTTCAATGCTGTCCAGTCCCCATCTATTTCTTACTTCTGTTTTCAGTTCCGTCCAGTCTTCTTCCATTTCCTTCTTCTGTTTCCAGTTTTGTCCAGTCTCTTTCTGATTTCAGTTTCGTCTAGTCTTTTTCCGTTTCCAGTTCCGTCCAGTTTACTTCCGTTTCCTTTTCCGTTTCCAATTTCATCCAGTCTTTTCCTGTTTTCAGTTCCTTCTAGTCTAAATCCGTTTCCTTCTTCCGTTCCCAGTTCCGTCCAATCTTCAACCGTTTCTTCCTCCTGTTTCCAGTTCCGTCCAATCTTCTTCCGTTTTCAGTTTCGTCCAATCTTTTTCCGTCTTCTTCATCAGTTTCCAGTTCCGTCCAATCTTTATCCGTTTCATTCTCCTGTTTCCAGTTCCGTAAACTCTTCTTCCGTTTTCAGTTTCTCCAATCTTCTTCCGTTTCCTTTTCCGTTTCCAATTTCATTCTGTCTTTTCCTGTTTTCAGTTCTATCTAGTCTTCATCCGTTTCCTTCTTCAGTTTCCAGTTCCGTCCAATCTTTATCCGTTTTTTCTCCTGTTTCCAGTTCCGTCTAGTCTTCTTCCGTTTTCAGTTTCGTCCAATCTTCTTCCGTCTTCTTCCGTTTCCAGTTCCGTCCAGTCTCTTTCCGTTTCCCGTTGCAGGCATGGCTGTCCGGCCTCAGTCGAATTAAAATCTATTACTGTTCCTTGTGTCCACAGAGACGATGGTTCGTAACTTTGGAGGTTTGGGTTCAAAATTTACGGATTTAAGTTCAGATTTCAGTGATAATTTACATTTTCCTGATCATGTTTGACTACAAAAATCTAGCTTCAAAGTGCCATGTCCCAAATAAAGTTAGAGTTTTTTCTTCTGTAAACCAGCAGAATAAAACGAGTTTTTCCTCTGTAAATCAGCAGAAGAAATCCAGTTTTTTTCTGTTAATCAGTTTGTTCAGACACTAGTAATATTGAAATCACTCACAACTGCATCAGTGATCATTTAATTACTCATGGCCAGCTACACATTTCAGTCATTTACAACTCGGAACTGAATAGCGCAGATTTAAACAGGCCAGAAATCCTAGTGCACGGCAAAGTGTTGTAACTAATATGTCAGAACCCCGACGTGCAGTATGGTGTATATAAATGAATAAAATAGAAATGTCGGCACTGAAGAAATAGGCCCATGGCCTGTTGCCAAACTCTATCTCAGTTCATGCTAAATATTAAAAAAAACAATCAATTATTCACATATTATAAAACAAAGCTTGCTTCAAGAAGACGCTTCTTCAGGAAACGCTAACAGCATCTTCTCCATCCATGGCAGAATATCATGGAGTTTGATTTTCTTCACCGCCTTATCAAACAGTCAACAATAATCCACCGCAAAATCGATGCACATTCCTAGCAGCGAAGGCATTTCATACTAAAATGTATGACAATTTTCATCCATAAACCACACATATTTTAAATCATCGCACAAAATATTTATGATGACTATAGTAGAACGTATGCAGAGAAGCGGTGTCGGGGGCGTGGTGCGTGTTACCTCAGGGAGGGACAGCACAGGATGGAGCTCCGGGGCAGCTGAGGAGTCAGGTAGCTGCTGCCGTCCGATACTGACGCCGAACAAGGGTAGAATGCTGGTATTGTACCAGGGTAGAATGTTGGTATTGTACCAGGGTATAGAATGTTGGTATAAGAGTTATAGGGGCACCAAGTATCACAGTTGTACCAGGTATGTGTTGAAACGTATATCAGAGCTGTAGCATGTATTTATCAGTGTTACATCAAGTATCAGAACTGTAGCATGTGCTCTGCATGTGCTCTGTAGCATGTGCAGTGTTTAATCAAGTATCAGAGCTGTACCAGGTATCTGTGTTGTATAAATTACTAAAGATAAAACTGGTATCAGTGCTGCATAAGGTATCCAAGTTGTATCAGGTATCAGAGTATCAAAAAGTATCAGTATTGTATGAGTAACAGACCAGCAGCACACGCGGTGCCGGTTATATAGCACCGCAACTACCGTTTATGTCTAACAGTGTGGTTCATATATTAGCCCAGTATATATTATATATATTATGTATAAAACTCAAGTATATTAGACCAGTGGGTATGAAATGTTCCGTTTTATATTAGCCCAGTACAGGTTATATATATTAGGTATAAACCTCAGATATATTAGACCAGGGGGTATGAAAATTTCCGTCTTTTTCACAATAAAGCTGGAATATGCTGGAGTAACATCAGTGGCGTGTTTGTAAGACAATAAAATTATGTTAGTGGATGATCCGCGACATGTTGAAAGGGAATATCAGTAGCATACCAGAAAAATACTTAAAAATATAATTCCTTACTAATAATAAATACTTGCGTATCAGTAAGGAGCTAGAGTATCATTTGATTTTCTGATTATTTCAGTAGAATGGCACGTCTAAGAAGAGACTCATTGCAATGATAAATTAATACAATAAATACCGTTGAGCGATTTTCGCTTAGCTCAATTTCTCAGCAATATTTGACTATCTAAACAGAAAAAATTACGATCTTATTTCTAACCTATCAATTGGCAAACGATCAGGATTTTATCGCAGTTTTGGAGGCAAATTGTAAGTTCGTATGCAATTTGAGACATGCTAACGCTTATGACATGAAGACGAGCCAATTTTTCCTAATTATTTCAAAAATAATCAGAAACTAGTCAAACAATGAGCTGCATGCCTCTGATTAGTCGCTGTCAAGTCTCATCATTCAAGATAGCGAGATAAAATCTCATTATACACTCAGAGTATTGAGAGGGTTAATGATCCGAATAAGGATGCATTTTCTGCCATTTTACGAGTCAGCCTGACTCAGTTAGGCCTGAAAAAAATGCGTCAGTGCTACGTCTGCTCATTGCTCGTGACGTGGATGGATTATTGGATTACGACCCACTTATTGTTTTGAGTGTAAAGCGCGCCAGATCATGTATACAAAAGCATAGGTCAGAACAGATTGCTTTCTCATTTTCAATTACAGTATAATTTGCAAATCAGATCTCGACCTAACACGGAGGGCCGAAGCATAGTTGATTACGATCTGAATATTTCAATGGAACTGACTTAATATGAGTTTATTGACCATCAAGACGCACAATGGTTGAGAAAATTATGGGTCAATTGCAATCGCTTCGCCAAGTGTTGCTCACGTTGAGATCACGAAAAGTTTCGTACAGTTGGATTGTAAATCGCCGTATCCCACTATTATATATGACAAGACAGCGTTTTATTACTGGCACATGAATCGTTTTGATTCGCTTCAAACTGACGGGAAATGCGACATACGATGGGCAAATACCGTATAGCTAATCCCTTTGTCAGCTTTGCTGGCTTCAGTTTAAGCTGCAAGCTAATTTAGAGTCGATTGTCTGCTTAACTGGATTGAGATTTAGCTTTGTTGGCTTCAGTTAAGCTGCAAGCTAATTTAGAGTCGATTGTCTGCTTAACTGGATTGAGATTTATGGTGCGTTAATCAGCGAAGAGGTTCAAATTAAGTGAACGATAAAATTCCGCTCAGGATTGTCAGAACCAAATCTAGAAGCTGGATAGAGTTAGGTCTTTAATCAATGTTCATAGGTTACGAACTTTAGAAATTAAGTAAAAAAAGGCTCATATAACCGTTCTGTTTTAAGGTCAAAGGTCAGGTTCCTGATAAGTTAAATTTATAAAAATTCTGGAAATTTAACTCAAATAAATGGAAGGAGATACTCAGTATGAATAACTTCTTCAACTAATGGCATATAGGCAACTTAAAAGCCTGATAGAAAATTGATAGACAACAAATTGCTCTGACTTTTCCACGCCAGTGAACACCTACGAAAAAAATCATTAAAATTCAATGAATCACTACGGGATTTGGCACCGGAGAACGCATTTGTTGAGGAAAAATTGTCAAGTAAAAAATGCTAGCTCGGCCACAAGACATGCACCAGAAGGAGTCCTATTAAGGATTATTGATGGAAATGTGTGCACGTTAATTAGTTCCAGTTTTCACTAAATTTTATGAATTAAATTCATTATTATAAACGGAAAGAGGATAACATTTTTTCTCATACTGTTATTTATAGTAGTCGTCAACCAGCAAAATGTTCATTATCATTATCGTAATGTATAACGAACATTATAGATTACGATAATGCAATTTGAGTTCATTATCGCAATCTATATTTCCATGAAAGAGCATAGCATATGTGTAAACTATTAATTAACGAACATGCGTTTAAAATTGAGTCATGCGACGATTCGCGAATTCGGTACAGCAATTAAATCGATAGACCGGAAAAATGTTTTTACGTAGTCCGTAACTAATTTAATTAGTGAGAGTTGGAGTTATTTACGGTAATGGACTACGGTCTTCATTTTCCCATGTTAACTCTCATATGCTGAACATATTTCACACGTATTTTCATTCGCAGTTTAGGTTGTGAACTTTTCAGACGTGCATTCGCAAATTATTAGGCAGCAGTTATGTTTTTGCCGATCATATTCGTACAAATGAAGAGACAAGCAAGTTATACCTGAAGTATAGTTAGGAAGCGTTACTAATTAATTGGGAGCATTTAAAAAGCCAAGAAATGCATTAAAGAGCAAAGTAAGAAGCTATATAAAAATCATTAAAGAGCAAATTAAGAAGCTTTGAAAAGGCATTTCAGAGCAATGAAGAAGGTCCAAAACAGAAAAGCATTTCAGAGCAATTAAGCAGGTTTAATATAGAATTTCAGGGCAATTAAAAGGCGCCAAAAAGCAGTTAAAAGCAAAGAAAGAGCCTCGAAAAAAACATTTAAGAGCAGTTAAATTGCGAAGCATTTTGTTGGACTCGCCGCACAGGATTGTTTTTCGAACATAACAGAGCGAAATTATTGCTTATTGGCATGAATCTTGCATTTGATTATGTTGAGCGAGAGTGGTCAAAATATGATAATTTAACTACTTTTTCTGGAGGTTCAATCTATATTACAAAAAACAGCGATTTTTTAATTAAAACGGTAAAGAGATAGTCTTATCTAAGACTAGCAGATCATCATTTCGCTCTATCACGTTCAAAAAATGGCTGTGAACGAGCATTCATCATGCAAAAGTTTCAACACAAAAGGAAAACAATCTCGGTGATCACTCACTGTGCGCTGGGGTAAGCGTGATGATATGGGTGATGATAGTACTGATGTGGGGGCCAAAGTTCCCCCGTCTCAGTAGTGTAGTATCCCCCCTTACCCCCCGTGACCCCAGTATTGCCGGGGGGTGAAGCTCCCTCATGGGGAGAGCCTCCATTGCTGCTGCTGCGTGCCCCGTTAGAACCTGCAGTAAGAGGTCCCCACTTGCAAGCAGCACCTGGTATCACCTCCTGAACTCCTGCAACGGTGCTGTGGTGGTTACCAGCACTGGAAGTACTATTGCTGCTCGTGTAAGGGCACGGCTGGTTGTTGGCAACACCATTGCTACCATTGCTGGCATTGCTGCTGGGACTGTCACTGTATTTTTTGATGGTGGAGCTCGCAACGTCGTAATCTGGAGTCGGCAGAAGCGGAGCGGTGGACTCTGCAGATCCCCACATGAGGACTGTCTGGCGGGTACCGTTAGAATATCCTATATCTTTTATTCCCCCGCCATCAGTGACCGGAGTCAAAGGAGTCGTAGGAGGTGGAACACTCGGTGGGGGAGCCGTGCTAGCGGGTGACGGGGGTGCCAAAAGAGGCGTGTGTTCCCTCCGGAATTCCACAGAACTCGCCCGTAAATCGTACTTGTGGTCCAGGGGCGGGAGCACCGAGTTTGCCGTGTAGTACTGACTAGCATACTTCGAAGCTTCCAGCTGCGAGGGACAGTAAAATTTCTGTTCGGTTGTGGTAGTTTTTGATAATCCTGAAGTATCGTAACCCAGACATGGTCTAGTGGGGTCCATGTAGCCATTGCTGACGTAGCTGTGGGTAGTCATGTAGTCGGGGTAGTAAGACCCGAGTTGTCGGTAGTGGAACAAATTATCTGTAGGGATGTACGACGTGGGGTATAAAGAAGGCAGGTTGCTTAGGTTTTGTGGATTGACGTACAAACTTGCAGCAGTATTGTCGGCCGCATAGGAAGATGGACTGTAGACGTTACTGTAGTTATTGTACGTCGGGTCTGCGATGTTGTTGTAGGAGCGCTTTGACCGGCACGTTGAGAGGAAATCTCGGAGATGAGTTTTATAGCGGCGGGACATCCTGATGAGGTAGAAATAATAGTTAATTTGGTGGTGGTTAAACCACGCCAGGGAATAATGCTAAAGATAAGTAAAGAAGATTTAGATGATAGTGATTGTATAATTGCACGAGTTGAATAATTATTTGGGTTGATAAATAGTTGCGAGTCTTGTTAAATATAAACTAGATTGAAAAACGAATGAGACGAATGATAACAAGGCATTTATATATCACGTCAACAAATGAAACGTGAATAATAGAAGAGGGGGATGATGAACCACGTGAATAATGCAGGAGGTGAATATTTTAAAAGGTACTCATTGGATTATTAGATGAAAATGAATTTCATACGAAAAATAAATGCAACGCGAGATGGCGATGTTCATTAATGAATCGGTCATTGAAACATGTATGATTGTGAAGATGTGATAAAATTCAGTGTATTCCTTGAAATCTAGCGAGAACTTTAAATATTTAAAGAAAATAGAGACGTTACGTCGATGAAGCTGGTGGAAGAATTATTTATTTATTTTCCAGTACAAATAAATAATATTAAAGACAGCAAATGGAATAATTCCCAATATCAGCGCATTGATTTCAGTGCTCCCATATTCAAACAATTTAAACATAAATTCTGATAACCCACATATAATTCCCTAGAATATGTGACAACCATATTCTCCGAACCACCAATACTTACTGATAACCAACCTGTAATACCTTAAAGTATAGCCGGCCTTGCTCTAACAATGCTTCGTAATATCCAGCCTATAGTTCCATAAATTAGCTGGCAACTGTAGTTATCTTTCCATCAATAGTCGCTGATATCTCGCCTATAATTACATAAAATGCTGGCAACCATATTCCCCGCCCCACCCATGGTCTCTGATATCTGGCCGATAATTAAATTAAGTACCCAACAATCATAATAAATGCTCTAAAGACGGCTTCTGACACTCTGCTAATATTTATTTAAAAGCTGATAGCCGGCATCTTCGCTCCGATTTGCAGGTGATATTTCGATTGTAATGCCCTAAACACAAGTCGTTAACTTATGCTCGTCTATTATTCACGATGCTTCAGAAAACACGGTTTCACTAATCACTGCACATGGATATTAGAATTTTTTAATTTTGCTTATGAGAAGGAAATCGATTTGCGAGTATTTATGAAAATATTCAAATAGTTACAAAGTTAAAACTTTGTGTATTATGACTTGTGTAAATTTACTATTTTATAAGCATGCAGGAGTATCTCTTGGTAAGCATATAATCACTGAGCTCGTACAGCGGCAGGAGCTCGCTGTCACAGAGGTATGACTTGTTTAAATGAACTATTAATTTTTATATACGAGGATGTCCTCTGATATGCACACAACCACTGAACACGTACAGTTGGGGGAAATCGCTGTCACAGAGGTATGACTTGTTTAAATGAACTATCGATTTTTATATACGAGAGTGTCTCCTGATATGCATACAACCACTGAGCACGTACAGTTGGGGGAGCTCGCTGTCACAGAGGTATGACTGCGTCAGTCCGGGGTCCAGGTACGAGACTTTGAAGTCCATTGTGCGCTTGCCCAGGAGATCTCTCCCTTCCTCCTCCCTGAAATAATATGGTTAATTCTCAGTATATTTTTATGTTGAATCCTTGACGTCTTCAATTTTATATACTGTTAACTTTAAGAGCTTTTTAAACCCTTTGGCGACTCAGGTTTACTGAAAAAGGAACCATTGTTTGTGCAAGCTTAGGGAGACTGTTTGCAATAATACGAATTAATCTAATTAACAGCTCTTAAAATACAAACGCATACACACTGCTTCAATTCTGCTTTGCTTAACCGCCCGGCCTCCTCGCCGATTCTGACCAGAAACTGGCAGGCAGTTATCTATCTCCGAGCAGGCGTACAGTTACGTTACGTATCTTCCCGCGCAAATGTTTTGATAATACCACCTCTAGAGTTACGTTATCAAGTCAGCACTTACGCCGCTCGTAAGTAAGTCGATTTTGCGAACTTACGAAGTTTTGATAATACGGCCCCTGAACTGTAACCACTGGGCCACCCTGCCTCCAGTTCTCACATGAGGGGACGGTGCTCACAAGCAGTTCCTACAGTTCTCACATGAGGGGGCAGTTCTCACAAGCAGTTCCTACAGTTCTCACAAGAGGGGGCAGTTCTAACAAGAAGTTCCTACAGTTCTTACAAGCAGTTCCTACAGTTCCCAGAAGCAGTTCCTACAGTTCTCACATGAGGGGGCAGTTCCCACAAGCAGTTCCTACAGTTCTCAGAAGCAGTTCCTACAGTTCCCACAAGCAGTTCCTACAGTTCTCACAAGCAGTTCCTACAGTTCTCACAAGCAGTTCCCACAGTTTTCACAAGCAGTTCCTACAGTTCTCACAAGCAGTTCCTACAGTTCCTACAGTTCTCACATAAGAGGACGGTGTGTACAGATAATGAAGTCAGGTTTGCTGTTCTTGTAGACGAGGCGCGACGACGTCTGCAGCCACTGCCAGGAGCCATCCCGCGTCAGCAGTCTGTAGGCGATCATCCCTGACGCTCCTGTCTTCAGAACTGAAGGAGCAAGAAGACAGGTAGGATATGAAGATATTTGATGAAATGTTATTCATTATTAAAGATCATTTATTATCAGATATAAATTTTCATTAAATTATTTTATTTAATACTACAGAACTGACGGAGCAAGAGAACAGGTAGGATATGAAGATATTTGATGCAATGTTATTTATTATTAAATATTATTTATTATAATATATAAATTTTCACTGAATTATTTTATTTAATACTATTTATCATGAAATGGTATTTAGACTATACGCAATTTGGATGAAATTCCATTCAGTTATTTAGTTATGCATAAATGTTACATAAAATAAATATTTATTTTTAATTTTTTCATACATTTTACGAATGAATGGATCTCGATTAGAAATGAAATTATGCTTTTTAAGTTATATTTAAAAGTATATTTGCCGACGAAGAGCTAAAATGAGAATAAAATGAACATAACTCATTAATTTTCGTATGAATTTCACAAAAATGAAGGTGATTTACAGATTCTCCGAATATATGAGGAGTCACATTTTTCACATCGTTTTTTTTATTCACATTCGAATTATTAAGACTCCCGCGTGGAATGTGATTAGCGGGTCGCATATCGCAGATGAGAACGTGACCGTCTCGTATCATGTAGAAGGGTGTAAATCCAGGAATACTTATTTTTTTATATTATAAATTTGCAGGCCATGATAAATGATTTGATCTTGAATTATACACTAGTAATAGTCACTACATTTACAACACATACAAAATATCGCTCATTTGATGACATGAATTATTTTCAGGGACGACAGATCCATTATAATTAAAGTTATATTCACTCTGTACCTTTCTGCTCACTCCAATAAAAATTATGTTCACTCTGTTCTATTAACTCTAATAAAAGTTGTATTCACTCTGTTATGTTCTATTCGCTTTAATAAAAATTCTGCTCACTCGGTTATGTTCTTTGCATTCAAATAGAATTATCGAATTAATCTAAACGAATTATCGAGCTACAGTTCATCATGACCCAGGGCAATGAAAATGAAATGGATTAAATTAAATGGATAAAATTAATTAGAGTCGGGAATTTCCGGCTCTTGACAGTTGTGAACTACATCACAGAGCTTCACTTTTGACATTGTGTAAATTATTGCACACAAATAACAAAACTGGTAACTTTTACAGTATTATTAAATAAGTTTCTAATTTAAATAAGTGTTCGCCGCCTGTTATGATTGTGTAGCTTAAATATTCAGCGTCGCATTCCTAGCAAAATTAAATTAGTACATCAATTTGAAATTGGAGAGCGTATGAAAAACGAAATATATTTAAAACATGAAAGGTACACAAATTTTAATGTATGAGAAGTAAATGAGATAATTTTTATGATGATCAACGATATTTGTTAGTTTAACGAACGTCATGCCATACTAACATCTCAGTGCGTTTTTTCGGTTACATAAGTCACACATCTAAAGTGAAAAAAACTGGGAAAAGTTTACCTATCCATTGATTATTTCGCTGCTGAGGTATCGCTGACTACAGTGATCCTCTAAACGTAGCCAGCCAATAGAAAAAGTAAACGACACACGAGTCACCATTGAAGTTTTTTTATTAAACATGGTGTAAAGTTAATTAAGTTGGGGCTCGAAATTTATAATATAAAGACTAATATTTTAGGAGCAAAGTATCTATTTCGAGTTGAGAAGTGTTTCATGACTGCATGACATTAGTTGTTCTCTATATAAAATTTTTTATTGTGTTTATATTTATCTATTTATATTATATATATGTATATATATATATATTTTGCTCATTTTACAATTTATTGCTACATTGGTCGCTAATTATTCTTCATGATCATTAGAGTCTTTCATAACTGGATTTATATGAACTTGACATAGATTTCAATTTATTACTTGTAAAAATTCTATCTATTATTTATTGAAGGCATACTTTGATTATTAATCAAATTGATGACTGCACTGCCAATCAGAAAGACAAATAAAGCTTCATAGAAGTATTGTTTCCTAATCGAGTTATTAAAATTTTTCAAAAATGTTATTCACGTTATAAATTGTTACAATTTAAACTTTCTTTTTGTAAGCAATGGAATGCTGAAGTTTCGCAAGCACTTTAGAAGCTATGGAAACATTCGAGAGGAATGAAAATGCAAAGGAATATTAAAAAAGAACGTGCATGATTTTGAGACAGCAGCAGCAATAGGCACTGGAATGACCCTATAGCAAAGTAAGGCCATAAGAGCCAGAGGTCGATCATGCCAGACGGTTCTAATCAACCTGTCGTAAAGCAAGCCACGTCAATTGCCACCTAACTATGAAATGAAGCCAAAGCTTGTTTAACTGATCGATAGAGGGCGCTGCTTCTCGAACCACCACAGCTTGAATGTCGTATGCGTTCATTCGGCGCTCGTTCATAAATTCGAGAGCGTTGCGATATGAGGGAATATTAAAGACTAACCAAAGTTCAGTTTGCTGTAGCAAGTCGCTACCACTGATGAGTTTTCATTTATTCACAGGTAAATTGGCTGCCGAGGTATCATTATCGATACTGAAACTCAAGTACCTGAGACAAAAAAATTAATGCAAAGCAAATACAGACGAAGCGTGCCTTGACATTATTGCTTTATCTTCATTTAAAGAACTTTAAAAATATATTATTATTATTATTACGCGTTGTAACTGAGCTAAGCAGATTAGGGCTCCACATGAAAAACAGTGCAAAGTCTTCGCACGTATTCTCAATTCGTACTTGTATTAGCTCCTTCACATTCAATTAATAATAATTATTTTTGCACGATAACTATCGAGTGATCTAGACGTTTGTTAGAACAATTTAAACTCGATGTTAAATTATTAAAACAATAACTCGACGTTAAAACAATATCATCACAAAGCTCGAGAAGCTTCATATTAACTTATTAACAAATGACTCGTATGGAAGCTTCATATTAACTTATTCACAAATGACTCATATGAACCACTTGTTTCTACAGAGACAGACATGTGGGTAAACAATAAATGTGTAGGTTGAATATACTTATTCAACTTACACATTTAAGACCCCGGACGCTGGGTCTTGCAGATGTGCGTGTCTTAGGCTCGGCAATAGCCGACGATGTGATGGTTTTTATGCGGGTGTTAAAATGTGTAACGAAATATTAGACGCCATAATCTATTGTAAT
Source organism: Hyalella azteca (assembly GCF_000764305.2). Lineage (NCBI taxonomy): Eukaryota > Metazoa > Arthropoda > Malacostraca > Amphipoda > Hyalellidae > Hyalella > Hyalella azteca. The sequence goes on from NW_025944327.1 coordinate 353,916, forward strand.
AGTAATGTTTGATCGCGTATATGATTAGTGTTATGACGCTTTACTCGCGCGCATAGAAGACGATAAAAACGAGTTCATTAGATTGTATAAAAAACTGACGTTTGTCAACGCATTAATATAGAAATTTATGATTGATTGATGAAAGGCGAACATTAAAATATTCACTATATTCGCCTATAGTATACGTGATCTTCGTATTTCATATTCCTCGAAAAATGCACTATTGTAATTAAAACGCTTGCACATTTTTAAAGAATTTTACATTCGAATTGTGAAAAATTCGAAATTTTACATATTTTTCATGATGAGACTCGTGCTCTCAACTTTACAGTAAAATCACAAAAAATTATTCAAAAAAATTACTTAGAAAAAAATTACTAAATTGCAGTAATATATGGAGCATTAAAAATTTATTTTTGCACGTAAGCTTTTCGTAAAGAAGATGGAAGACGCCATTGAAGGCTGGAAATTAAATGGTCGGTAATGAGTGATGTTCGTGTACAGTCTATAATTACACTCAAAGATGTTGACATCAGGTCCAATTTAGTCGGTTCTACTTTCTTGAAATAAAATTTTTTGGTATTAATGGATAAGCTTAGCTACATGACCATTTGTTACGATTTGAAAATTAATTCATTATTTCACGTGAGCCGCGGAACGAAAATGAATAAAGACGCTCATTGAATTGCTCTGTCCTTAAATAATCACATATAATTAATTATTCAGAGTATATTTAAATAAGCACCAAACGCACTGTGCACTCAAACGTATACGGAATAAATTACAACTGCAATCTAGTAACTACTGCAGAGCACTAAAAATCCCATCACATGATCGTTTCAGTTGTAAATATCTTATCATACCAAGTTTATAAATGATGTCAGTCTCGTGCATGTGTGTCTACATCAATGTGAATGTAATGTTTATTGCTACATCAAATACGGCCTGTAATCTTGAACGAAATTATGCAGCTTGTGCAGACACTGGCTGCGTAACGTCCGTTTAAAATTCAGCAGGTAATCCCCTGTACATGCGCGGCATACTCTCATTGATTCAGGAAGTACTTAAGTAAGGATGTATGCCTTCATTCCGTGTGTATGAGAGTATTTTGCGCGGTCGCAATTACAGTAGTTCATTAAGTATTAGTCACAATTGTTCTACGTTAAGTGCACTAAACTACGTTAAGTGCGTGAAGCACTAAGTTGCCGCTTGAAGTTTCATCACGAAAAATTATAAAATTCATCATCAAAAATTAAAAATTTCATTATTCAAATTAAGTTACCGCTTGAAAAAATTAATTTGATGAATGAAATGAATTTTTTTCAGAATGAGATTTTCGATTGAATTACGTTGCCATGAAAAGCCAGCTTGACTGTACGTAAAACTGACGAAATTTCCTCTTTATCTGACTTTCCTAAAGATATTGCAACGCGTGCCCATCTCATTGTGATAAATGAATCAGATTTGTTTGAAGGAGTCACGTTATAGCTCGTGTTAATTTTTAAATTTTATGTAACTCTGCGATACTTAATGTCGATCAGCATTTTAAATCAGTGTCTCAATTGATCAACTTCTGGAATGAGTGAAGATCAAAGTTGAGTGGTCGTTGGAAGAAGCTAGACTCATCAGGAGCTTAACTCACTCATCCCAAACCCAAGTAAACCTTGTACACTTATAAGAATAAGAAGCCTAATTATGCGCTATGAGTCTTTCTTCGTCTCATACGGTCTTTTACATTTCCTCTTCCTCGTTCTGGCCAGTCTGTGCCACCTTTTGTTCTTTTCCATACTTTCCTAGTAACACCCCAACATCTATAAAAACTTACTCATATGTGAGTTATCATCCTGAAGCTCATGCATGATCACTTCCTAAAATGAATAATATTCATTGTAATGTATTGAATTGTAATGTATTGTTCCTATAATGAATAATAGTCATTTTAGGAGAAGAGGGAGAACCTATATCGTCATTATTGGACTCGTTTTTTTGACAAAAAATAAAAATAATTTTTGGAAATGTACGCGTATGATTAGCACGTGTAACATTAGGTACGAATTAACATCAAAAAGTGGCGTACAATTTTTTCGTATTGCACTCGAATTTGGGTAAAGGAACTAACAATGAAAATTCAATATACTGGAAACCTCTTTCAGTGGCCCACAAATTTCTAAATGTATTTGTTATCTTTATATGATAAAAAATTATATATTTATCTAATCTCTACATCCAACCTATTTATTTATCGTTACGATTCTTCATTGCAACGACTACGGTCCTTTTAATTCACGTGCAAATTCACATTGGGATAAAAATCAACTCAATCCCAGTTGAACATTGGAATCTCATCGGAATGATATCAGCTAACAAAATAATCATGCCTAGTTTATTGATAAATAACATTTAAGAGTTAAGATTTTAACCGGATGCACTTCACATTAACGGATGCACACATGCATTGAGGCTAAAAAATACCGTTTATGAGTTTTACAATTTCATTGGCGTACTTTAGAACTGTGACAAAACGCATATCATGGGTAGAATTACAATGAATGATTTTAATTCACCGTTAATGTAGGCTCACAGAGGCACGGTGACTTTATTTATATCAACAGTCGAGTAAATTTTCATACTAAAATTCCCGGAGACAATAAACAGACTTCTAAAAGTGTCCGAGTTTTTAAAAAAATCAAACTTTTGAATGGCGGCACTAATAATTACCAGCGACTAATTTGATGCGAATCTAGTTGAGTAGATGAAAGAAGGATAAGAAGAATCTTATTTCTTGATCTGAATTGAAAACAGCCGAATTTCGAAACTATCATAACTATTGTTATGATAGTGAATCATATAAAAAATATAATCATATATAATCATATAGTTATAAAAAGTAAATCATAATTTAAACTTTGGTTGTCTGTGTGCTTTGTTGGTTGGATAAGAATTGAACGTAGATTGGATGTTGAATGTGGCAGAGTATATCCGTAGACTCGTTCGATTTTACGGTTAAATTTTTCTCGATTTTTTTTGTCTCTTTAGAGGAATAAAATTTGCACCAGATTTTTTAATAAAAAATTCAGTCAGTTTTTAAGCTTTTGTTTCTAAGGAAAATATTTTTTCCTTTTATTTCCAATATTTTATTGCTTTCAATTAATTTTATTCATTTTTTAGAAACAAACAAAGAATTTGCATGGCGAAAATTCTATGATAGTTTTAATTTTCAACAAAGAATCGAAGAATGAAATTAGCGATTTTAAATTTCAAACTTATGTCGTGAAGCCGAATGTCTTAATAAACCATAAAAAAGTCATGTGTCGATGAAAAACTTAGGAATGAAAGAACTTTTCAACATGGAACTTGCAATCGATGCAGAGTAAACATTTCATGGGCGCAAGTTTTGTCATCAAGCAAATTGCCGGGGGTAATTGTTAGCAGTTGAAAATTCACGACTCTTTGGCATCGACAAAAAGTTTCAATAGGTGGAAGCCAATAACTTCTTGTTGAATTGTAATGTTACTCTTTGTTAACTGCAACTTTTAGATAACAAATGATTAAATGAGAATTATTTCATTGAAATATTAAACATTAAGAAGAAGAAACCCTTATTTTCTTATAATTCTCCTTAATTATTATCTTAATGATCTTAATTAAATGCAGTTGTGGGAATAAACTTGTAATGCAATAAATGTTTTGGAAGTTACAGAATAACTAGAGATAAATCTATACGTTAGAATCATAGCTGCCTTTTCTGAGGCCAGTAATTGGCCGTACGTAATTCGTCTATAATGTATACTTCGATCTGTTTATCTTGTATTTATTTCAGACGATGTCGCCCTTACTTTAGACGAGGCTGCTCTCGTCTTAGGCGACTTCAACTTGATTCCAATGGAGGTCACCCTTATTCTAGTAGAGGTCATCCATATTTTAGAAGAGGTCATCCTTATTTTGAAACAGACTGCACATCTTTTCATAAGGTTGCCTTTATTTTAGACGAGGTTGCCTTTTATTAGAGGTCGCTCTTATAATAAACGAGATCACTCGTATGATAGAAGATGTCACTCATATACCATAAAAGGTTGGTCTTACGATAAACGAGGTCACTCTTACGATAGAAGATATCATTTCTATACAATAATAGGTCGCTCATATGATAACCGAGGTCACTCTTATGATAGAAAATATAACTCATATACAAAAAGAGGTCACTCATATGATAAACGAGGTCACTCTTATGCTATTAGAGGTCATGACACTCACGTTCCTGGTGCGCACAGGCGACGTAGGCGAGGTCATCGTAGTGGACGAGGTCATAGCCGCCCTTGTTGGCGAGCTCCAGGTCACTGTAGCCCAGCAACAGCTTGCCTCTGTTGGGGAACAGGTGCGTGAACAGGAGGGGGGGAGTGGACTGTTAACTGTGCAGTGGATAAGGTGGAAGAATAATGGGGCCGTGAACAGGGAGGAAATAACAGGGCCGTGAACAGGGCGAGAATAATGGGGCCGTGAACAGGGAGGAAATAATGGGGCCGTGAACAGGGAGGAAATAATGGGGCAGTGAACAGTGAGGAAATAATGGGGCAGTGAACAGAGAGGATATAATGGGGCAGTGAACAGGGAGGATATAATCTGTCTCTTATACACATCTAGATGTGTATAAGAGACAGAAGACCAGAAAATGTATTTTAGTAATAATTTTCTTATTAATAAAATTTTGGTTTCAAACATAATAAATGAACATCCATGTATATCAAAAAATAACCACACCTATTTATCTGCATAGATATCCAGACCTATGCATATGCAAAGACATGCCTGGTATTTGCACCAATAAGTGTGCAGACCTATACTTAATTTTCATCCTCTTTCAACCTTTCTTGTTCTTTTAATTATGCATAAATATGTATGCAGACCTATACATATGCATAAATATATATGCATATGTATACTTATTTATGTATATATACATATACATAGCCACATAGCTATGTATAGACATAAATAGCCCAGTCGCCACACCTATGTATGGCATAAACTGTCTGTGATGCCGTCAGTACCGCGTTGCCGTCTGTCTGTCTATCCGTCTATTCGCGAGCGCGGATCGCGGCCCCACCTTAGCTAATGGAAATTCATACAGGCTGCCATTAGCCGCTGACTGGTCGGTAATTTATCCATCACAGTGCAGCCCAAACCTCACTCACAAATAGGGAAACAAAATAAAAGAGTGGTCGCCAATATCATACCTTAGAAAACTTGTACATGTTGGAAATCTGAGGCTTGAGTCGGCTATTTCGAGATCGTCTATGTATTATTGAACTCAAATAGAATGGTACTTCAGTGGCCGATCTCCGGCCATCGAAAATTCCGCACTGACTATCATATATTAATTGAGGTGATATAATAGATGATATAAATAGATTATCGTAGGGAATTTGGCGGCCGCTGATTAATAGACCACGGATGCTGTCTCTTATACACATCTAGATGTGTATAAGAGACAAGGGAGAAAATAATGGGGCCGTGAACGGGGAGAAAATAATGGGGCCGTGAACGGGGAGAAAATAATGGGGCCGTGAACGGGGAGAAAATAATGGGGCCGTGAACAGGGTGGAAATAACGGGGCCGTGAACAGGGAGGAAATGATGGGGCCGTGAACGGGGAGAAAATAATGGGGCCGTGAACAGAGAGTAAATAACGGAGCCGTGAACAGGGAGAAAATAACGGGGCCGTGAACAGGGAGAAAATAATGGGGCCGTGAACAGGGTGGAAATAACAGGGCCGTGAACAGGGAGAAAATAATGGGGTCGTGAACAGAGAGAAAATAATGGGGTCGTGAACAGAGAGAAAATAACGGGGCCGTGAACAGGGAGAAAATAACGGGGCCGTGAACAGGGAGAAAATAACGGGGCCGTGAACAGGGAGAAAAAAACGGGGCCGTGAACAGGGAGAAAAAAACGGGGCCGTGAGCAGGGAGAAAATAATGGGGCCGTGAGCAGGGAGAAAATAATGGGGCAATGAACAGGGAGAAAATAACGGGGCAGTGAACAGGGAGAAAAAAACGGGGCCGTGAACAGGGAGAAAATAATAGGGCAGTGAACAGGGAGAAAATAACGGGGCAGTGAACAGGGAGGAAATAACGGAGCCGTGAACAGGGAGGAAATAACGGGGCCGTGAACAGGGAGAAAATAAGGAGGCCGTGAACAGGGAGAAAATAAGGAGGCCGTGAACAGGGAGAAAATAAGGAGGCCGTGAACAGGGAGAAAATAATGGGGTCGTGAACAGAGAGAAAATAACAGACCGTGAACAAAGCGTCGGAAGCAAAGAAAAATTTCTGAATCATAAATATAGTTAAAATACTATGCCAGAAACAGAGCGGCGATGCTAGATTGCATATATGTTATAAAAAGTGAGTAAAAAATAATTATAAATGGGTAGATATTACAGTCTGTTGATATTCATAGATATCACAGTGCACATATCACGGTCTGTTGATATTCATATGCGTGCTGGGAAATATTACTCAAGTTTCTCTAGCTGTTCGTTTTAGTTTTCCTAGCTTCAACACATAGACGAACATTTGTATGTGTCATACACACGTTTATGCGTTAAAATTATTGGCAAAGGTTAGCAAGCTGTTTTAGAGGGAGGTTATTCATGTCTATGGACACACACATTTGTACAGTCACATTCACACTCACTTTGTATAGTCACATTCAAATTCACGTTGTACAGTCACTTTGTACAGTCGCATTCACAGTCATTTTGTACAGTCACATTCACAGTCAATTTGAACAGTCACTTTCACTTGGCTTCATTGACGGCAGCATGTAGGCGCAAAATGCGCACTTGGTGTACAACATGCACGATATATTCAGTCCTGTGTACAGTGTGCATGTCATGTATGTGCACACTTATGGATGTTCTCATCTTAGCTTGGATATTCACTGATCTTCCCGGTACCGTGAACATCCATGCATATTCATAATTATAAATAGAAATGCCTATGTATTTGTATAACAGCCATGTACAAAAATCCATGTATATTTGTAACGTTAGACTAAAATTGTTTTTTACAGACATTCGGTTGAAGACCAGAAAATGTATTTTAGTAATAATTTTCTTATTAATAAAATTTTGGTTTCAAACATAATAAATGAACATCCATGTATATCAAAAAATAACCACACCTATTTATCTGCATAGATATCCAGACCTATGCATATGCAAAGACATGCCTGGTATTTGCACCAATAAGTGTGCAGACCTATACTTAATTTTCATCCTCTTTCAACCTTTCTTGTTCTTTTAATTATGCATAAATATGTATGCAGACCTATACATATGCATAAATATATATGCATATGTATACTTATTTATGTATATATACATATACATAGCCACATAGCTATGTATAGACATAAATAGCCCAGTCGCCACACCTATGTATGGCATAAACTGTCTGTGATGCCGTCAGTACCGCGTTGCCGTCTGTCTGTCTATCCGTCTATTCGCGAGCGCGGATCGCGGCCCCACCTTAGCTAATGGAAATTCATACAGGCTGCCATTAGCCGCTGACTGGTCGGTAATTTATCCATCACAGTGCAGCCCAAACCTCACTCACAAATAGGGAAACAAAATAAAAGAGTGGTCGCCAATATCATACCTTAGAAAACTTGTACATGTTGGAAATCTGAGGCTTGAGTCGGCTATTTCGAGATCGTCTATGTATTATTGAACTCAAATAGAATGGTACTTCAGTGGCCGATCTCCGGCCATCGAAAATTCCGCACTGACTATCATATATTAATTGAGGTGATATAATAGATGATATAAATAGATTATCGTAGGGAATTTGGCGGCCGCTGATTAATAGACCACGGATGCGAAAGATGGCTTAAAGTCGGAGTCCAGCGCTCAAGGTCGTACCTCTGGCAGAACATCAGTATATTGTATGATCGGAATACTCTATATATGAATACAATTATGAAATCATCTATTGACCAATTATCAAAAATAATTTAATTAAGTTTAGAGTTACTTATTAGAATAAGTTTCAGACTCATTTATATCGAAAATGTTTCTTATTATAACTTTTGTTTCTAAAATTCTAAATTTTAAGTGAAATCTTGGCAACGCAAAAAATAATGCATGCGACAAACCGAATGAGAAAAGATAAACAATGTTTTTCTTATTAGGATTATCTAAATTAAATTCTCTTGTGATTAAGTAATAAAAAGAAGGAACTTGATTTACCTTTGCACGCGCAAGGCAGCATGCTCGGTGTAGGCTGCCAGTTATATCAGTAAAGTTTTCTGCTCTCAAACTGAGGTTAAATAAATGAACCCAACGGGTTTAAAATGTGCGCAAATAACGTAATGTGTTCAAAAGTTTCTCATATAATAAAGTAACATCAAGAGCTCGATAAAATCCTTATCTGTCAATGAAAATCAGCAAAATGCAGTATACAATCTCATTCTTTCGGCCAACAAATACTATATATCAGAATTAAAATTCGTTCCACTCCTTTCGAAAAATGAAATAATAATTGATTTTCAATTCAAACAGCTAGTATTGAAAATTTGTCGTACAATAGCTTCCAAGATTTGCGTAATTGTCCTGTACATTAAATATACGTACGAGGTGACCGGTATAGTATTAGTACGGTAAATACAACCTACCACCGCAGCGCAAAAACCGAAGCGATATCTGCAAATCTCAGCTACTCCTGTCCCACACGAACGACACGGCAATCACAAGACTTGATTTATGGTATCAAATAAATAGAAAAGGTCGTGATAATTCCGTAGCCCAATATTGGCACCAGATCCAACCGTGCATTACTAGTGTCCAGCAGGGACAGCTTAGAAGATCATTTAGGTGCCGAAAATATGGAAATTGCAGATGATAATCCCGGGTGTCTCAATTGCAGACAATTGCAGATTGATCGAATTCTGGCGGACTTAGATAACAAAGAATATCAGTGTGTCTGTTTCTGGCTGGAATAGTAAGCTGAATTAGTGCTGGAAGAAGCGGAATCTAACGTTGGCAGATGTTAAAAACAGCTATCAAGTAACGTCGATCGGAGCAGCTCCGAATTGGTATTAAAAAATTTTCAGAAAGAATCTCCTTTGTATCTGGCAATTTTAGCATGACTAGGAAGCATGCAATTAAAGTAAGGCAATTTCTATCTCACTGTGGGTAAAAATTATTTCAAACTACAGAAGATGATTGGAAGTTGGTTAAATGATTCCGAGAAAGAAAGTTCCTATACTCTATTAGAACAATATGTGATAGGCAGATTGCAATTGATAAGTACAGTATAGTTGATTGTATTCTTCGCATTGGATGGCTAAATGGATACTAACACTAACAGCTATCGATGTATTCGAGCCAATTTTTTGTGGAAGTAGAATGAAAGTTTTCTTGAACGCGCTACGTGTAAAGTTTTTGAGTCAGTAAGTAAATACTATTAAATGCATTTGGAAAAATGAAAAATTAAATTTTAATTTTGAAAGATTTATTTTTTTAAATTTGAAATTGGATTAAAAAAACTTCTCTGAATTTCACAACTAATTTAAATTTACCAGACGTTGATGGGTTTAGGGGCTTAAAGCTTATTTTTTCATAATCACGCTTGATGAAAATAAATTTTTATTCAAGTGATAGGATAAGAATATTGTAAGAAGAATTGCAATAAGTGAAATCGAAATTAAAATTTGAAGTAAATTACTTGCGATATAAGTGCCATAATATTTTTACGGTAGAGTACGCAAAATACTGCTATTACTATAATACCAATCGCAGATTTAGGATTTGATATTATTATATACACATGTTATAATCGAATACTATGAAAAAGCACACAAATAAATTGAAAAACTGCGAAAATTCACATCAATAAAAGTGCATTCCAGTCAAAATGGTGAACCTGTAAAAATAATTCATGTCACTTTAATTTGTCATTAATCTCACCTACTTGATAAAGCAAACGCATGCATTCAAGAAATGAATAAACAGCAAACAATATTAAAACTGAAAAAGTTTCGTTATACACAATTTCATTTCATTTAATTTCGGCTTCTATTTTCTCTTACAATGAGAGCGCCGGAAGTCAGCTACTAAACTTTTATTAAACTAACTAAACTTTTTATGTAGAATTTTCGAGGATAACCTTTTTTTTTTATGAATAAGTTGGCCAATTGTTTTTTTTGCATGGATATTCGCCCTAATTACATTTCCACACTAACGCATGTCAGAGATGTAAACGGCCAAGTTTATCACTCAAGTTTTTTACCGAGCAATGTTAAGCGAATTATAATTATACGTATGTTCCGAACTTTATAATATCTATACATTTTGTGCTTCATTTTTTGTCGCATATCAATATTGTACGCATACTATGCTTTGCAGTATCTAACAAGGACGTTCAGAAAAAATGTGCATAAAACTTTAATGTGACTACAAGCGTCTAATTGTGTTTCCAATAAAAAATGTTCAATTACCACAAAAATGCGGCATTAGCGATCGAGTATCGGACAACCAGTAACCATAACTTTTACAATATTGCATTTATTGTAATTATTATTGCATTATCTTATTGCCTTATAATTTATTGTATTGAATAGCATTGCATTGTCTTGTATAGTATTGTATTGTCTTGTATCGTATTGTATTGTCTTGTCTTGTATTGTATTGAATTGTATTGAATAGCATTGTATTGTATTGTATCATTATTCATTTACTCGTAATTTATTGGTAGATTAGGCCTGACCTCTGGTCCATGGAGACGAGGCTGAGGTCGAGCTTGTGCTTGGACTTGTACATGACTTCTTTCTGTGGGAGCTCGAGCAGCGAGGGAGGGCCGAAGGGCGTGCACACGGCGAAGAGGGCCAGCGGGGCCCCCTCCTCGGTCTTGCGGTTCTGCCCCACCAGCACCTTCACGCGACCACGGATGTCCAGACGCTGGCCAAACAAAAGTATTAAAAATACAACAGATAATTAGCTTAAAAACTATATACAGTAAAGAGAATGCGGCAATAAAATGCTGAATTAGCTTGAAAAGTACACCAAAGAGAGTAAAATACTGAAGATCAAATAATAAAGTTTATCAAGGCAGTGTGTTTGCATGATGAAGAAATTAATTCAACTACATATTGACTAACAAATAAATAGATTTAACGCGATAAGAGGAAAGAGTAAGAGCAAATTAAGAATGGAAGAAGCGAGCTGATGGAAATGCGAATCAAAAAAAAGAACACCCGTCAACTGCAGCCTGCGTTACGCCAGAATATGAGCGACGGTAACGGTAGCAGGGATATTACAGTGCTGCTACATCATTTGATGTGCTCGGCATCAGTAGCAGGGATGCCGGAGCTGCTACATCATTTGATGTGCTCGGCATCAGTAGCAGGGATGCCTGAGCTGCTACATCATTTGATGTACTAGGCATCAGTAGCAGGGATACTAGTGCTGCTACATCATTTGATGTGCCCGGCATCAGTAGCAGGGATGCCGGAGCTGCTACATCATTTGATGTGCCCGGCATCAGTAGCAGGGATGCCGGAGCTGCTACATCATTTGATGTGCCCGGCATCAGTAGCGGGGATGCCGGAGCTGCTACATCATTTGATGTACTAGGCATCAGTAGCAGGGATGCCGGAGCTGCTACATCATTTGATGTGCTCGGCATCAGTAGCAGGGATGCCGGAGCCGCTAAATCATCGAGCGAAACAAAAAACTTCTAATTAGAGCCTAGGCTTGCGAGGTAAGTCTCATGTAGTTGCGTCCATAGCAACTATAGTCTGATTAGCCGGTAAATTTATTGCCCCGGCCCAGAGGAAGTGGAAATGAGACCTCATTGCATTAAAGCTGCAAACAACGGCCCTAAGATTTCACTTAGCTAAAAATTAAGCCGGGATTGAGGCCCTTGCGGTTGCCTGTATCTATGATTGTTGATTTTAATTGAAGGCCGCGGGTTTCTTCGATCGTTGCAAATGTGCAATTGTGCCTGTGAGTGGAAGCTACGGGAGCCTTGCACTCCTGCAGATGCTAAACACGGAAACGCGCTCCCGTAATTGGAATCATTAAAAATCATTTGAATTTTAAAGCAGTTTCTAATGCACTCAATTACCAAATTATTTCCATTTATTTCAATTGAAGAGTTAAAGATTCTCTGGCACGTGTATAAGAGACTCTATATCGTGGAGCAATGACAGTAATCATAATTTTTTATTAACATGCATCTCATTATTACAGTGCCCATATAATACCATGTTGATTTCAGTATTACATTGACCTTAATATTTCACTGATCCACAGTATTACGTTGATCTTAGTATTACATGGTCCTTAATATTACGTTGAGCCTAATATTACATGATTATCGGTATCACATTCACCTATATATATTAAAAAGAACTCAGTATTACATTCATTCTAATATTAAAGGCTCAAATAAATTAACTGCATATCAAAACGACGCCATGATACCAGATGGTCTGAGTGTGGACAAGCTTTCATTATGTAAGTGATAGTCATTTGGGAAGCCAAAATCAGTGCAGTTTCATAATTAAGGCGCGTTCATGACACAGTAAATTTCAGAACCATTGTTGTTCGTTCCTCATTAGTTTATTGTGTTATCATTTCTTCTTTTGTTATCGTTATAATTGTTATTATTATCGTTATAAACGTTATAGCATTGTGATTGTTTTCAAACATGTTCTCTCTATAGTGTTAATTAGTATCTTGATGGTAGTCCATCTTTTTCCTTATTACTACTTACTCTTTAACCACGCAACATGTGAATTTGAAATACCCAAACATTATGCACATACATATAGCACATGCAAATAGCTGGCCATGGGCCCATTCATAATAATAGAAATCGCCATAAATTTTCAAGAGGTATTTGAAATACCGAGCTTATGTTTCCAGTACAAGAATTAGACAAGCTTTCACTTGCAATTTAGGCACCTTTACCCTCTTATAGAGTGTAGTTCGAGAGTCAAGTCTCTCAGATGAGGGCTGACCGCGATGTTATGTAGAAAAACACGGATCTGTCCACGTCTCGATTGGATTGCCACATTATTGCCACATTTAAATGTGAGGCTATTTCCTCGTTAAATTGCCGCGTATATAGGCGGCATGAGGGTAGCGAGACAGCGGCACATGAGCGCGATGCTGTTATTTTAGATTTTCTAAACGAGGTTTGAGATCTATAACTTTCAAAACTCATACGAAATAGGGAAAGTTTATCTTTCTATGGAAAATTAAATTAATAGTATTTTTAGCCTCGTCGTTATAAATGTCTTTCACGATGTAATGAAGTATCACGCACACATCATGTGTGCACAAATGCATTTTCCAAAAATTAACTACGACAAAGAAGCACAATTTTTTTCACCGCAGTTGTTTGGGATCCTTTAGAACTCCTTTGTAAGTGATTATATCAAGGATATGTAATTAATCGAAAGGTAACTTTCTCAATATTTTGCAGCCCTTCAAAAATCCCTAACCATCGTGACAACAGAGAAAAACGTAAATGCAGATATAAACTTCCGGGACGTTGCAGAGCTGCCTCACAACGTTATGGCACTGCCGGCAATGTTACGGTACTGCTCAGCAATGATACGCTACTGCTGAGCAATGATACGGTACTCCCGGCAATGTTACGGTACACCAGGCAATTTTACGATATTTCCGACTATGTTTTAACACTACTCAGCAATGTTGCGTTACTGTTTGGCAATAATACGGTACTGCCCGGCATTGTTACGGTACTACTCAACAAAATTACGGTACTACTATAGGCAGTGTTACGGTATTTGCCTCATGATGTTGCGACATTGCCCTACAATGTTACCGTACAGCCCGTCATCCTTACAGAAATGCCCCGCAATTTTACGGTACTGCACCGTCGTTACAAGAATGCCTAGCAATGTTACGGTATTGCCCCGTAATTAGAAAGGCTTTTTTCGTTAATCTCAATCTCAGCAATGTTACGGTATTGCCCCGTAATTAGTAGGGCATTTCTAAATTTTGAATTTAGAAATGTTAAACCCACGTCGACCGCTCATCGGAGGTCGCCATGTCATGTCAAGACGACGTTAGAGCCGCGCTCACAACCGACAGCATCGCGGACGCCTGGGATCAGACCTCTCTGGCAGGACCAAAACTAAGCCTTCGAGGAAATTTATGTTGAACTCAGACCAATCTTGATGTCAATTGGCACGTATTGGTGCGTCTCTAGTTGCTGCTTTCTTGCCGAAGCCGCACAAACTTTATAAAAAGAATTGAGACTTGAAGAGCCAACGCTTCACAGAATGGGGTCACGATTCAATAGTAAATTCAAAGAGAGAAGATGGAATCTGAAATTTTATTCCTGTGGCTCGAGTCAGGAATGGAGTTAAGCGGAGATGTCAGAGATGAATATGATTATTCTTAGTGCATAATAGCAGAAAATTAGCAATTTAGCGAAATTGTATAGAAAATTCAAACAATTAACTGAATTTAACGAGATTTTTAGGGAGCGGTGATAAAAAAACGCCGAAAATCAATAAACCATGAAAGTGAAAATAATAACCATGAAATATTAAGCCATTCCACACAAAATATCAATAGGTTAACGGGGACATAACACCGTTAAACTTTCGTCAATTATTCATATTCTGTTCCGTTTTAATTCATTTGAGGCAGAATAAAATATTATCCTGCCTTCATTACACCGAATCGTATTCGTAATATCTTGAGTAATCGAGTTCAAACAACTATACCGATCCGAAATCCAAGAAAACAGTTAATTTTCGTCATCACCAACAACCATATAACTGTAGTTGAAATTGACAATTAATTAATTAAAATCAACCTGCTAAAAATCGCAAGATGTTAAAAAAATCTAGAGTGCATAATATCAAAAACCAATAGTGCACCCAAAAATTACATTAATCTCGTCTCATGTTTTTTTTCGGACTGGAGTGTTCATGAAACTCGAGCTCATGCATGGCAGCTAGACGAGCAGGGCGTTGCCCAAACGATGTCCAACACTCAATAATATGAACGGGTCATACTGTTCAAATAGTGATACACTTTCCAAACGTTTCACTAATACGTAATTTATCAGGGCCAAATTGTGGCAAGATGACGCACACACAGGAGAGAAAAGTGCATTAATGTTTGGAAAAAGGCTCACACATTTCTCCTAGTGCAGTTAAGAGACGTTCGAGTGCCCCCCACGTCGACCGTTGAATGCCAGCCAAGTCTACACGTTAATTGCAGCAATCAGAGAAGGCAGGTCGAGTCTTAGCCCTCTAGCCAATTGACGCTGAATCAACTCGCTGATTATGAGTTGAATACATTGAGGCAACGTTTATTCAACGTTATTTCAACGTAAGATTCCTGGTAGGAGGGATCGCAGTCGAGTATGGTAAGGTTCTATTGCGTACATGGTCGTTATTGGGTTCTTGAATGTTCACCCGCCCTCGCTTTACCGATGATATCTACGTACGAATGAAGGACTGTCAGGATATGAAGAGCATATAACGTTCCTTTAATTTAAATATAAGAATATAAGACCTGACTTGATATTATACTGGTGACACATTTGACATTTATACATGGTGTGACCATTTATACATTTGAGCAATACTTTCATGATGAGTTTTACCTTGATAACTGATTTATCTGTTGAAATATTTTATTTTAAATTTTATCGATTAATTATAAATGTGACAGAATAAAATATTTTACTAGAAAAATTCTGCAGCAAAAAAATAAATGCACTTGAGTGCAATGCAACTATACAATATTTTCCTGTAAATAAGTAAATACCACCTGAATATTTTGTGATTGGTATGAATCAGCAGAACACAATCACGATGCGTTATTCTTTTCATAATTTTCAAGCAGATGATTACTTCTTCAACGATTTAAAAACATGCGATTTTAATAAATGTTATCCTCACACATATCTTTATGATTAAAGACTGGTAAAATATTATAATTTTTAAAAGTAAGATTGAGATAATTCAGTGAAAGGATAAACCATGCGTATATAGTTACATGACGACCGTAAGGATTATAGCAGATCCATCAATTTTAATTTGATCTTGAAAAACTTCCAAATTTAACTTAAAAAATTCAAAAGATTTTTTATTGTAATACTGTAATATTGTCGTTTGATGTAACCATTCATTTCATTCATCATAATAATTCTGAAATTGAAAGAAAAATCGATTGAGTTTGTTCTAAAATAGAACAGACAAACGACAGTCATAGGCGAGGGAAAAAACTAAAATAATAACACATTCTTGTATTCATGTACCGACGTTTTTCGAAAAGAAATAACTTAAAAAATATTTGACGCACATTTGATGACATAACGCCAATTTTTGATGGCTATTCGATGCCTGAAGGATTGCTGTTCCTGAGCCACATACGATTTCAGCCCCGTTTGCCTGCAATCAAACATCAAGCATTTGACAGCCCTACAATACAGCATAACTTCATGCAGCCATGAAAATTGTTCATTATACGAGTATTGCATAGACCTTGGATAACATGGGATAATCACATGCACCACTTTTTTTTATTTGGATTTCGACTTTTGTTTCGACTTGGGCTAGCTGGAAATTATACATCCGCGGCCCCAGAATAACATGGAATTCACCGCAAAATAGTCGCAAAATGAGCATAATGGTTTACTTAGCAGGAAGTTGTTAATTTTTTTAATATTAAACGACTACTCGCAACGGAACATCGCTCTCATGGTGAACAATTTTACTTGAAACCGAAGTATAATTTGGTTAAGCTTTAAATGAAAAATTTGATAACTTTCTTTTATTCTTAGCAAAGAGACCTTTCGTTTGAAAGAATCAAGAATATGCATGATTTATATACATATCTAATAACAAAAAGCAAAACTCTCTTACTAACACCATGTTGATCAATATTTGCAGCAATCACTGAGCAAAACACGAACTCGAATGTCACTTTTCAGAGCATCATTTCAATCACCGTGGAGTTTTCGATAGCCTACGAAGATTTACTGCGAAGATGAGCCTACGAAGATTTACTATTTATTTTTCGACGTTTTAATTTTCGAAAATAATATATTCGAGAATATTTCAATGTACACAGTAGAGCGTTGAACTCGCAGGTCGTTCTACATAATGAATTTAGTCAAGTTAGGAACGCAAGTAAATATATGTGAGCACCAACTAAGTCGTACATAACGATTTCCGGGTTCAGACACGAGTAACTGCGGTAAAGTCTAGAACCGAACACGAGTAATCAAGACAAGGACTAAAGGAGTCTCACTCAATTCAATGTATATGCGGATCATGTTGGTTCTAGTTGGTTCTGCAAAACATAGATGCGATTTCTCGCGATGGTTCTGATCGATAAATACATAACTAAGACGTGGTTCATCGTGTTGGTTCTATTGGTCATGCACAACACAAATATAGGTCATCATGTTGTGTCTGATTGGTTCTGCGCAACTCTACCACCCAAGTCGTCGGAGAATTAATGTGGCAAAGTCGCTACAGGAGACGGGAGTTCCGTGGAAATGTTAGCGCAAACCACATCTTGGCCGCTTGACATTCGATAATTCAGAACATGCACTGTCTATCGCACCCATCTCATGGATTGGCTAGACATGCATAGTCAATAATTGAGTTAGAATGAATGAACTTACTATGAATGACAATAGACTCCCCGTATGTGGCTAAGAGTAGACTTATCATGGATGAGAATAGACTCACTATATAGGGCTAAGGATGGGCAAAGTATAAAAAAGGGAAGATTGCATACACATAAGATTTGTCACAATATAATTCATTATCTACTTTCAATCCCTGTGAACAATTATGTCCAATAATTGGCTCCCCTGTCAAAATTTAGCCGCGGCAGACGGTCTGGTTTCGGTTGTCAGTCTCGGATTAGAGATGATTCAGATGTGAAATGGCCGCATCTCATAATTAGCCGCTCAGTAGGAGCTATTTAGGGTAGTTTCATGCGAAAAAATATAAGGGTCAAATGACAGACGAAATCAGCGGCTGGCCAGGTCACCATTGGCTTACCCTGCTCAGTAGCTGGCCTGAGTTCTTATAGCGCGAGCGCGACTAGCCCCTGCCTTTAGTTGTGGCGCTGCGTGCGCATTGTGCATGGGTACGAACTTATCAACACGCTAGCGTTTCAACACTCTTGCATTGCGTGTACGNGCCCCACGATCGCCCCAAGCTCGACGGGTATTTCACAAGATTCTCTTTCGGCGCTTATTTCGCTCCGGCAACCGGAACCTAAAGCGGACATAGAGCTTCTAATTTACACCGCAAAAAGAATTTGGGGCGACCCTGAGCCAGCGGCTGACAGGCATCCAAGTTTTGATAGGGTCACCTTGGCAAAAAATTGACTCACCTATAACAGCTTTGACTACACACTCGCAACTTATGATGTAATTCACCTAGAAGCCGGAGGTGTTGTCGAGGAGACAGCGGAACCTGGTGGTGAAATCCAGCACGGACTATACTTCTAGAACTCACCAAGAAGCCGGAGGTGTTGTCAAGGAGGCAACGAAACTTTACGGTGAATTTCCTCACGGATTATATCCCTAGAACTAACCAAGAAGCCGGAGGTGTTGTCGAGGAGACAGCGAAACCTGAGGGTGAAGTCCAGCACGGATTATATTCCTAGAACTCACCAAGAAGCCGGAGGTATGGTCGAGGAGGCAGCGGAACCTGAGGGTGAAGTCCAGCACGGATTATATTCCTAGAACTCACCAAGAAGCCGGAGGTATGGTCGAGGAGGCAGCTATACTTGACGGTGAATTTCCTCACGGATTATATCCTTAGAACTCACCAAGAAGCCGGAGGTGTTGTCGAGGAGGCAGCGGAACCTGACGGTGAAGTTCCTCTCGAGCGCCTGTTGGTCGCCGCGCAAGATGTCCTGCAGGGTGGCGTTCGCCTGGTCCGCGGGCAGTTGGGAGTTCCACATGAGCTGTCGCTGCAACTCTTCCCGGTCCTCTGAATGTACCAGCTCGTACACGCTCTGGTGTACGATGTCGCTCTGAGGGTAGAGTGTATACTAATTAGTGTACTGTACCAGCTCGTACACGCTCTGGTGTACGATGTCGCTCTGGAGGTAGAGTGTACCAATTAGTGTACTGTGCTAGCTCCTACATGCTCTGGGGGTGCAGTGTCCTAATTAGTGTACTGTACCAGCCCTTGCACGCTCTGGGGGGTTCAGAGTACCAAGTTAATTAGTGTACTATGTACTGCATCAGCTCGTAGAACAATTATTAGCGTGAGATTGTTCCCTTAGAGGCGATTTATTATTTTTTTCGTCAATGCATTACAAAATATAGATAACAAAGAATTTGATAAAAGACAGAACGCTTTATAACACGTGTTGTAGAATCACAAAAAAAAACTGACGAAGGCCTGAAACTTTGAAACATCTCTTGAACTTTAAACTTAAAAGATCTCTCAGCGTATGCGCTGGAATGAAGGTAAAATCAAAACGCTGGAGTTGCCGGCGCCGGTTGAGACTGCAAGGCGGCACGCGAGGCTTGACCGCGAGGTCACCGCTTCGGCCGTAAATACGACCGTCATAAACTACCAAAGCCTTCATCTCGCGACGTATTTCAAAAGCACAGATGTAAAAGAATTGCACAAGCGAATATTACAATAAGAGAAATTCATGTTCTTATCAGCTGAGGCTATCACAAAGCGAAATTTTGAGACGCTCTTCGTGAGACGCGTTCGTGAAAAAGAAGGACGGTTAGCGCACTTTCTCAATCAGTGATGGCAGTCCAACCTGGGTACAGAACAAACTCTGTTCATCCATGCATATTGCGGTGATTTTATATACGCATTTTTATACGTGGCCAGCAGACGCTCCACACAAAGCTCCAAAGGAGTTTGAAAGTTCTACGGCTATAATCTAATAAGGATATAGTCTGCAACTGGCTGGAGATTTCCCAAACTAAAGTTTTTTTCTGACTCGTGGATGTATCAGGTCGCCACTGTTTCCGTAACAGTAGTGTTCAAAGTTGGTGTGTGACGGATTTTGTCTCATTTTTATTTTTTTAATTAATCAATGTACCAGAGAAACTTTAGTGAAACATATGGCAACTTAAAATTAACTCATAAAATATGATATGCAACGGCAGTTTTTGGATTTAAATCTGACGTAATTCAGTAAAATTAGAGTGCACCGTTCAGCTGGCTAAATTTGAGAAGAAAATGCACGATTGGTAATATTTTCAAAATAATTAGGTCCGATGTTTGAACCATTCAAAGAGGAAACGAAATTTTATGGCTCTTTTACAGTTACAAACAAATTGTCAGAATGCCAACTACTTGAAAGTAATAATATCTTGACTGACGTTCATTCCAGCAATATCAGTTGTTCACAAAGGTGTACATCATTTGGGAATGAACAAAGGTGCAGTTTAAAAGGAGTATTTTTACCAAAAGTCTAGAAGCTTTTTCAGTTTAGCTAAGTGTCTAAACTTTGAAATTTCGACGATGAACGGACAACTTCACAAATGCAAATAAATTTTAGGTGCAAATTCCGGCACTTCTCCGGTGTATAGCCGCAGTTACGCTGAGAATTTAGCAGTGATGAGCAACAAGACTTTCAAGTTAAGTTAACTTTAAAGCAAATAAAAGTAAATTTTATTCTGGTAAGCAATTGAAATAAGAATATTTTAATAAGAACAAACGCTAAAAAACGATTCAAATTGAATGTACTATATTTTAATTACTAATATTTCGATAGAAGATTAAAAAATACGAAATAAATGCACTTTTATTCGGAATAAATGCATTGCAAATAAAAGCACAGAATTTATTGCGTATCACCCTGCGTAGCATTACACTGCAAGTCTTTCTCTCAACATAAAAATTACTCGATCTCTAATACTAGATAAACAATGCAGCAAAATTTAGCACCACTCATCTATCAGAAACATGCAGAGCCAGATAAACATGATAGATAGTCAACCAAAAAGAGTCTACAGGTCGAAGAGTGCGGGATGTCCAAAGTATGGTATCGCAGTCTCCTTCTTTGTTCAAGTGTCGTGACGAGACGTTGCATGGAGCTAACGAGCAGAAGAAGCGTGTGATGCGAGCGCGCTGCTTCATGCCAAGCCACTCGTCTTCACAAGTTGCTCGTCGCAAATTGAATTGTGAACTCACGCAGCTCGCTTCGAGAATATTGAGCAGCTACCCGGAGTCTTGATGAAGCCATTATCGGGACCACGACTGCGATTAACATGTCCAGGAAAGTGGAGAAATTTCCATAGGGTTTCGTGCCGATGCCATCGCCGCAAGACGCACCTCGGTCGTCGGTCATGCCGAAAAAATAGACGGGCTTCCGTACTGTTTCATCTCCATGAAAACAGTGGGAGTTTCAAAAGCAGGTCTTAATTGATGACGGGCTCGGACTTTGAGAGAGATGATACTCACGATGGGGCCTTGCAACAATCAACAGGTTCCGTCTTTTACTGCCCAAATAAACTACATTTCTGTTTAAAATTGCAATTATATGGTGGATGAACATTGTATAGACAGCCGGTGGCTAAATTTCAATTTACAGAAGATTAATAAAAAATTAAAATGACGTTTTAATAGAATTACCCTTAGCGGGTAAAATTATTATTCTGCAACAACAGTTCTCGAATAACGAATTTTTAGCTGATGTATTAAATCTAAACTTGAATGAAAAAAGCAGATATTCTTCAACAAGCAATGTAGTTTTCAAGGTAAACCGATTCCTCTAACGAACGCGGCTACTTAGACAAGCCATGATAGCCACATTAAAATTGCTTACGTATTGAAGCACTTGTAGGCGGCGAGCTCATGAAGGAGCATTTCCTAAAATGGTTCACATAATCAGGGTCTAGTTTGTGTAAACATGAGTCGGGCCAGGTTATATTGGGGGTCGTTTACTCTGAACGTTTCTCAGGAACATGCGAGTGGTAATACCTGGACCGATCGTATTTGCATAGCCCTTGTGGATTTTTTCATGATTATTTTTTAAAAAGCAGCGAGTGGAAAAAATTATTAATTTGATTGCCCTCTATGAGGCCTATATTCACAATAGTCAATTTTTTACTGCAAGCGAAAAGCGATGCTCGAGTGAAAATTAAGTAACTAAATTCAAATCCATATGCTAGCTTGGAAATATAAGTTTTAAATTATTCTACAATGAAACATTTTGAATATTGAGGTGATATATTTATACGATTATTTCATGTCAAATGCAGTTAAATATGGAACCTTGTTAGAACGCTCTGAACCTAAAGTTCCAGCCACTAATTTAAGTTCAAGAACGATGTTCACATTTCAAGATTAAGTTCACAAATTTAAGTTCAAGTTTAACATTTCTAGCGTGGTTATTTGCTAAGTTTAGGTCCCAACACGTTTGCGATTCATTTTATTTAAGTAATCTTGCATGGATGCAATAATGTTTTCTTAGACAAAATTCAGCAAGAGCCTACAAATGCACATCACGCGGTTATGTTGACAGAGTCGGTGCGTCCAAAATTACTTGAGTCCGGCAAATTTAAAATTGACAGAAGATGTCTACGTTATTCAAAACATAAGCAGGGTAGAATTTCAAACATAGTGTAGAGATTAACAATCGAATTCAGAGTAGGTATCAGACTCATTTTTCAATCAAGGTCTTAATTGTGATTACTTTATCCGAAATTATGCGAAAAAGTATAATATGTATAGTCGGAAAGTTTTATTGTTTATACTCAGGATTGGAATGATCCCTCGAAGCTGCATGCATCATTTCGATGGCCACTTTCAACTACAACGGATACTAGTAAATTCAACCTCAAGACTGCATGTTCTTTGATTAATGCAGCCAAACAAGACAATTTGATAACATACAACACATAAGACAAGCTTCATTTTCTTGCGACAGTAAAGCCCCCATTTAATTGAACAGGTCACAGCGGTTCGTAGCTCAGACGAACGTTCCCAGCGTCAAGGGGAAGGCGCCGAAGTGAGCGCAGTAATCATCGAGCCGAAAATTACCCGGATCCGACAAAATATTGATCAATATACTAGACAATCTGATTGGCACTGCGTATTGTAGTCGTTCCGGTGGTGGTGATTGCCACAGCACTTCCATGGATTGCAGAGCATTGCTGATCGTAATGCGAAGTATTTGAATGTGTTTCTTGCTGATCGATTAGACCTCGCATCAGAATCTTATCGATCTCCTTAATTTGCGTGATTGCGTAATCCAAGTATGCGTATATTCCGAACATTTGAACACTTTATCGGTAAAAAGTAATCGAAAATTCGATAATTATTGATATTCATTCATTATTGATAATCATCTTGATATTCAGACGTTGTCAAAATATCAGACGTTCGGAGTTTACGCCGTTGCCATTATACATCACGAATTGAAATTTAAAGTTCGAAGGATACCATGGTCACTCTTACCACCGAGGTTATGATATTTTTGGTGTTCACCATGCTCAAAGCAAATAAAGTTTACTTCTTATGCATTTTATTATTGAATTTTGGGTTAAACAAAAATATGAAATGCGATGCGTGTCAATAATGGGCTCGTATGCAAACAAGAATTGAGACATGATATAACAGAATATTGTTTAATTGAATTCGGATTGAGATTGATTATAGGTAGGATCTCAGACAAGTAAGCAATTATAAGATACCTGGCATATTTTTTGTTCAAATGGAGGCGCCATATGCAGAAAAAAATAAATGCAATAGATCATAATCGTAAATTTAGTGGCATGAGAAGTTTCGTAAACCGCAACATAGCGGGTCTCTTCATAACAGTGAGACATAATTCATTCAGAGTTCATATAGAACCTCACTGAATTTCCTGGCTGCAAAGAGAAACTTGGCCTTAAATTGATGAAATGGTAAAAAAACGATGAATGGGGCATTAATTTCGGTGAAACCTATAATGAAGTTACTGAGGAAATAAAAACGAGGCTGTAGTTATAATAATTCATTTCATGCCTTTGAAAAATTGATACTGGCGGAAATATTGGTGGAAATATTGAGGTACTTCTTTTAAATTGGGGCTTGCCTTTAAAATTTTAAGCTTAAATGTAAGAACTCGTGCAATTAATGCTGTTAAAAGAAATCATATCACATGACACCATAATTGTTATTGAAAGTTTCCGCATGAATGCAAAAAAGAGCGCAATAAATTAGGAACTAAAACATGAAATGAAAATAACGAAAACAGTTCGTTATTAGGCATATATTAACACAGCCTCGGTAATGCGCTCAATATTCCATAATATTTGAAGTATATTTTCAAAAGAATACCAAAGCACTGAGTGGAACTTGAGGGAACTTAATTGTTTTATGGCCCCAGAACGGAATTTATAAGGCGCCGCTGCCTGGAATTGAAATTTAATAATGTAATTATGCAAATTGATGAAAAAGTATTAAAGGAAATTTAATAAATTTTCGACCGCTGAAAGCGAAATGGATGAACGTTAAAATAAATTTTGTTATATGTATCTTAAAATGTTGGAAATTACTGTAGGAAATATTTGATCTAAGAAATTACATTAATGTAGAAAGAATGCGATCTAAAAAATTACATAATAAAACTGAATTTAATCAAATGTTAATCTTACAAACAAAATTTTCGATGGCCGCGACCGAAACGCAACGGCTTCACTTGTTGGCGACTAATGACGTAATTTTGACACGCAAAACACGCAAATCAAACAGTGATTATCATGCATGCCTAAGAATCGACAACTTTTTACCAAGTTATTGTTAGCGATTACAGTTCACAAGCTATTTAACTGTCTTAATATTTAACGTCGGATGTTGTAGAGGTGAGTTTTAACCTAACCCTGGTATGATAACGTACATAAATCTGCCGTAACACGTGAATCGAAAATCATTTTTGAATTTCAATTCACTTGAATTGAAATTCTTAATTGAAATTTATTGGTAGTGAAATTTTTTTCCTAAATAGTGAGATATAACTGAGTCTCACTTCAGTTTTTTTATCTAAAGCTTTTTGGAAGTGGAATATTTAAAATTATTAAATGGCTTTAATCGAACAAAACTGCAAGGCAATTAATAGTATAGATAATTAGAAGCACAAAAAACAGAAAAATCATTACGAAAATGTGAAAACAAATAAAAATAAATAAATAATGTAATCTGATCCGACCGCAACAAAAGTTTTTCATACAATTGGATGATTTGAACATGTATTCCTGGCTTGAATTGCTATGTTTATGGATGAGTGGAGAAGAAATAAATAGTGTGTGAATGCAAACTTTTGAAGATATCTACGAAAATATAAAAGAGTTTGACAAAGACTGATAGATCCATTGACGCATAAATGAGTTTATATAACGAGCTTTGTAACCCACGGCGATCACATTGCGGTAGAGTACTAATAAAGGCTAATAGCTATAGCGGACACATGAAGTATCTTCAGGAAATGCAAATCAATTCAGATTTAGTGAACGGAAGTTATATGTACTCCACGCTTGAAGAAATTCCCGATGTGTAAAGTTAACACAAAACTGTTTGAATAATTTACTACAATGTTGGTAGGAATAGCATTGTGAGGCGTGGATAAGTTCTCAGGATGTGTGGTGAGGATTATCGATGAAGGTTACGGGTCAGGTTCCAATAATGCAAGCATGCAAATGAATGCAAAAATATTACAGGAAACTGTGAGTATATCTTCTGTAGGTGATGGTGAAATCGATTAATGTTTAAATAAATTACTAATATATAATGAGTTGACAGACGCAATGATGCAGAAAAAATATATATGTAAGAAATTAAATTATGAAACTAAACTTGGAATTGAGTCTTGCATATAAAATGTTAGAACTTGAATGGATGCTGAGTAGGATTTTGAATGAAGGGTAAAGTACATATAAAATTTATGAATAGAGTTGAATAAAAATTTTATAGAAAATCAAAGTATTTTCAGTGCCCAGTTATTCTACAATACTTATTACATATTCATAACAGTTGAAATTTATAAAAATATATTATATCAGCATACATGTGCAATATTGTCAAACATGTTTAACATCATAATACATGTATAATATAATTCATTGGTGTACAGTAGTAGTCTATACGTACAATTTACGTATTTCACATACGTAGAATAGTAGTCATGTATGTATCCTATCGGATTTAGTTCCGAATGTGCCAATTGAATGATTTTATATATTCTGCGCACCAAATTATAGAAAATTCTAAATATTGAAATGGTTCACCAACTACAAGGCTAATTAAGAAGAAGTTTACACTACGGCTCATCGTCGGTAAACAACTATTGTTTAAATTCAAGTGCCATAGAAAATGAGGAAGTTTATCGAGAAATAGTATTCTAGAGAACGATGCGGGTTATAGCATAAATAGTCAACTTCAATTTAGCTTACAATGACTGACACGCAAGTACGAGATTGACCATGAGAAATTTTTTGGATATTTGTTTAAAAGAATGGCTACACAATAACAGACTCTGACAGTGCAAGGTAACGATCAATTTACTGTTGAAACATGAACACGTCAGAATATTACAGAAATATTCCCAAGTCAACAATTATGGCATCTACACTCCTAATAAAAATATAATGTAGATGCCTTATATATAATATGATATAACATAATATATTTCAATAAATCAATTATGAGGAAATATTTTCCCAAAGTTCACCTGCCAAATGTGCTCCCTCAATGTAAACACAAAATTATGAATTTGCAACAGCATCACAATTGAACAATCATTGGTACGACTGATGATTGTTCTGAAAGTATCGAGAGATAAAATATGTTTTGTCGATTTCATAATTGAAATGGTTCATGATATTTTTCAATGCAGCATTGCGGCACGCATATACCACACGCAATACGATGCCATAGGGCATAGAACATATATTGCACTTAAAGTATTAACATTCCATGCATGTCCATGCATGGATTACCCATTAATATAAATAAATAAAGAAAATCATTATTAAGATACATTCTGCGGTCTCAAGTCAAACTTTGATAAAGTAAGAACTTCTGCCAACTATACCAATATCGGCATGGATTATATATACATTATATATACATTACATATACGTTATATATACATTATACATACATTATATATACATTAACATACATAATATATACATCGCATCCCAAGAACAGGAATATTCCCGATTCCTGCATTGCCGGAAGGTGGGCGGGTGAGTAAGACTCCTTCTGGCGTCTCCGAACCGCGCCGCAACCGGCGGCGGCGCGGCGGATACGCGCGCTGGCGCACCCGCGCATTAAGCGCGTCCTAATGCGCGGTTCCGCGCACCCCACCGCCGACATCGTCGAGCAGCTCTGCGCCGCGCGTAATGTCGCAGGTGCCGCGCAGACGGTATACGCGCGCGTCCTTATGTCATTTGAAGAATGAGTGTTGGAGGGCAAAAAATATGTTCATAGCATTCCTGACTAATGATACAGAACTGTGCAATTGAAATGTTAATTCATTAAAAAGTAGTTGACCAGAGCATTGAATAAGAAAATTTTAATGCATTAATACTTGGAAAACAAATATTTAGGCAATAAATGGACATTTACAAACACTCAATGAACACAAGACGTTCAGAAATTATAAGAAATCATACGTTGACGAAAATTTTTGACTGTATAAAACTTCGAAAATATTCCCAGGCTAAAGGTTAAACAGATGTAAATAAAAAAAATCACTCTAGGATTTCTGAAATATCATAACACAAAGCTTTGAAGAAATAGTGCCATTGAATTTAAAAGACGAAATGCAAGAAGTTTTCGCATAGTTTAGTGGCTCATTGCATCTGTAACCCACTAACCTACGAAAGAATTTGTTTGCAATCTAAAATAACGCAATTTGTTCACGAAATATGCATGAAAATAATTATTTTCTGAATGGATTCCGCAATTTAATTGAGATTATAAATAAATGGCACATTAGCCGAAAGAATCGTGCTGTTCAGCTGATCGGAGGGCTTCTTCAGTGTTTGCTCCTTAAATTGCACGAGGACCTATTATTTAGTTCCCATTAATGTTATTCCTACCGAAATTGTTGATACGTCTGGCGGTGATGGGTTAAACGGCGCATTGGACAGCTCGTTGACAAGCTACGTAATAAAGCCTGCAATGAAATGCATTAAAATCAACGGCTCTAACCACAACCGCGGACCGAAAATGATGGCAGAGCTTCCACTTATTCCTCGGTTACAGAACGTATGAACTTATCTGAGAAATATTTATTGCATGCACATGCGGCTAAATATTTTTCCTTTTCGTAAAGGAAGGCGTGTGGTCTAAGAAAATATTGGAATGGAATGCACAAACCCTTCAAAATTGACTAGTCTAAGTCGATTTACCGTTAAAAAATTTAGATGACGCTTCTGAATCGGGACAATTTAAGTTTTCTATCACAATAACATCCAGGAAATTTTGACAAAAGACGATTTCCCTCTGATCCTGGTCGAAGAACGTTCTATCCTGAAGGATTTTTCTCGCCTAAAACCGAGACCATCTCCTACATCGATCTTGACCGTGGAGGATTTCCCTCAGCTCATCCAAAACCAATTTTTTTTGTCCTGTCCCTGTAGGATTTCCTTCCCTAAAGCAGAAACGATTTCCTATCTCTTGACCCTGAACCATTTCCCTCGCCTCAAACCGAGACGTTTTGACCCTGAAGGATTTCCCTCGCCTTTTAAGCAGAGACGATTTTATTAGTCTCAGTGAATGTCATAACGACCTGTATGCAATCTGGTACAAGAAATCTCAATATCATCAGGTGCAGTAACCAAATTCTTCAAGTTCTTTCAAGAAGCCAGCTCGAATTGCACACTAAAATATAAACCTGATTTAGTTTCCGCAAAGAGATCCGATTTTCGTGTATGTCGATGCGATCAAACGTGCAATGATATATTGGCCTCTGCATGATAAGATCATAACGGCCTTGGATAACGTGGAGAAAATGTAATAATACTGTCATAATACTTTTCATTTAATTATTTAACTTGTCCAAGAGAATATCAATTTAGTTCCAATAACAAGGAGATACGTCTATTTGATGAGTCATCTTTGAATTGAAGTGAATTAGAACTCGTTGGAAAATTCTTGCTCACCTATTATAATTTTCCGAAGTTCATTGAGCCAATGAGAAGTTCATTTATCGATGTCTTCATAATGATAAAAACGCTGATGTATTGGCTGAGAAAATTTATTTGAATCGGAAAATTCAATAATGATAATTTTCCATTTTAAGCATCGAAACAGCAGCATAATATACGCTTAGCAGATTACAGAGGATCACAGGAAACCGTGCTCCAGTCAAGTATGGTTTAATGGAAGCCACGTTACCGAACGATGCGAGCAACGTCTCGTTGTCTTTACTACCTTCAATTTGCTACGCAATTGACAGCCAACAAATGAGTGTTTATGCCAAATTATTGCAGTGTAATGCCAGCAATAATGTTTAGCATCACAGTCGTTTGAGTTTTATTTATCGACTAATGTTGTGAAACCGCCAAACTGGAAATATTGGCTGCCTCGTAGAGGATATTGAATGGACGTCGATTGGAAGTTCATTTCCACTCATGTTTTATAATTTGCTGTAGGGGAAAAATAAATGCCTTAAGACGCTCTGGGAAAATGAAATCTAAATTGAAAGTCACGCGCTTAGAAATGATCGAGAGCGATTTAATGACCACCTTATAGTCGGAAAATTTCGTACTCAGGAGCAAAAGCAATGGTAGAAGATGACACGTATTTTAGTTCTTAACGTTTTCCTTTAGCTTCTCCACTAAAGGAGGAATTGTTTAGCTTCGACAGCTAAAAAGACTCAACTTGGGGTAAGAATTGATTTCAAATATTTAAATTTAAACTCAATTAAATACTATATTTATCGCTCTAATGAAAATGCATAGAAATATAAATGAATAATGCGAATTTAATTGAGAATTAAATTTCTTTTACTTCGGATCTAATGGTAAGCTGCAGTAATGATTTCAATGTTGTTAGGGTACGTAGTGTAATAACAGTTTTTTACAGTTAGACATTTGGATTTTTGGTTTTAAGTCACCTCGGACGTGACCTCGCTCAGATAAGCACCGAAACTTGCTCATAGCTATATGATCCACCACGGAGGTACGCTTTACTTTATCATTTGGTCTGTTTATTTTGTGATCATTTTCTGTTGCAATTCAGTGGTGATGTTTAGATTTGTTCATGATTATGGTTATCAGTCTATAATGTATTTATCTGGTTTACGTAATATTCTGCTTTTGTTGCTCAAATATTGCTAGTTCTAAATTTTCGCTTATTTCTTAATTTCAGAAAGGCTCCGAATCTTGAGACCGAAAGTAAGAACTTGAGCAAAGGGAACACACGGTTATATTTATAGTTTTCATTTATCGTTCTTATTCATCCTTTTTTTACCACTATACCCACGACAACGTTACGAATCAAGAGATCTCATAGACATGATATAATTAGCCTCTATAATGTGTGCGATTGATTTTATTTTCAACGACAAATTTCGTGGAAACATTTCTCAAATTTTCTATTTATTTATTTTCTATTTATTTTATTCATTTTCTATTTATTGCTCGAACGCAAGCATTTAAAGAAGAGTATGGTACGCTACTGAAAAATTTTCCTTAGATTTAATAGTAAGTTACGTTTTTGCATGCGAAGAATACTGGATCGAAAATGATAAGTCATTCGAAACAACTTTGCTCAAAACAAAAACATTCTTATTTTTTAGCACTCAAAAAGAGTTGAATCAAGAAAATACAAATTAAGAGATCAATCACGATCACTTGCCCGATAAAAAGTAAAGGCATGAGCCAATTCATATTTTTTGCGTAGCTCGGCGCAAAGTCTTTAGCGGTCGCAATTTATGTTTCGGTACTCGAGCTTTAAAGTGTGAGCGGCAAGCAAGTCTCGCTTACACCGCTGCTCAGGTTCGAGTCGTGCATAGCCTTAAGAATCCTCTAATTCATCACAGTTATCTTCTCCAGCGCTGAGATGTGAGACCGGACGTCTGGTGTCTGTACCCTCTTGGGTATCACGGGTATGAGGTCGGCGACCAGTGAGTGGCCACCGATGATACATCTATAATCATCATCAGCGTTCTCTGCTCAGTGCCGTCCTTTAACTCAGGCCGAACTCGTGTAAAAAAGCTTATGTTTTCTTACCCACCGGTAAAAATTACAATCACTTCTTACGGTGTCTCAATTTCGAACATCGATTGTAATAGAATTTCATATTTCTAAAATTTTATTATTATTACATTATTAAAGAATTATGTTTCATTACGATAATATGTTTGATAATGTAAATAATAAAGCGAGGTGATATTAGGTTTTTATGTTACCCACCCTACCCAGCAGTGGGCCCACGTGACAGGAGAGAGGCGGCTCCTCCAGCACTTTATATTTATGTTAATGAGAAAATGTGCCGAAGGAGGGGCGGGGGTGGGAATAAGGAGGGGTAGGAAGTTCCAGATGATGAAGAGGATGAAGGGAAGTGTGTTGGATAGGAATATTGTTACTCAATAGGAATATTGTTACGTGTTGATTATGAATATTGTGACATATAACCTACTCGGTAAAAATATGTAGTATTCTGTTTTCTAAGGAAGTCTGGATTTAATTTTGCCTATTTGAGGATTCATATATTACTATAATTCGAAAACACGTACGAACTATTTTGCAACAATGCGAATCTGATATGAATTTGTTAATAATATAATATAATAAAAGAATAATTCAGTTATATATTTCATTGTATTTAAAGAACTTTCTTGAATTTGCTAAATTCCATTAGTTCAGTGAAACATTGCAAAAACGGACGACAGTTAAGACTGAGGTACGTATAAAACTTAATCGATCCTAGTAAACTACTGTGATGAATTTGCCATAGTTTCCAAAATAGGTGCTTTGCAAGATTGCTTCCACTCTCAAAAATCCTTGCAAAATATAAGAGAAATCGTTTGAATTCTCCTGCATCCAAATAACTTCCCTGTATAATGCCTAAAAATTGCAATTTATGAATCTTATTACCTTTTTTTAAATTGGAGTTTCAGAGTGTGTATGAAGTCTGAAACTGAAAATATTAAGAAGCTGATCGGGCTCGTATTAATGATACTTATCGTGTAGGGATATTATAAGGGAATAAAATTTGATTGAAAGTGGCGGTATAATAGGGCATTGAAAAAATGGCATGGGGAGTTAGATTTAGAAAATAAACGCGATTTAAAACTAAATTAGAAACGGTGAATTTTATTCAAATAATAAAATGTTCAAGTTTCGGCTAAATTTCAATACAGGACTTGAATGGGAGTTCATTGCAATGGGTTTGAAGTGTATTTTCTTTGATAAAAAAAAGTGGAAATCAGAAACCATGAAAACTATTATTAAAATTGAGGGTGAAGAGGTTCGGGCTGAAATTATTTTGCGGAAACTGGATTCTTACATTTCAAGGATAATTTATATCGTTCAACCATAGGTTAACTTGCTGGTAATAATTATCGTATTATTTATTGAACAAGGGAATTTGTTAATGGTAAAAATATGCTCAAACAACCGCACTCGGAACCATCAGGATGAAAGCCTATCTAATATTTGGGAACATAGCAAACAACGTTGCTTTCATCTCACGCATAAAATGATACTCGTGCACAATAAATATGCTGTCGTACCTATCGTCTTGCCAATTTAAATCCCATGTTTTATGTAACGAAAACATTAGGATTGATCACAATTAACATACTTTACATTGACGATTATTTTATTCTGTTTACATATTTTTTATTCTACGGGTGCAACGAAACGTTCCACCATCACTGCCGTACGCCCTCCATCACTACCGCTTGCTGCTCGTAGAAATGACTGGCGCGCGCAGTACATTACTGCGTGAACGGTTCTTATTACTGCAGTACTACCATGCAAGGATATTGCTTCGCTCTGGAACAGCAATAGAACTGCGCACGGCGCTGATTTACAGCTTCTCTTTACAGGGTCACCCCGAACTTTGAATCAATTCACGAGTCAAAGGTCAGAACCAACCCTATAGGAAACCCGGCAATATGGCGGCCTATCCCACCGACTGCTACTTTCACGATTCGGCACATGGAAATCATTGGCAAATTTTAGATGGCCATGACAGTAAACTAATTAAATTTGAAGATTGAATCTAGATTCTAGTATAAATGCTAGGTTAGCTTTGATAAACAGCACAATCAAACGCCTGTGAAAAATTTGAACATATTATATATTAAACAACAAATTTATATTCAAAATTTCACGCAAAAAGCTCACGGATAAGCCCAACTAGAAATCATACACACATATGTGATAGAATAATTACTACAATATGTAAGTAACAAAAAAATATAACTCAGTACTCACTGCAGTGAGTGACAGAGAGCGCATTTTCTCGTCGACGAAAACGTGAAGTCACGGACGGACGGACGGGCAGTCGGACAGACAGACGGACGGACATGGCAAGCACAATAGGGCATTTTTTCCATAAATGAGAAAATGCGCTAAAAAGAATTTATTCTTCTGGTTCTATTGAATTTTATTTCACAATGATCGGACGTGGCCCTTAAAGTTTTCATTGGTAATTTCGATAAATTCAGGATTTAATTGAATCTATGCTTCACTGCTGCATACGAAAGTATAAAATAACGATATTACGATGCAATTATCAAAAGACAAACCTATGCAAGCAACCTAAAAACTTATTGTAAAAATATATTATCTTTATTCATGAACGATTCTAATAATTTAAAGTCAAGCAAGATAACGTATCTCACTAACTCTGGCGCACGCAGCGGTAGTATATATATAAGCAGCTGCGTGTTTTACTATCGTGTTTCTCTCATAGATATGATACGGAGAAAGATTCCGAAGAATCCGTCGGCGATAAGAAATAATCTGAGTTGGTCTGGAGCGTGAAATGACATCCCTAGTATTGCAAGGATCTGATATTCAATTTCCGAGGTTAACGCACCGTGTTAAAAGTTAAAGTCAGTAATTAGACAGATACGTAACCCAAAGAATATAGGCTGTTCGCACATTATCATTTATATGGCGACAAAATAGAGATAAGATGAATTACTGTAGGCGAGAACGGAAGCAGGCGGATAATAATGTTCAGTACGGCGTCGGTGTAAGAAGATGACTCGAGTGGAAGTGAAACTTTGTATTGGAAGTCGTTTGTAAGTGCGAGGTCATAACCTTATGGGAACTTTAAATCGGAGCAAGATGTACAAAAACGTATACCAAACGATGCATTCAATATACAATCACAAATGCGCGCAGTTGCCTGCTATTATTTCACACAATTATGCGTGTTCCTTTGAATAGAAAATCATTGGCCGATAATGAGCGGCTATCCGTTCATCGCTTTGTAGCCACTTATAAATAAGCAAGATTCGTATAGAGCATCTTATGGTAAATGTCTCTTGGAGACATCACAGTCCAGCGAGGAAAATTTATATTATGCTATTTAATTAAACAATTTTCACCATGAGAAGTTAAAATTGAGAAAAATTTGGTCTCTTCATTTTTTATTGAATTTTAGCTTCATCAAAAATTGAAGGATATACTACTCATTTAAGTCAATGCGGATGATATGTATTTCGAATATATGAAATATATGGAATAGTTCCAACTGAAAAGAAGTACGTAATTCATTTTCATAGCTGGGTGCTGAGCGGGAGGTAGAATGTGTAGAGATAAGTAGCAGTAAACTCAGAGTCATGAAACTGGTTTCGTTTTTGTATTCCCGTTAGAAATTTTTGATAGAATATTGAATTTTATTTATCGACCCGTTTCTAAGACGCTTATTCACTCTTGCTTTATACATCCATCAAAATCACACAATTCTGCTCCTAGCGGCATCACTATACGAAATAAATTTCTTTTGAGCTCTCAAATAATCCCTATATATTTACAAAACAAGCTTGTAACCAAATACACAAATATAAAAAAATTATTTCACAGCATAGATAATATATAGATTATTCTAACAGAAAATTAAACCGAAAAAAACTGGAAAAATTGCTGTGAGATGCGGCGCGAGGGAGCCATCCCTCGTAGCTGTTATCCGTCACGGACATCATTATTCGTCCAATGTATTTCCTAGAATTTTGTTAATTAATTCTCTAGTGTTGTGACTTATCACTGAGCTTTCTATCGTTTAATCTAAATGCGTCACCAAGTGGACAATTATTGGAGTCAGATAGCGTGAAGATTCCTGGTTAGTTGTGGTCTCTTAGCGTGAGTGAAAAGCGTGACAGAGACGACAATGCATCTGATCATATCACGATCATAAAACTGCTGCACCAAGACGATGTCTGGCGTCTGAGATTGTGTGACAAATTGTGCATGTTCTTCTTATTCGTGTTTATTTTTATCAGTTACACTTATTATTCATGTGGAATAAAATTGTAAGACACTCTGCTTCATTTTCTTTTGTTCTTGAAGAGAAATCTTGCGGTAGCTTTCTGTTAATTCCATTCTATAAGATAGTTAAGAAACATCCTGGAATGGCTCACGGAGGAACTTTTGAATGATAATTTTGTTCACCTTATTGCTCTTTTTCTTCATAGAAATTATGGACCTCACTTAAATCACCTTTAGTATTAATACTTCACTTCTCAAAAAATAAAACTTTCCGAAGACGATTCCAAAATTAATATTTTTTTGGCATTAGTAGAAATTACGAAAAAGAATGAGCCGCTGGGAGTTGCTTCGATTTTGTTCATTTGCAATTATTGCTAAAGTCGTTAGACAGAGAATAACTGTACCATGATGTAATTATGATTATTAGTTAACGAAATCATTGATGGTTGTAAGTTGTCTTCAACCGCGCAGAAACCGATAGTTGTTTTTTTTTTCAAGCTAATGATGATCTTTCATTGTAGCTTCTTAAGACGAATTTGACGCACACAGCTAATGTATGTAAGGAGTTGATTTATTTTGTGCAATGGTAGCACAAAAACATATGTGGATACAGGCTGTAAGTGGAAGTGCAGTAGAAATGCCTTTAGTGTTGAATGCAGACATTCTTTGGATCAACACTCTTCAACGACGCAGCCGCGCGCCAGGAACTGGATTCAAAATTAGCATTGTTCAAAATCTAATGAAAATCATTCATAATTACCCTTTGATACAGTAATTTCATTCAGTTTAATAAAGGTTCATAAAAATTGAAGGCGGGGAAGCCCTAATTTTCAGCAGCATCTATCTTCTACAGCTTATCAACGTTGCCTACTTAAAGAATTACATTCCGGAATATTTAAAAAATAAAAGTAGTTGTATAGTCTCATTTTTTACACAGGCAATCAGTTTTGTAATTAGTAAATGAGGCCGGGTCAGTGGCTACCCATAATACGTTCATGATTATCAATTATGTAGCCATCATTCACCAGTAGCGATCAGTGACCACCAGCGATCACTAGCATGCATATTAGATTGCTAAATAAATTATAAGCCTTTAAAAACTCCCTGCATCTTTTTTACGCAAAACAAAAGACGCTCCAAGTTACAACTATTACATTTAACTTGCCGTGAAGCCACCGTTCTAATGATGGCATAACCACCAACCAAAACGGACGTCTTACGATCGAATTAAAGTCAGCATGGAATTCAAAGCCTGAAAAATGCCGTAATAACGGATGTCCGACTCGTAAAAAGGGGCGTCGGTATCGGTATTTTCTCAGCGGGACATCCGATTTACATGTAAATATGAGCCTGCAGTGCAAGTGGTTAATGAACGATTCAGAACTTTAAATACGAGATAGATTATATATGCAGTGTTTAAAACTTTGAGGCGAGATGTTATTGTTTACGTCATTTGTCGAAGACAGCGTAACTTAGAATATAAATTAAACCCTTAATTAAGGATAAATTAAGCAATTAATTTGAATGATACATAAATTTACAAATTACAAAAAGCAATTAATTTAAATGATACATAAAATTTTGATTTGAAGCTTCTCAGTCGATCGCTGTTGGCATTAAATGAATTGTAAAAAGCCACCCAACAATCTCACATGAAAGTCAAAATGGAAAAGCTTGAATCTCTTACCCTGTCATGAAATGAAGCAATAAAACTCTGAGAATTAACATGAACCTTTAATAGAGTAATTTCAAAATTTAATTGAAATTATAAATAGAAAATTTTCAAAATTAATCTACCTGTCCATCCAATTTGACGATCGGTTGATAATTAGGGATGAAAGGAATGAAAATATATTTGGGCGAAACAAACAGCATCAACTGAAACGCAAACTGTGTACAAATTTAATAATTATACGAATTCATTTCAATTATTTAAATTAATTACCATGAACCCAAATTGTCTAGTTAGGAATTGATGCACCTACAATGTATTGAAATTATTCAGTAAAAGCAGAAATAACTTGTTCCTCATTTGATGTTTAACATCGAATTCTCTTTGCCCAAAGATGCTTCTCTTTTTGAGATAGAAATTTCCATTTTTGGCATGTCATTTATGATCTATGAAATAAATTTATATTATGTATTTATGCATCCAAATAATTCGATTATTATTACGCCGATTGATTTGGTTCATGAAATTATTAATGCTGGTAGGAAAAAATTGAAAATAATTGGAGTTTGCTTGAAAAATAGTTGCTTATGAAATAATGGATTTGATTAAGAAATCATAGTTCAAAGATAAATAAACTTGTACAAAGATCAATTAAATTTATAAATGGTTGATAAAGAAATTATATTTATCTCACGATGCTCGAAATGTCATGAAGTTTTCTGCTGAATTCTGTACTTTGATTCGGTTTCTTCATCCAGAAAATCAGTAATGCTAATTTCCTTAATACATGCACAGAATAACGTTTACAATTCACCACCAACTTAGCCCGTAGCTGCCCGGGATAGATAATCCCTAAAATTGGAAAATTTCTTGAACCCGAATCCAGTTAATAATTTCGAAAGTAAAAAACGTTAATTAACGAAGCATCGTTCAAATAGACAAATGGACCTTTAGCACCGAACTCCAAAAATTTCTGAAACTGATTTTTCTTAACTGGAATTTTTGATTAATTAAAAATAATTAAAATGATCAAGTTTTGAAAATCAAGGGTGAAAATGGACGTCTCTCCATCATTCACTGAATGGCCATTCATATCCCGACTAAAGTTTCAGTTTGGAAGCCTCTCCTGTACCCCGCTTGCCGTATCGCGCGGCGCTCGCTCTTTACTCGTCATCTCACTGCCCTCAAGTTTACAAGCTAAAAAAACTTACGCTCGTAAATATCGGTAAATAATTGCTCGTCCGACGATATAGCCTCCGACGCATGACCAAATTTAGCATAAAAGGCGACTGAGAACGACGTTAGCGTCAAGTTAATGACCACAACCTGGCGTAAACGTCACTACGTCAACTCGAAACGCAGACGTTCATCACGGCATTCCGAACATTCTTGGCTTGTGACGTTCACGAGCGAGTGAGAGGACTTACATAGCGGCCGCGCTGTAATAAAGAACGCAAACGAATAAGCTGACCAGCGTTGTGTTTTTATAATGATTGGAAAATTGAAGAAGAAATTGCTGTGGCTTGACTGAGTGTCGCGGAGTCGCTGAGATATTGTTCTTAAATTTTAGCTCGTTTCTTCGATTTTAGCAAGGGAAAGATTGCAAAAATTTAACATCCATTGCAATCTGTGAACCAGTCTTGTTGTTTCTTTAGTGAATATAGCAATTTGTCAGCACTTTAATTATGATTGAATAAACTTTCTGACAAAATTCAAAGGAGCGGGATAACATAAATAAAATAAATCTTAATCTCTGGGAAGAGATGAATATTCATTTGAACATTCCACCACCTCAAATGGTTTACGGAATGATAGCAAGTCAGGAAAACTCATATAGTGGTATTTTCGGCATGGCCTTGACTGAGCTATCCTGTTTCACAAATTTCTCCCAGTGTAAGCGTGCAAGACAGAGTTCAGTGTCGCTTGTGTTGGCCGCCGGCGAAATAATCAAGCACCAGAATTCCTTTACACTGAAGCCTATAGTTGTCAAAAGTCTTCTTATCCACTGAAGCCTATAGTGGTCACCAGTCTTCCTATACACTGAAGCCTATAGTACTTCCTATATACTGAAGCCTATAGTGGTCACCAGTCTTCCTATGCACTGAAGCCTATAGTGGTCACTAGTCTTCCTATGCACTGAAGCCTATAGGGGTCACCAGTCTTCCTATATACTGAAGCCTATAGTGGTCACCAGTCTTCCTATATACTGAAGCCTATAGTGGTCACTAGTCTTCCTATAAACTGAAGCCTATAGGGGTCTAATATCTAAATTATTTCAGGTCGAGGCCGAGAACAATAGCCTAGTTACAGAGTGAAACAAAATTATACACATTACGTCAATACCTGCTTGGGTTGGTTATCAACGAAACATGACTTTTGATAGTAATTTTTTAACATTATGGAAACCAATGAAAATGTAATAAAATTATTATTTGTTATCGTATCCAGTAATTAAATTACCTGATGGAAGCCTAGGTAGGTTTCGATGTTGTGCGTGGCAAAGAAAACTTCTCCATCGCAGTCCAAGATCACAAGAAAACCGTTCAGCGCCTGCAAGCATAAAAATAAAGAAATTTAATGGCAATGAATTACACTTGCCACCGGGACTACTTGTTTCTGTTACTCGAGCTCTATAATTCCCGGTCATGCAGGTTCAGTTCATTTACCTACAAAGATTATTCACACGTATATTTGCTAAAACAAAACTGTACAATTGCTGAATAAATAATTCAGAAACTGAATAAATAAATATTTCGAAAAACCTAGACCGAATAAATAATTCGATAAATAATTCGAGCAAAACCTAAAGCACGGAAGCCTCCAAAAAGAAATGGAAAAATGTTATTAAAGAAAAATGGTTTAAATTGATACTAATACCTAAAAACTACACAAGTTATGAATACGGGCGAAATGGAGACTATTTAAATATTTCTTGAAAATTTGACTATGGATAAGCAAGAGATGAATAATGGTTGTAAATTTCTAAGATTCCGTAGTATAATCATTCATAATAAATTGAAGGCTAAAATCTTGGGCTTTTAAACCATATACATATTTACTTACTATGTATAATTCGATTGTTATTTTTTACGT
Organism: Hyalella azteca; assembly: GCF_000764305.2. Lineage (NCBI taxonomy): Eukaryota > Metazoa > Arthropoda > Malacostraca > Amphipoda > Hyalellidae > Hyalella > Hyalella azteca. The sequence continues at coordinate 394,121 of NW_025944327.1, forward strand.
TTTCTTATTGCGAACATAAAAAGAGAACATTAGGCGTATAGGTATTTACTAAAGAAAAATTATCTTTGAAAATTATCTTTAAAAAATTATTCATGTAGTATTCATCAGAAGGTAAAAAGTGAGTGAGAAAAAATGTCCAGAAAATGATTCGAAATAATATGCATTTCAGATGAAATAAGAAAACGTAAAATTATAAAAAGGATAGAATTAACAGATCGATGAGAATCCTGGATCCTTTATCAATAAGTCCCAATAGTGAACCTTTCATCGCTGAAAGTTGATGCATATCAAAATGACGTAAGTGATGAGAAATGTGCAAATGATAAGTGATATGATATACACAAATGATAAGTAATACAAAGTATTCAAATATATTTAAAACTCGAAGGCCGGGAAGGGTTCATCATACACAACCATGGAAAGAAGGACTCGTCGGTTGACGCCTGAAAAAAATTGAAAGAATTCAGAATGAAAATTGGTAAATCTTAAAATTTTCCTTAATATAAAAAAATAGAAACATATCAAGAATAATGCTACACTGTGAATTAACGGAGAAAAAAAACATACAAAATCATAAACCGAGAAACAAAAGGATTTATAAGCACAAGAAATATCGTAAGCTGAAGGAAAGCATAGCAGAGTAAAATATGTAGGAGTCGGCTGGCAGAAACGTCTGCATGGAGACCACGGCTCCACTTATCTATTAGAAGGGGCAAATTATATCATTAAAAGGCGATCCGTCTCGCCGACTGTCAGACCAATTGTATGGACTACACTCGCCCCGACACAACTTCTTGCAATTGCCTGATGACTGCACAAGTCCTGTAACTGCTGATGCTTTAGGAATTTGCTTGGTAGTGCTATACAGAACTTATGTGTAGTGCTCTCACTCATGTGTTGTGCTCTACTTCACTCATGTGTAGTGCTCTACTTCACTTATGTGTAGTGCTCTACTTCACTTGTATGTGGTGCTCTACTTCACTCATGGTTTGTGCTCTATCTCCTGCGAGTGCAGTGCTTTAACTTTCCAACACATAGCGCACTAACACACTCACATATAGCGCACTAACACACCCACACATAGCGCACGAATACAACAACACATATCGCACTAACACACCCACACATAGCGCACTGACACACCAACACATAGCGCACTAACACACCAACACATAGCGCACTAACACAACCAACACATAGCGCACTAACACACATACACATAGCGCACTAACACATCAACAAATGGCGCACTAATACACCCACACATAGTGCACTAACACACATACACATAGCGCACTAACACACCAACTTAGCATTGAGATCGAGCTAACGTTATGTAGTCGGCACACAAGCGCCAGATAATCCCTTGTTAGTAGTTTTTGCTAGCTATTTGATAGTTCCTATGTTAGCTTTTATTATTTACCTGCTATTTAGGCACCTTATGGTCTACCTAAATGATGATTTTAAGTTGCTAATAGTAATAGCGTTTGACTGGCGCCATATTGTATTCTTTATATTAACACATATTATGGCCAATAGATTCTACCTGATATGAATATTTTTTGTCTCTGCTCATATTTGCGATATCGCAAGAGTACCGATATTATTTTTGTGCAAATAAAATACATCTGCAGAGTATGCAAATTACACATTAGGTATGAGTGTACCGTGGATTGTGTCTAGCAGGAATATATGCGTGCAGAAACAGACGAGAGTATTCAAGTTTATTGAGTTGATGAAGAAAGATTACGTATAATATAATGATTATTTGCATTCTGTGGCGTCTATGTTTCGACAATATATCATAATAATTGACAAAGGAGTGACAGTATCTCCTTGTTTAAAGTGACACAAATCAATTAACGGCCTAAATGAACGAAGATACAAGACTGAAAATGTACGAATTACAGAGCAGTTTAAATGTAAAGAATAGTTTTAACAATTTTCAAGTATGAATACATTTTCAAATTGATCTCGTATAGGAAGATACGATAGGATAAATGATATTAGAAAAAATATAACTCAGTACTCACTGCAGTGAGTGACAGAGAGTGCATTTTCTCGTCGACGGAAACATGAACGAACGGACAGACAGACGGACATGGCGAGCACTATAGCGACTTTTTTTCCATAAATGAGAAAACGCGCTAAAAAAAATTTTATAGCAGGTTGAATTTCTAAACCAGAAGTGAATGTCTTTTGCACAACTCTGTGTGAAATTCAGCAGTTTGTGTTCGATAAATTAACGGTATGCATAAAGCGCCCCACACCTGCCAGCTGTGTTAATTGCCAGTTTGTTTTGTAGAAACTTTCATTCACACTTAACATTTATTCTAGAATGAATAATATATTATGATATTTGATTTCGTACATGATTCACCACAAAACGAATAAATAACAATTGGAATAAAGACGAATAACACCATATAGAACATTTACGAAAGAAACGAACAAAACCTGGAAATATACGACGAAAAGCTCAATTTTTTTTAATAGTGAGAGTTCAGAAATTAAATGATAATGAATTTCTCATTACTATAAACTTCTGGACTACATACGCTCCGAAATATTTTTGATTTTCTGATTGTATACGCACTGACATAAATGAACTTCATGACAATGTACGCTCATAAAAACAATTTTGTCAAAAAGTAATCTATAATTTTTAGGGATGAAACCAAGCGGTTATATAGATAAAAATTGCTTCAAAGCTTAAAGCAGGTGGCATAAAAAGATAACAAAATTAATTTTCTTCAACTCTTTAATGAATTTTGAATGAACACTGAATCAGCTTGCTTGCATGAATTGACTTTAAAAAGAAAAGCGGAACAGGATAAAGCATTTAATTCCTACAAATAATTGAACATGAAAAATTCTATAAAATTCTATAATAATCATGAAATATGAGAACCGCAAGGATCTACCACAAGTAATTAACTAATGTTAGTTTATGATATTACTATTAAATAAATATTGCTCGTGGGATTCTAGTAAACATAACAAAAAGTACATCAAAATTCATAACTGGTGCTTTAAAAAATATTTATCTGATATTCAACTATCGTACAATTGAATTCTTAACAACAAAAAGGTAGGACAAACAAAAAGGTTCCCCACATCCAGTAAAACTATCCGTCACATCAGAATAATTCATCCAATAAAACAAACACCTGCATAGTTGCGCGATGCAAGGAGAAAAAGTTTCTTCAACTCGAAAGTTGAAAAGGACAAACGGACTCGAAAGTTGAAAAGGACAAACGGCAGAAAGTTTTGGCAAAGCATAGCCTGGGGCAGCGTTGAGTTGAAGTTAGACAGACATGCGGTCAAACTTACGCGATCAGCGGCAAATTGGCCGTAACTAACGCACGACATGGGCGCCGAGGGAGGCATGCTGCCCGAACTATTTCCATGTTACCCGCAGACACGTTCATGGGACTTTGTACAAATAGCGATGCACTTTTGACCTTATGTGGGTTATTTTGACCCACTTTGCTCCGCAAAAAGAACGTATTAGTGCTGAATGCAAGAGGTGTGTCACTAGTTGGACAATATGACCTATTAATTTGTCTGTAGTGTATAGTAACTCCAAGAGCGATAGTTTGTTGCAATGGATTGTGCATTAAACAAAAAATTTTCAATTTTCCAAGAAATCAACTGCTCTTGTCAAAATACTTTAGTTTTTCGTTCTGTTGAATGAGATGTAGGTAATATATATAATATATACAACCAACCAGACGCTTCCAAAATTAGACTTCAATTACATGATTATATCCACGTTTTGCATTTAATTGCAGACCCTAATTAGGGAGGAATGCTGCTTTCGGAAGAAAACCTTAATTGAAGAAGAATTAAAACCTCACTTGCTGAAAACCCTTTTTTGGGAGGGAAGCCCTCATGGGGATGGAAAACATTAATTAGAGAACAATAAACTTTTTTCAGGCGGAAAACCCTAATTGTGGAAGAAAAACCCTAATTGTGGAAGAAAACCTCTAATTATGGAAGAAAACCCCTAATTGTGGAGGAAAAGCCTTAATTATGGAAAGAAAGCCCTAATTGTGGAAGAAAAACTCTAATTGTGGAAAAAACTCTAATTGTGGAAGAAAAGCCTTAATTACGGAAGAAAACCCCTAATTGCGGAAGAAAAGGCTCAATTATGGAAGAAAAACCCTAATTGTGGAAGAAAACCCCTAATTGTGGAAGAAAACCCCTAATTGTGGAAGAAACCCCCTAATTGTGGAAGAAACCCCCTAATTATGGAAGAAAAAACCTAAATGTGGAAGAAAAGCCTTAATTATGGAAGAAATACTCTAATTGTTGAGGAAAACCGCTAATTGGGGAAGAAAAGCCCTAATTGTGAAAGAAAAGCCCTAATTGGGGAAGAAAAACCCTAATTGGGGAAGCAAGCACTAATTGGAGAATAAACCCTATAGAGGCGGGGAGCGCTGTTGGGCTGTGAGGACGCGACTGAATTAAAGTAAGGCAAGTGATGGTTACTTAACACATGATGTTAAGTAAACGGTGCATGGCAAGTGATGGTTACTTAACACATGATGTTAAGTAAACGGTGCATGGCAAGTGATGGTTACTTAACTCATGATGTTAAGTAACCATCACTGATGGTTACTTAACACATGATGTTAAGTAACCGGTGCATGGCAAGTGATGGTTACTTAACACATGATGTTAAGTAACCGGTGCATGACAGGTGGCAAACATTGCTTGACTCGCCTGATGAACGACGCAGGCAAACATCGCGCTAAACGCTTTCATGATAAACACAAACACGGACGTTCGTTAGTGCGACAAACTTGGCCGTACAAACACGGGCGTATGGCGGTAAACATGCATCAACACGTGCGTTAGTGCGACAAATTCAAATACTTGTGATAAACATGAGAGTACAAAAAAACACAAACATATGTACGTAAGTGCAACAAACATGGTTGTACATTTCACAAGCACGGGCGTTAAACGGCGGTAAACGCAAAAAGTACGTAAGTACAATAAACTCTGTTATACGTGTGACAGAAAAAGGCATACGACGGTAAACATAAACACCTGCAGGCGTAAATGTGACGAACAAAATCATACGGACTCAAAAATAGACGGTCGGATATCACTGGCACGGGAGCACTTTAAACAAACATGAATAAGCGCACAAAATACCGGCGCACTTCAATGCTTTGTATTCAGATGATAAGTAGCAGTCAGCCATGTCACCAATATAGCAGCATGCACTCGCAATGTTTCATAGCACAAATATAGGAGCACTCGCAACATGCAGCTGCACAAACTACAGCAGGATTAGAAATATCTAAAGAAGCTCCAGCAAAAAAAAAATAAAATAAAAAATGAAATGCAGTACTGGAATGGTAAATAGGAGAGAGAAACATTTTAGGCAACACTAGCAGCAGCACGAACACCGTAAGCGTCATGCAGTTAGTTGTAGCAGCACAAGCACAAACAATAGTAGTACGAGCCAACAAATGCACTCCACGCATTATTCTGGGCAACAGGTCTATTAGGCGTGTGGGCGCGCAGCACTAAGGACCGCACGCCTATTAAGCGTGTAGGCGCACAGCACCAAGGACCGCACGCCTATGAGGCGAGTAGGCGCACAGCACCAAGGACCACACGCCTATTAGGCGTGTAGGCGCACAGCACATAAGGACCACACGCCTATTAGGCGTGTAGGCGCGCAGCACTAAGGACCACACGCCTATTAGGCGTGTAGGCGCTCAGCACTAAGGACCACACGCCTATTAGGCGTGTAGGCATAGGGTCGCCGTGACACGTCATTATTAGTAAAGCTTTTAGGCAATTACACGTCGAGGGTGTGGCCGCCGCTCTGTACATGGCAGGCTGAGGGAAGGGTGAGCTTTGGAGGGTAAACTTCAATGGAAAATAATCATTATATTTAACTTGATTAACCACAGCGTTGAGGCTAATCTGGTGTACGCTGGAAATGGAAGGTAGCGGACTACAATTAAAGGGTAACTGCTTTATACAGAGGGTAATTAAAGGGTATATCTTCCCCTGTTTTGCATTGCGCCGAGGGAAGGTCATGTAAAAATAGTCGTTCCTTTGTTCAGTAAATTTGGATTTATTTAAATTGTACATAAGGTAAATAAAAATGAGATCCTTCATTTTGGAATGAATTGATTTACATATGCGTCAAAAAGTAAACGATAGTTTAACACAATATAAAAATCTGGGATGAGTTTTAGCAGCGTTGATATACATCAATTAAAGTCTTTAAAGTAAAGTATTAAAGTAAAGTGGTTGAAAGTCTTTCTCCAAGATTTATACAAATAAGTTAATAGCAAAGATAAGTAAATGGATTTCAATTCGCTTCCAATATAAACTCCTTCTTGTTGGACGGGGATGGTCGTAGAGTGAAGAAATTTCTTGGATTAAGTTACCCAATAATAATTTATTTTTTAAGTGATGCACCGAAAACATCACTTAAAATCATACGTCAACGAGTTAATAATTTAATGTCGTGTATCCGTGACCATCTATGTTAGCGTTATTGCCTTTAGAGTGACTGCGTGCAATAGAAGCACATGCTATATTATACCACCATAAATATATCTATCAATTGGAACAATGACAGAAGCTGACGGATTATTTGCAATTATAAGAATGCACAAGGTAATTACACAAGTAATAATGACAATAACGCACGGTAATTACGCCTGCTGAAGTGTACATGCACAATGGACCAATAAACCACCAATTTGGTCATCATTAGCAGGGATGTACTGAGGGGACATCATCATTCCTGAGAATTATAGTTGTAATAACGGTGGCCAATCGATGGCACATGGGTGGCCGTCTACGAATCACTCATGACGTTCAAATAGATTGTGATTAAACTCACTGCATCGCCATAGACCATGTGGTTCGGAGCAGCTTCGTCTCAATTACCGCTGGGATAATGTAACACGAGACGAGTTGCCATACAGGGGCAACAGCAAAAGCAAAGAGAGTTATAAATAGAATAAGCAAGCCATTTAAATTATTAAGATACGACCTTACAAACAGCATAAACCGACATTTGTTAAATAAAACACTAGATAGAGTGACAGAGTAAATTATTAAGTACAGGCAGAATAAACCGCATGAACTTAAGTTATATGTAGACAAGTAATGACAGTATGAGCTCACTAAAACATGACAAGCAAAGACTGCATGAAGAGCACAAAGTGACAGTATAACTCATTATCTGGTCAGGGTCTGGTAAACGTGTATCGGGATAGGTTGGCGCCACTCATACTAAGAACATTTAATGATGTTATTATGTTCTACGATGACAGCATCAGTGGCTTCCACATTGACTAAGCAGTAAATGTACATCATGAACTTAATTATGCTGCTGAGAGCGGTATTTGCTTATTCGGAGCGAAACCTAAGAAGAGAACAACATTTATTAATGTTTACGTCTGCACCGAGTGCGAATCGTGCTGCGGTGGCCAATGTAGTGCACGGCTTCGACCCCAATGGAACGCTTCGTAACAATTAAACTTTCAGAGAAGAGACCGTCAATGGCCGAGCGTCTCTATACTCTTGGCAGGCTTCTTGGCGGCCAGAGAATGTTCGAAAACTGGGCTTTAAAATGGAAAATTAACGAAACAGAACTAAAATTGGATCTTTAATATTAGTCACGAGGCAGCAGAGCTTCATCAGAGAAAAAGATTGCTAAAACTGCTGAAACTAAGACATAAAAGGATTAATAATAACGTGTATTTTTCACTTTCCAAAATATGCATTTAAGGATTGAAGTGTATAAATTTTCACAGAACCTTAAAAAATTATAAATAATCTAAGATTCAAGTTAGGAAAATAGTTTTTACAATCAATAATGTTTATAACGAACATATTTTCTGGTGTATTTTTGCAATGGCTAGGCCTATTTTCACTCCATTCTCTCCATTAGTGACGACAAACTTTAAAATCTTGGCAGGCGATTCTCACCCATAGTTTTGCTGCGGGTAGACTAGCCTGGGTTTCCGATAAATCTTTTCAACGTCAATAAGTCAAAACCTCACGCGATGCCTTCGCTTTAAAAACACTTCGTGAGAGCATAGCCCTGAAAGCGCATTAAAGACACAATGCAAAGAAATGGAGAGCCAAAACTCTGAATAAGTGCAACCATCGATCGCTGGAAAGAAATGTTGCAGTCACCGCAATAAAATGTTACAATTCCAGCGGCAGTGTTCAGTAGCGTGAGATATCAATATGGTTTTTTCGCACCACTTTCTAAAATTGTTACATCCTGTATAAAGGTGGACCTGCTCGGACATTGACTGGGATTCAATAGAGTTCCACTTAAAGGTTGAAGTTTCCAACATTCACTTGGTATCAGAGTCTTGCTGGAATGTTCAATTTTCGAACATTAACTTGAATCTGAACCTCAAATGCGAATTTTATAGGGACATTCACTTGAACTGAAAAATCCTGCTCTAGGGTTAAAAAGGTTAACGAAAGCCCCCACTTAAAAAAGGAAAGGTTAACAAAAGCCCCACTGAAAGGTTTACGTTTTGTATATTCACTTGTAATGAAAAGTCTAATTCTAAGGTTATAATTCCAGACATTTCCTTGGATTCGACGGCACAATCAAATGTCAACTTTGGTACGTCGATCCGTAGACGATGTTTTTATCTGGCAATGTGTGGTGGGTGGGGATGGAAGACTGAGACATGAAATGGCTACAAATTTATCATCACATGTAGAATAATTATATTAAGTGCATCCACATCACAGTACAACTGTTGAAAAATGATATTAGTTAGTATGCAACATTGCTGAATTACTAAATAAAAAATGTTGTAATTCAGACAAAAGCAAGTGGTTTTCAAATTAATTGCAACCCATGTAAAAGATTGAAGTCGGCGATTTGCTAGACGGAGCACGAAAATAAATTTCAAGTATACTTCTGAGCCAAAAGGTTAAACTTAGAGAAATCGGCATGAACATATTTTTTCGCTGTGCTTGATAGTTAGTAACGGGGGATATAACTGCCTCGGAAACCACAAAATATTTCTAATCCGAGGTGAATCAAAAAAGGCAGTTCTCCGTCGGCCATTGGATCGGGAAGGACATTATACCGCAGGTTAAAAATCTCGTTCAAATTTTAAGTGGTCATACTAGCTGATCAAATCTGGTTTCAAGTCAAACTTGCATTCTCAAGAGTATGGCCTCATGAAAGATGTCTATGGGTTTTCCAACGTCTAAAGTTAGCAAATAGGGCCGAAAATGTATTATGGTCAATGATAGACTGCATCATATTCCATCAAAAATATTCATTTGCAACTACGGTGACATATTCAACTACAGTGAAATATTCATTTTCAACTACGGCTTCAACTACGGTTCAACACCAAGCCATTACTGCGGCTTCGTTCGATAGCACTGAACACCAGCCTCCAATATTACCTGCCGTCGAACGTCACAAATGTTAGGTCACATTGAAGTCAAATACAGAAAGCTGGCTATGCGCAGCGTCACAGTCCATTCACAGAACCGCTCCATCATCATCTGTCGCTGCAGACCCTATGATAAATTCTGAATTTTTCGGCAAGTATTATACGGGAATTACTGGTTTCGGCGGATGTTCCTATGTTCCCGACCAGACAACCGATGAAAATCAGAGCCGGCCGCTCATAGACCAGCGAATGACAAGTGATAATCTAGTGGATGATTTTACATAGGGAAGGAATCACTATCCTATAGAAGGTTTGCCATACAGAATTGCGCTGAGTGCGCTCACTTACTGGAGAGGAACTTCCATTCCATGCACGTACGTTTATGCGTAAAATAGTTGATGGATTAATTAATGACGGTAAGTTTATGATTTTAATCAATGGATCTTGCTGCAGTCTTTTCAGTGTAGTCTGCTTACCGGGCTATCAGTGACACAATAGCAGGGAGCTCAGTGAGTCTTGAGCAGACTGTATCAGTAGAACAGTAACCATAGGCAAGTAATAAATTATATCTTCTTGATTTATTTTTGCATGATTAAGCTTTTGTTACAGTTAGTAGGAGAGCTGGCAAGAAGAATCGATCATAAAAATTTGTATATGATGATTGTTCGAAGTCCAGTTTGGGATGAGAATTTATGCATCAATACGAGTAAAATGGTTTTACCATCAATTTAGTATAACATGACTTAAAAAAAGAACTGAGGGAACGATTTTTTTCGCAAGCAATACTAAATGAGAAATAAATTTGCCGAAATAATAGTGCAGAAACCATCTACGGAGTATGACAAACGAAAGTGCATAAGTTCAACTTGGCTAATAATGTCGTTTCTCTATGTTGCGTTCCAAATTATTCAGGCAGGGTATAGAGGTATAGGGTATAAATATTCAGGCAGGGTATAAATATTCAGAGTGTAAATATTTAGGCAGTTAGAGCTGCTAAAAACCCTCTTCCCGCTATGCCAAGAACAATGGCCGGACTCCGGTCAAAGAAAATTAAAGATCCAGGGTCCGGATGAGCTGGAGAGATTGGCTTCCGCGCCGTACTGAAGAGCCGACAGCTCGAGGAAGCTTCCAATATAGAGCTCACGAACTGCGCCTCGACATGTTAACATGGAACGCCATGGCTACTATAAGAACATCGGCTTCTTGGTTGCTATTTACGGTCATGGCAGGCTTCCTGGTTGCTATTTACGGTCATGGCAGGCTTTTGGGTTGCTATTTACGGTCATGGCAGGCTTCTTGGTTGATTTACGATCAAGGCGGGCTTCTTGGTTGCTATCTACGATCATGGCAGGCTTCTTGGTTGCTATTTAAGCTAGGTCATGGCAGGCTTCTTGATTGTTATTTAAGGTCATGGCAGGCTTCTTGGTTGCTATTTATGATCATAGGAGGCTTCTTGGTTGCTATTTACGGTCATGGCAGGCTTCCTGGTTTTTACGATCGTGGGAGGCTTCTTGGCTGCTATTTACGATCAAGGCAGGCTTCTTGGCTGCTATTTACGATCAAGGCAGGCTTCTTGGCTGCTATTTACGATCATGGCAGGCTTCTTGGTTGCTATTTACGATCATGGGAGGCTTCTTATTTGCTATTTACGATCATGGGAGGCTTCTTATTCTGTCTCTTATACACATCTAGATGTGTATAAGAGACAGACTGAAAGGTTTACNTTACGATCATGGGAGGCTTCTTGGCTGCTATTTACGATTATGGCAGGCTTCTTGGCTGCTTTTTACGATTATGGCAGGCTTCTTGGTTGCTATTTACGGTCATGGCAGGCTTCTTAATTGGTTGCTATTTACGATCATGGCAGGCTTCTTGGTTGCTATTTACGGTCAAGGGAGGCTTTTTGGTTGCCATTTACGATCATGGCAGGCTTCTTGGATACCATAAATAATAATTTCCTGACAACTTATGAGCTACTTAGACTAATCAGACGTTCTTCCGCTTACTTAGATGCAGAATCAATGAATATGTGTTTTTTTGCACTAGTGCCTCCGTACTGGGCGCTTGGAAATAACGTGTCGCTATGAGACTTGAAAGGATCAACTGTGGTTAAAGAAACCAACAAGAATAATTCAGGTCTTATAAGGCAAACCTTACAAAGAAACAATTGAGATTCTAAAGCGGGATTCGTGCCACCGACATGCGGAACGCACACATGTTGATATAGCCGATGCCTCATGTATGAATGAAAGACTTCAGAAAGTAGCTATAGCTATGCAGCGGTACATGTTTGGACTAGACGTGTCTCCAACCTCACTCACCTGGCAGCTATAAGGAGTCAATTAAGTGGTTTGTAAACTCCTGGAACTAAGACATGAACATTACAACAAGAATCGGCTGCTGGCCAGACGTTTTCAATTCTTGAACACCGACATTACCATACTATCCACTACACTATACTATACTAAACTTATTTCATTTGAACGGATAAAGAACGTTCCTAATATTAGGAAAAAGAAATCCTGTTCTGCAATTCGATTTTTAATTTGAGACCTTAATAAACTAACGGGTATCCGAGAAACGATTTTCCATAAATGTGCAAAAATAATGAACGATTTCTGTTCAGTGTGATGAAGAACGGATATATAAGAACTTAAAATCATAACCAACAGTTTATTATGCAACATTGAGCGGCCACCATCGACTGCTCCTAATTTTCAATTAGGGAAGAACCAGTAAAGGCCTGCACAGAAGGAACGGCTGGGGTCATCATATCGAGCACGGAAGCAGCCCGGGGATCGAACCTGTGATTAAGGAAATGAAGTATCGACCAGAGCCAGGACTGCCCGGCCAGACCCCTAGACTGTGTGCGAGACCGGCTACTTGCAGGCCAATACAAAGGAAATAGCGCTAAGTAAAGCGTCGGCCGCGCGCACGGGCTAAAGACGTCTTAATGGACGACCATACTTGCGGAGCCGTATGTTTGCTAATCATTAGGCGATCATTTAGAATTTCACTTATTTTTAGTGTAACTTGGTTTTTCTAGGGAATGATGCTACTTAAGGCGTCACCACGCGCCAGGTAATTCCATTTCTAGGAAAGTTTTGACTATTTATAGTCTGTAACAATTGAAATTTTCGAATAATCCTGCAAAAGTTTTTTTAACAGTAATGTAAACTAATTCCGACAGCTGATTATGAGATACGGTGACTCATATGAGGATTTGGTTCCTAATTCTTGCCTGTGGGTGAACAGAATATAAGATAACTGCTAATGACAACACATTTCATAAATCCAAACTTTAGCCAAAATAAAAGGAAAACCATTTCATGGTCGATACAAGACAAACACCGCTTTAAAATAAATACAAACAACAAGCAGTGAATGTTAATTAGCTGAAGGCGATACAGTAGTGAAAAATCGCGTTAGTGGTTAGGCTAATATCGTGCACGGTAACCGAGTAAAATTTTATGTACTAAAAGTGAATAAAATTTTGTGGACTGAAAGTGAGTGAATGCTGTAGGCAATACTAAGTTAAATAAGGTGGACAATTACCCAGTAAAAACTATACTGGAATTGAAATAAAAACGAAGTCCTGCCGTCGACGAAATTGAGCCGCGCGAAACAAACGACAATTGGCAAAGATAATGAACTTGAACTAGCTATTAGTTATTGCAAATAAATATGAGCGATCATGTGAAAGGCTAAATAAAATGATTCTCATGAGATGGGCTTTTTCGGATGTACTTATCCAAAACTAGCTAAAATTACATGCGAAACATTAGAATATTCAATAATATTACATGAATTTGCTAATCGAACAGCTATAGTGTAATCAAACGTGTTGAGAAATCTAAGAGTCATTAGTCATTGCATGTAGAAACATGATCTTACGACGATCAATGTGGCCACTGCAACATATTTTCGAAAACAGATCACGTTTCATTTAGCTTGAAATTTAATTAAATTTAAAAGGATAGAGACTGCCGGCCTGCTTCTAATTTCAGAACGATTATCATAATACTGATAATTCTAGAAATTCTATGTCCATGTAAATATTCGCCTAATATTCATGATCGCATTGCATGTCAAGCAGTTTTCGCTACAGTTATCAAGAAGCCTGGTAAGTCTTCTGTGTTTTTCAGGATTGCGATGTCCAGCGCTGCATTTCAGCTGCAGGGGATCAGCTCCGTTCGAGTACATTATATTTTCTTGAAATTCTGCTTCAATTTCCCAAAACAAGTATTGCAAATATATCTTGATCGATGACAATTTTATCCAACATAAAGAAATGCACGAATAAATGATGTAAAGCAGTCTACGTTCTCTGTGAGAGTCAATCGTTATGATCATTAGGCTGTCTCGGCAGCAAGCAATTCCATAGAATTTATCCAAATCGGTGCTTGCAGTTTTCAGTTCCGCCGCTGAAAATAATTCGCGAGGTAACTTGCATACGTTACCGCCAATTGCTGGTACTGGCGTAACGCTGAAATTATTGCCTGCCAGTAATTGAATGGTGAGGAGGCTATGCAAAAAAAAAATGTTCGGCTCAATTTAGGAACTGATTTTGAATCCTGGCTGACATTACATGGGATAATAGCGCAAGGCAGTAATTTGACAGCGCCGCACCTTTTGATGAGAGTTGAGCATTGTGAAGTAGCAGCTTGGATTGATCATTCATTTAGTTGCTGTTGAACAACATTGATCATTTAAGCTCGGTTAGTCGGTGGGAAATTTACAGCTGGACTTTTATCAACAGATATACCTCAGTATATATGCAGTGGAAAATAGAGAAAGTTCAGAAAGATACCAAGTGGCTAATGAGCGAGATATCTATTTTGACAATACTAATAAAGTGCACAATATACAACAGACGTATAGTTCTTTCAATTGCTATTCACGCAATATTCCGCGGTAACTTTCTTACAAAAATATCTTGAAGTAAATTGCTTAATATCGTCTCATTAATTTTATACTGCATAGCGCAAGTTTGTGTTATCCTGACATCAAATTCGCTCTACTGAATTCCACATTACAAGAGAAATGAGTTACGTGAAACTCAGTTCACACTTTAATGACATAAAATAATTTAATTAAATAATTTATATAATGTATTCATTACTACATAAATTTTAGGTAAGAATAACATTGTAGACCGAGAATGAATTCATCGCTATGAACGTTGCATAATTAAAGGCTACAGCTGCGTAATTTCACGGCCAACTGAAATTCCTGCCACGGTAAAAGGGACGTGGCAGATGGCAACACGCCTGACGTCGCATCATCATGGTGATTATTCACCACGATGATTATTCATAATAATGATTATCCATCATTGCGATTATTCATCACGATAATTATTTATCACGATGATTATTCATAACAATGATTATTCATCACGATGATTATTCATCACGATTATTATTCATCGCGATGATTATTCATAACAATGATTATTCATCACGATGATTATTCATTACGATGATTATTCATCACGATGATTATTCATCACGATGATTATTCATCACGATGATTATTCATCACGATGATTATTCATCACGTTGATTATTCATCACGATGATTATTCATCACAGTAATTAGGCATCACGGTGATGAGTTCAGAACATGGACATAAGAGTACCTAATTCGATATGGTGAGTGGCTAGCTGCTGCTTAATAGAGGTGATTCCGAGATAACAGGCGCGTAATTGGCGGAAACAGCGTGCGTATTCAAATACCGGATTTACTCCAGCATTATTATACGCAATCTAGATAAAATGAGAGCAATTTGCCTGAGTCGCAGAAGGAACAACGGAAGTACGTGAGCCAACGCCTATGCTTACGCTCCCATATAAACGTGATCGGGGCTTCGGTAGAACAATAATTTATCGATTGCTTTTCATAAATAATATAAACTAGTAAGCTTGTCAGTGGCCATATAATTGATTTTCAAGATAATTGTTTACAACTATATAGTTTTTTCACAACCCACCGTAATAAAAATAACAAGAATTAGGATTTTGAAGGTAGAAGTGTAAACATGTTACTAGGATAACGAAAAAATTGTAACGAAAAAAATAAATTTTGAAGTACCCAGGCAAACCCATTATTAATTAATAATATTGCTAATAAAATCTATTCGAGCCAAAGATGGTGTCGAAAGTGTGGGGTGAGTTTGGTAAAGTGTGGCATTTTTTCATTAAACAAAGTAATCAAGTAATTTTCCAAAATTTTCTTTCTAAGAAGGTAATAGTAAGTAGGGAAGTATCCCTACTTTGTGTAAATGGTAAATGTACGTATAACTATTGCTTACTCACGTATTACTTAGAAGTATTACTAATGCCATTAGAAAAGTATTAATACATTTTTACTGAAATTA
Organism: Hyalella azteca; assembly: GCF_000764305.2. Taxonomy (NCBI): domain Eukaryota; kingdom Metazoa; phylum Arthropoda; class Malacostraca; order Amphipoda; family Hyalellidae; genus Hyalella; species Hyalella azteca. The sequence goes on from NW_025944327.1 coordinate 409,928, forward strand.
AAATTTATATGCATTTCAATACAGCAATCAATTTCAATTGTTCTAGTGTGATAGAGTTTTTGCGGAATTCTTATCAAGTTGATACTATTAAATAAGATATCGGACTCAATCAACTAACAGCAACGAATAATACATTACGTGAATTGCAAGGATGAGGTAAATATGTTTAGCAATGCAAGCGTGTTAACGGAAATGTTAACAAGCACAGAACTTGACACATAAATGACTTAAACTTCATATTAAATATCTATACTAAACTTATTCAGGAATGTTTAATCTTTTAAATTTTTGATGCATTTGTTTCCTGTCATTCATGCGCATACATGAGAAAATACACATCGTTAGTGGATTTTGGAACAATGTAATCTCAAATGGCTTAAGTCATTCTATTCTTGTAGGTTAAAGTTGATTAGGAACACTGTTGGGGAATTGTTCATTATGTGGGTGTAGTGAAATGAATGAATTGAACAAATTTCATCAATGAATTTGGCTCGTTCGAATTAAATAATTTATTCCCACTCATGTAAAAGAAATTTTATAGTGGATGTTGTTAATGCGATAATAATTGTTATGAACGTCAAGGGGTGTTTCAGTAACTTACTAGGAATGCTTTCCCAGTAATTTTCTGCTCTACTTCATAGAAATAAGATAAGACTTCGATGAAAAAAATTTTAATGAAAACTTATTCTTTAGGGACGTAAAATAATATTATTATCAATAATGTCATATGAGGTAAGGGTAGGGCGAGGGGTTTGGAAGAGGGGCCAGGACGAGGGGTCAGGTGAGGATGAGGGGTCAGGTGAGGACGAGGGGTCAGGTGAGGACGAGGGGTCAGGTGAGGACGAGGGGTCAGGTGAGAACGAGGGGTCAGGTGAGGACGAGAGGTCAGGACGAGGGGTCAGGACGAGGGGTCAGGTGACGACGAGGGGTCAGGTGACGACGAGGGGCTGATGAGGACGAGGGGTCAGGACGAGGGGTCAGGTGAGGGTGAGGGGTCAGGTCACGTGGTCCTAACAAGCTCATATCTACAGGCTGCCATGACTTGCAATTTTCGAGGCCCCGACGTGTGATCTCATCATTAGCACAGCTTTTTTTTACCCGTCCTACTTTTTCATCGCTACTTTTTGTTCAGTGGCAGGCAAGTCAGGGTGGAAAGCCAGGTATTTTTCAATTAATTTTTTCATCCATACCCACAAATTAGCCTAAATTGCAGACAGCCGATGCACTAGTTTTCTGATTCTAATATAATTTTATTTTATTTGGTAATGTATTTATTAACTAGGTGAAGACTTAGGTTATCACAACATACCAGTGTTAGGAACTGTTATTTTATTGTTTCTTTTAAAATAGTAAACAATAGAAGCTGGCGTTATTTTTGGTCATCGGAAAAGAAATTCTCAAAGGGGGAATTTTGAGTTAGTTAGTGTTAGTGAGAGTTTCTTCAGCGAAATTCTATTTAATTTTATTGGATGCCAAAGTATTAAAGGAATTATAAATTTAGCTTAATCTTTAACGAGCTAATGAGTCAAAACATAAAATACCAAGTTTAATGCAACTTGCGATAGTCAATGAGTTTTTTCGATATTCTTCAGACGAAAACACGCGTGAGTGTGATTTTAAATCAGTACTATTATCAAATTCTGCGTACAATGACAGCTTCTGCGTCAAAAACATCGTAAGCATAATCGTGTCCTGGTTGAACGTTGACATTAGACAAGACCAACCACTTATTATGCTGAAGCCAGACTTAGATATCCTGCCAAACATACGCAGGATATTCCTCCACTTGTGCAGCGTTTGACGGACATAGCAAGGAATAAAACATGGGGCATGTCCAGGCGAATGACAGCTCAATAGAGGGTGGTCATATTACAGCCAAATGGACGGGCGAGTTTCCCTCAGAACCTTGAAGTAACATCTAGAAATCGACAAAGATCAATAACGGCTAAAATACTGGCCGTTGATCAGCATGAAGTTTTGTTCTGTTAGTGTATAGGCGAAGTGTGGTATCATGGGAGTTATAAAACTTGCACAAAATATCGTTGCCGAAAACGACAAGGTGTGACATTACTATATTTAAGATTTGCCTGCTTGTAATACTATCGCTGCATGGATGGTGAACTAATATGCCAGTGATTCATTCATGGATGGTTAACTAATATGCCCGTCTCATAGATAAATGTCATAAAACGCGTTGAAAATAACTGTACAAAAAATTCAGTCAATATTATGTAAGAGTTATGGAATCATATAGATCCTACGCCATTACATTTCTAATGTCAACAATACAACAGCCGTATACGTGATCGGAAAAAGTCTAACAGAACTCTACACGCTCAGGGCAGGAAACGAAATGAAAAATATCGTGTTCCAGTAAATCCTTACACAAGATAGAAGTAAAATACTATGTAATCTTTCGGTGATATGGAATCCTATGAACCTTACAATCTTGACAATATTCGAAAAGCCCCGGACCCATTATAGTATTCGAGGCTAACTAATGCGGACTGCATCGCAATTAGGAGACGTGGTCCATCATGGGCACGCAATTCTTACATATATGGTTCGTTTTTGCGTTGTATTTGAATCTTGATGAAAGTGGATCAGAGTTATAACTCCAACCTCTGCTGCGCCACCGGCGAGAAACATTCATGTCATAATAAAATAGTTTACTGGAAGAAAAAGATCGACCTATCTCAGGACGACGCCATGATAGGTACACAATAATTTTCAGAAATCTTTCTCAACGGAAACAGATATTCATGGTTGCATTAGCGGAAACGTCAGCGTACAAGATTCGTTGTTCATCGTAAATTGCAGCTATAATTATTGCATTACCGGAAGCTTGCCGCTAGTCTGGCAATAATGTTCACTTGTGTGCAAGATGTGTGGTTTAATTTAGGATGGCGACAGAATCATTTGACATGGGATGTTGATGGCCGCATTATTCTGTAGTCCAGAATGCGGTGCGCATTCTCGTTGTCACAGAAAATAGGCTCGCTGTGTTCATGGATTTTCAGCACGCGGGTGGATGGGAAATCGAGTTCTGCTCAGAAAAAAATAATAACGGTTCTTACTTGCGTCGTGAACTCGAGATTTATCTTCAGTTATTAACGGGGTCTTTGTGAAACTGGACTTCAATAGCAAACGATATTTTATAATCACTTAATTAATCACAATACGTGTGATTGCTTCTGAAGGAAATTTCTAGAGTTCAAAATTTCAAATGAACACGTAAAATTAGAACGTCTGTCTTCAAATGACTGGGTACCGTCACGTCACCGTACACCCATCGTCCAGCCCCATGTTTACTCACCTTTACCCATTGTTAACCTCACTGTTCACCCACCGTCCACCACACTGTTCACCCACCGTCTACCCCACTGTTAACCTCACTGTTAATCCCACTGTTAACCCCACTGTTCACCCACCGTCCACCCCACCGTCCACCCACCGTCCCCCGCCGTCCATTAAAGTCCACGTGGCGACCCCAGGTCCCCCGTTTAGCAGTCCCCGCGGGTGCGGTGGTCGCTATTGATTAGCAGGACTGCGGCGCTAATCAATTGACTTCAACAGATGCGCGGAGGTGCAATTCAACGGGGTCGTTATCAGGGGCTCATTACCGTATTTAAATGGAGAGCAATATATCAACGTTGTCATCATCTAAGATTGATGATTAATGTATATATTCCCGTATTAATAACAAATCAATTCATCAAAATTATAGATAAGTTTTACAATAAGTGTCGCATGGGGCACGAGTTTGTAGTTAATGTTCTTGCACGTTCATTATATGTATATCAAAGAGTTATAAACCAAAGAAGAGCTTTCTTTATCTATGTGTTAGTGTTATTTTATGATGTTGATTTGTTCTTGATAACGTGACAATAAATTTTGGAAGACATATTATTTCATATTCAATTATTGAGTGTACAAAGAAAAAAAACTCTTCATTTAAATACAAAATTGTTCACAAAGGAACGATATCGAAAGCTCCGAGGCGGACCATACATGTTCGTAAAATAACACATATACGTATTCTCTACAGATAATACAAGCGAGAAAAGGCTTGTTGTAGAACGATCAACATATCACAAATCACAGATAAATAAGGGACAGCCAAGCATTGGCCATTCAATGGCCGCCAATATTTCTCGAAGGGTTTACAAAAAGGAAGGCGCGTCAGCCATCTTGGCGCATGAATACCGAGGGCCGCGGAGGAAGATTTGCATGAGGGAAGCTGCGACCATACAACCGAGGGGAAAAATGGCGTCAGCCTCGCATTGTGTGGGAAACATTCAAGTGCTGGCAAACGAAAAAATACGAATACAATCAGAGACATATGAGAAAACTATCAACTGTTGTGCGAACGAAACAATAAGAATATACATTTGTACAATTGAATTTTGTAATGAAAACTTCGAATCCATTACAGAATCTAAAACACTCACAAAAAAGTGTTAATATTTTAATATTTGATACGATCATTATTATGAGAGAAATAATAAAGAATAACATGTACTTTTTAACGTTGATATTCTTTAATCCGTCTATTTTTAATCAGGGCACCGTGACATAAAGCAATGCTTATGAATAAATATTTTATTCGTAATTACTCAAAATATTGTCAGAAAATCATAAAATTATTATTGATATGTCGACAAACATAAGTAGAGCATCATGCATTGAAAAATAACCGCTATGTTGAAAAATCAGCGACGGAGCTTACATTTCGATCTAAAAAACACATTTTATGATTAACACAAATTCCTTACATCATCCGATATATAATCACCATTGCCAAAATCGTCGCTTTGGAAGTTGTAACTACAAATGGAGTCGAACGCAGCAACATTTATACCCTAAATTAGATTAGTTGATTATTATTGATTGGCAATAGTAAATAATCACCGTTGATTCTTTACTAGTGTCAGTAGGAAACGATTAATAAGTTGCTAATAACCATAAAAAATGTTAAGAGCATCAGCGAGTCTACAAATTTATTCAGCAATGGATGTTGTGAACGCAACATTTTGTCTTATATAGGATAGCAGCTTAATTCTGTGGTCTTACGAAACCTTTTCGTTCATTCGTATACATATGTCAGCTGCGGCGTACAGACCGAACTTAAATCAGGAACGAATTTTGGTGAGCTTAGTTCTCGTGTTTAAATATTTCTCTGTTTAGAAAGTTATTGTAATTTACTTGAATATTTTCGAATATTGTTTATAAATTCAGTAACATTTTTTCTTTGAATAAATTTTGCATTTGTACCGGTTTCTTTGCAGAAACCGTATCTTCTGGGAACATAAAGCACAAATGAACCCATGGATGCACGCGTATTCAATTTGACCTGCCATAGATAACAGTTGCACTGAAAAGTACGAAATAATAGCCCGCAACAGTGGATTTTCGTTATATGAAGCTAAGAGTTTACGTTGATACACGCAAGCTCGCAGATCAGTACTCTTATAATGGAACTGAATCATAATATCTATAATTATACCTATAAGTAGACTGCATACGTTAAACTAAACTTGCTGATCAATCCTAAATTAAGTGATAGTTGTCAAACCTCGAGCTACCGAAATGAGAATAAAAAATTTGTTTATTCAAATACATCATTTCATTACCAGGAATCCTGTACGATATCTGGTAGCAATTGAATGATTTCATTTAGTTGATATTATCAAGAAAAATAATTATGGGAATATTAATGCTGAAATGCACTCATAATATTTAGGCATCGAGTTAAGAAAATGGGTTGTCCCCGATAAATTATTGCTTATTTTTTTCACTTATGAGATACATGCAGCGTGTTATAAAAAGTTCGGAATTATATATATCGAAAGTGTTTGATGAGAATCTCCGTCTGTAGGGCATGGCATAGTGAGTCGATGAATCCTTACGCAACCTCCCAGTATTAATGAACCGATATTAGAAAAAGATAAATCCATGATGGATGGAGCTTCGATACAGAGCTCGTCCAAAAAACCTGTTATCGGGGCATCAGGCCGGGGATATCGACGCACTGAACCAATAACAAATCAAAGAAGAATCATGGTCTCCAATTGATTGGCCGGCAATTTCGGGACTATGATTTTCAATAAGGGAAATTAAGTGGTGAAAGGCTTTTATGATTACCGACTACTGGCCATGGGTGGCCAACGATGAACGCCGATAATGGGAAACTCAAACATTCATAATTTCAGCTTGATGACTTATCATACGAGTTCGTAGCAAGTGATTCTCAATCTAAAGCTAAATAAAATTGATGATTGCTCGATAATCGGCTCATGAGTAGGCAACGATAATCCATCGATAATTTTAATCACAGATTGGAATACGTGAAAGCTTTAAGACACACTGCAGAAACGATAAAGATTTAAAACAGGAACTTTTATGCAAAAGAAAAGTATGGGAGGTTTTGTGCATGTTATGACTCAGATTATGGGAATCATTGGCCGGCATGAAGGAGTAGTCCTAAATAAGCATCGCAGCGATATATTTTCGTCGAATTGACAGTAAAATGAGATGTAAGTAAGACATTTAGTACTTTTTTTACGAGATTACTGAAGCGATAATCTTCCGATGCATCGGAAAAGAATAGAAAACTAAGACATATAATGAATGTCAAATATGTTATGAGCATACCTAACCGATTTTTTGAACTTAAAAGAAACACAGGAAACAAAGTTTCTAAATTAAACAAGAGGATAATAGTAAATGAATGAAATTTATTGTTCAAGTAGAGAAAAATGACCAAAATATACAAGGCAACCGACGGAAAATTAAATAGAAGTTAATTGACGGCAAAAATATCATGAGAAAAATCCACGGCCTATTTTTATGATGCAGTCAACTCAAAACTCGCTCTAATTGAAGTGTGGAACACTCAGGACGCTACAGCCCGCTACTGCGTATGTCACAGCCTGCTACAACGTATGCCACAGCCCGATACAACGTATGCCACAGCCCGATACAACGTATGCCACAGCCCGCTACTGCGTATGCCACAGCCCGCTACAACGTATGCCACAGCCCGCTACTGCGTATGCCACAGCCCGCTACTGCGTATGCCACAGCCCGCTACTACGTATGCCACAGCCCACTACTGCGTATGCCACAGCTCGCTACAACGTATGCCACAGCCCACTACTGCGTATGCCACAGCCCGCTACTGCTTATGCCACAGCCCGCTACTACGTATGCCACAGCCCACTACTGCGCATGCCACAGCCAACTACTGCGCATGTCACAGCCCACTACTGCGTATGCCACAGCCCACTACTGCGTATGCCACAGCCTACTACTGCGTATGCCACACCCCACTACTGAAGATGGCACAGCCCGCAACTGTATATGCCACAGCCCACTACTACGTATGCCACAGCCCACTACTGCGCATGCCACAGCCCGCTACTGCGCATGCCACTACCCACTACTGCGTATGCCACAGCCCACTACTACGTATGCCACAGCCCACTACTGCGCATGCCACAGCCCGCTACTACGTATGCCACAGCCCACTACTGCGTATAGCACAGCCCGCTACTACGTATGCCACAGCCCACTGCTGTGTATGCCACAGCCCGCTACTGTATATGCCACAGCCCACTACTGCGCATGCCACAGCCCACTACTGCTACTAACGCCACAGCAGCCACTGTGGCGTCTTTAACGTTAAAGCTGAGCGCAGGTTTACGCGAGATTTGCTACTCCAGCAACTCCATTCTGGTCTAGCGGAGCAAAGGCTAAAGTAATAATTACGCAGAGGCCAAAAGATCCCATAAGATCAAAAGTACAACGAATACAAAGGTCAAAATTCTAGAGTCTGACAAAAATGTTATTCAGATCTTAAATGACCGTTTAATATTTAGAATTTTACTCGATCCTTTAAAAAGGGATTCTTCTCGGTTCTCTCGTCAATTTTGAGGACGAAATTAATTATTAATTCAACGAAATATTAGGTGCATCAGGCAAAAAACTAATTTGATTCCTATATAGTTGTATTAGGAAAAAAGACTTTAGATGTTGACGTAATTCAGCAGGAGCTTATTACCCACTTGTAACTTAGCTGCAGCAAAGCAAACTTCAAGTTTTGGCGCCATAAAACTTTGAACACAGCGAGAAAAACGAACCTGAACTTTTATAACCAGACATTTCCAATCAATAGAAATATTGTTTCCTAATTATTTCGGAATAAACAAAACAAAATTTATTCTACCAGCCGGTTAATTTAATTGCCCGAGCATCCACATTGTTTCATTTGGTAATCGTGGATGGAAGCTTGAATTTTCTAGAAGGGCCATACATCTGCCCGATCCTATTGGTAAAGATTCTCAATACTTCAAACTCGACAGTTTATAAACTAGTAGTTTATAGTCTTAGCTTTGAACAGATCCCCATATAGACTGTTCGCTTGGATGTTTCATGCAATTTTAGCTACCTTAACTCAAACCCACGATTTATTCTGCTGACTCGTGCGAAGAAACTGCTTCTTTTCAGGAAGAGTTTATCGCTGAATAATCCATTGTTTACCTTGTTCTCACATTTTGTAAGTAAATAAATTTAATTATTTTCGCAGAGTATAAACTAAAACAACTAATAAAAATATGCAATGATAAAATATATCAACACACGTTTTATCAATGTGATACCAAAAGGAACATAAATGTCATTGATAGTTAGACTATTAGAGCATCAGGGAATGTCCTAATTTTCATCAACCCCACACGTGAAATTCTTAAATTTTCTCCAGCTTCACACAAAAGCTGTCAGGTTTCACTGTCAGTTGCTGTTTTTTCGTCAGCCGCGGCCGGCGAGAGCGCTAGTTCGAGCTGTCATTAGTTCAGTAAAACGGTCGCAGACGAGCGCTGTTCACGGCGTCAATTCCTGACTTTGGCGTCGTAATCGGGAGCTTTCAAAAAACATTTCGATTTTCGAAAGATTTTTTGCAAACTTTCTGCTACAGTCACGGGCCAAAGGCGGGCTGCATGTACACCCAGAGAAATGAGTGATACTTTGTCTTAATAGCGAAGAACTTATTGCACTTGTCTTTGTCATCCTGACCCATTATAGTGTGCTGCTATTTGTACCATACGACCCATTTAATTTTTTTATTTTATTGTCACCACGACTTATTTGTACGAGGAATGAGTTGAAAATTGAAACTGGACTAGAGGATGTAGCCCAGCCAAAGAGTGAAGAATTGGAAATGTGTAAATTGATGTCGTGATATTGTTTTTCAGATATATTTTATTCTGGCATACATGCATATTTTTCTCGACGAAAAATAATTGAGATGTTAAAGAAGTAGCTATACAAAATACAAATTAATTATTTGCAACTGAATGTGATTAAATAATTGCATCAATAGAATTAATCAGTAACATTAATCGATTCTTAGATTCAAAGAAACGCCTGAAAGAAGCAAATAAAAATACAGTCGCAAATGAAAAGTGACAATTCGGTTTAACTTCGACGAAGTGCCTCAGTTGAAAATCGATGTCGGTGAAGCCTGATTAGAAGAATATGCCTGAGAAACTTAAAAGCATAATGGCATATATTATAATAGCATTCCCAGTGAAGTTGCCGTCGAAAATAAGGAGATTATTTTCATCAAAGATTGACGTTGAAATGCAAGCAGTCAATGTGAAGAATAGCCCCTGCACTGATGGCAGGGCAGCACCTGCACTGATGGCAGGGCAGCACCTATCCTGATGGCAGGCAGCACCTGCACTGATGGCAGGGCAGCACCTGCACTGATGGCAGGGCAGCACCTGCACTAATGGCAGGGTAGCACTTCTACTGATGGCAGGGCAGCACCTGCACTGATGGCAGGGCAGCACCTGCACTGATGGCAGGGCAGCACCTGCACTGATGGCAGGGCAGCACCTGTCCTGATGGCAGGGCAGCACCTGCACTGATGGCAGGGCAGCACCTCTCCTGATGGCAGGGCAGCACCTGCACTGATGGCAGGGCAGCACCTGTCATGATGGCAGGACAGCACCTGTCATGATGGCAGGACAGCACCTGCACTGATGGCAGGGCAGCACCTGTCCTGATGGCAGACATCATCGCGTGCCGTGGCACCGCAATGAAGGCGATCGTTCTTATCGCTATATCGGCCGCACTTGAAGAGGCCAAGAAAACTACCAACTGGCACGACACTTTGCGGCTTAACTCTACGTGTGTGTGTCATTGGCCATTATTTTTCTTGGTGAAGTGCCAAAGTTTGCGTTGCGTAAAATTTCCGATCAACCATTTTCCAACTCGAGTTATGTTAGCTAAAATTCTTAACCATATTCAAGTTTCTTGCTACAACGCATCACTGTAACTTCATCATCATGGATGAAACTCCTAAACTTTTCAATAGCTTAAGAATTTTAACAACACAAACTGAAGAAGAAATATTTGGCGCTACACAGTCAGCCACACACAACCCAGCAGGCAATGTAAGGTTGAATCAGCGTTGAAACAACAAAACTCACGGCGTTGAATATTAGTTAGAATGAGAATGGAAGCAACGTCATTTTTTCAACGTCGTACATTTCGACGTTGTTTCAACGTTGAAATAGCGTAAAATTCTGACTTTAAAATCGTATATAAATATATATTCGCGAACATATACCGTCAGATGTCAATGCGATTTCAACGTTGAAACTAAAGTCGAAATGAAGGACGTTGAAAAAAATGACGTTGCTTCAACTTTTATTCTAAACTAATATTCAACGTTATTTCAACGTCGTGAGTTTTGTTGTTTCAACGTTAATTCAACGTAACATTGCCTGCTGGTAACGTACGTATCGACGCGACCGAAAATGGACTGTCCGTGACCCTAAATGAAGTGAGCCTCCTAGCAAATGACGTTGAAACGACGTTGATTACGAAATTATTCCGTTGAAATAACGTTTAATCAACGTGATTTTAACGTCGAATGTCTGTTGGTGAAGAATATAACAGTCATCGCACGCAGAACTGTATTTAGATAGCGATATCGCCTGGATATTCCGAGAAGCTTTGAACGCAAAACTACTCGATGGCTTAAGTTTACTTCACATTTTCGTGCTTCAACAATTTTGAGTAACTATTTGGGACTCTTGGCACTTGACACTGTAATGTACAGAACGCGCACTATACCGTAATGTGTGCACATAAATATTCAGTAATAAAAATTAAATAGTGATATAAACTAGACGGTGACTGAACACTTGGCGTTGCTCTCTTCTCCAACTATGACTTCTTCATAGTCTAACCGTGCAGCGTATGCATAATCTAACCGTGCAGCGTATGCACAGTCTAACCGTGCAGCGTATGCACAGTCTAACCGTGCAGCGTATGCACAATCTAACCGTGCAGTGTATGCACAGTCTAACCGTGCACCATATGCACAATCTAACCGTGCAGCGTATGCATAATCTAACCGTGCAGCGTATGCGCAGTCTAACCGTGCATCTAACCGTGCACCGTATGCACAATCTAACCGTGCACCGTATGCACAGTCTAACCGTGCATTGTATGCACAATCTAACCGTTAAGTTTACCGACGTACAGTTCGTAATGCATCACTGAATAGAGCGGAGTTTATGGGGTATTGTAGTGTTGACAACAAGACTGGGTCACGCATCACTGCCATCACACACGACACTTGAATTACATGCATTTTCCTATGCATGAAAAGTATCTGGGCATGGAAATTGACATGAAAAATAAAAATTACTGTTCCTAATGAGTCAGCGTGGACCTGAACATCAAAGTTTTGTGTAATTTTTGAACAATTTGTCTCATATGATGAATGCATCACAAGGCGTTTGAATAAATAACTATCAATATTAAAATTTAATACGTATAATGCGAACACAAATTTTGTTCCGTGTTCCTTAATTTGGGTGTAATAAAATTACGGGCAGCTTGACCAAAATTTGTCCGCAAGTTTATTAGCCTAAATCGGCTAGTTGCAGTTGAGTTGTCAGTCATAAATTTGTATGATCATTTAATAATTACTAAATTGTTCTTATTATAAAATTATAATCTATTAGTGCACTCTGCCGTTGAAAAAAGGATTAATGAAATGCAGTGTAGCTTATTGTATGCAGTAGCATCAAAGTAAAAATTATATAAGCTTATTTAGCAATTATAATAATTGTGAAATGTTATACGCGGCTCCCGAAGATTTCGCGTGAGCATATCATTTACATACGTTTTGAAGTGAGACTTCTTAAAAGAACTTACGAAATGACTATAACTAAGCAAGCTTTAGTTTTGAACGAAGGACATTCCTCTAGCATAAAAAAATTAGATCAGTGCTCACTGCAGTGAGTGACAGAGAGCACATTTTATCGTCCGTCTTGACGTGAAGTCAGGGACGGACGGACGGACATGACGAGCACAACAGCGCGTTTTTTTCCATAAATGAGAAAATGCGCTAAAAACTTTCCAGAGTAAAAGACTTAGGCGGTATTTTTTCGTTGATACATTCATTTTGCTAAGTTTGTCAGCCAATTTAGTAACAACTCAAGTTCAGCCAAAGCTTAGCATTGATTATGTTTTATTTTGGCCACGAAAAATCACACAATATTTACATCGATTGGCGCATTTTTTATAGATTATTACTAACAAATGTCATCATATGTTCTGCCAAATAATAAAAAAAGTAAATTGATATCCAATAAGTGAACTGGACACTAATATTTAATTTCTTGGATTATTCAAACAAGAATTCGAATTCGTTCCTGTAAAGCAGAATATATTCGAGTTGCCTGATAATTTGAATAAAAATAATCTAACATAACATAATATTTAATTACGCTGTTTTTAATTTACTTCAATTTAATTAATATGAATAATCTCTATAGCGCACAGCACAGCCTCCTTATTTAATCTTCGTCGTAGAAAATCAATTTTTAATTAAGTAAATACATGAAACTAAAATAAGTAAAGCCAAAAAACACTGAGTATCATGAAAATAAATCCATCAGACACTCAATCACAATCCAATTCATTATCGAGGTTGGATTGCGGGTGTCACTAACATTTTGGCCACTAATATCCCGGAGGTGGTTTTCAATAGGGATGAGACATGCAAGACGCTTTATTTATCACCTCACTTCGTGGCTAATTTTATTAATGAACGCACGCATGAATGAGTTCGCCTCATGGCATGCGTCTCGAGTTATGAATGGATCGCGTGTAGCGAACACATGGTCTTCGTAGTACGCGTAATGACAGCTGTATATATAGCTGCTCGAGTGCACGCTGGCATGCATGATCTTCGGTGCACGGAATATCGCATGCACGCACCGCTGCCGTGCACGAATTGCCACGCACTTCTCCCAATCTTAACGCCCACAATTCGTAAAAAATTATCAAGTCAACACGCAGCCTGGGCCGGTGCAGGCGATCAGTAGGCAGTGAAGATTTGGTGGTTGTGGTATGCATTGGTTGGCTGGAATTAATTTTCATAAATAAGTGCATGTAGGAGTTTTGTAATCATCGTGTCTAAAAAATGAAGTCTTAGATAAGAAGAAAATTTAATAAGTCTTACCTAAATTTAGTTAGTCTTAGTTAGTCGTACTTCATTTCATATTATAAGTTGGAGGAAGTTGTGGTTGTCACTTCAACAGAAGCAAATGCCAGCAGTTTTTAATCGCATCGACGGTAATATTTCATTTACAAAATATTCATCCGTTATTTTGTTTAAATTTCTAATAACGTAAAGAAAAGTTTAAGTCGGATAGAAACCACCGGTATTTACTAGTCAATCGACAATGATGTACATAAATAACGAACTAGGTTTGCGTACTGCAACTGCGAGTGACAGATTCATGGTGAAGTATGATGACCATGAGCAGTAGCTGTGAGCAGGAGGTTCATGGTGAAGTGTGATGACCATGAGCAGTAGCTGTGAGCAGGAGGTCATGGTGAAGTGTGATGACCATGAGCAGTAGCTGTGAGCAGGAGGTCATGGTGAAGTGTGATGACCATGAAATATAGATTAGTGCTAACCATGCGGTAATTAGTGAAGGCTTCAGTTGTGAAGTGAAACGATCAGATGACATTGTGATCACAAATACTCCAGTGAATGATAGTGATGTTTAATAATGTTGAGCAACAGATTAAAAGCATCATGTTTTAATTATTTTAGCAATTAATAAATTGGTAAAATTGAATTATACATTTATTATTCATCTGAATGATAAATTTTGTAGTATTTAGAACTTTAGTAGAAAATTTTCAATACGAGATTACAGTAAGAAATTTTATTCTAAAATGGCATAATATATGGAGGAACATATAGACCTACTGATTGCTATAAGCAATACTGCATCTCAAATGTTTGATCACAACAATCCTGCCGCAATCAAACTAATACTAATCATCAAATACTAATCAAACTAATCATACTAATCATTAAAACTACCCATGATCCTACTTGTATGAAATTTCCGAGCCACGCATGTCATGCCACATAACATGCACGCATGACGCCATGCACATAATGTAAAGCACGTCATGCGCACGCGCGTGTCGCATGGAGCCGTACGTGATGCGCGTGCTTGGAGCGTAAGTTGCGTGCAGGAATGCCAGAGTTCGTGCAGCGATGCGAGGTTTCATGCGTGCGGCCAAGCACGAATAATTCGTCAAAAGGAAGTCGTAAAAATATTTAAAATTTGAGCAACATATTTCATTCACGGCAATTGAACACAAGCAGAACAGTAGGAGAACATCCGGGAAATTGCGCAAAAAATTGCGCAATAAAGTGCAAAAAGTTCGATTATCATCACAGAATGATGAGATAATTAGTCGATAAAAAACTATAATGATATCAAAATCCAACGTTAATCACTGAATATTCTATAACTATATCGTCCAGGTAAAAATACGTACAAAATATATGTTATAAAAATTGCAACTCTCCACGCATGCAGACCGTAGAGAGCGAATTTGTGATCGATTCTGCACCAACATAACTTTTGTCGATGCCGAGCAGAGAATTAATTGTAAAGCTGAATCTGTTTCAAGGATCGAGGACACGACGACACATGAAAAGTCCAGAAATGTGTTTCAGATATTGAATGGCTGCAGAAATTATTATTAATAAATTGACTCGAGACAGTTGAAAAATTGTACAGCGAGTGTTATATTTCGATAAAAATGATGCTTAAAATCATTCAAATTGATACGAAATATTCATTATGCGCTCAGATACAGCTCCAAAATTGTAAAGTCAGTGTCATATTACGACGAAAATAATGTATAAAATCATTTCAATGAATTCGAAATATTCATTATGCGCTACAAATGAGAATTTCAAACAGACAATATTTACGCATCGCATCGAAGTTTCATCACATAACTTCAGACAATAAATTCTGGAAAGATGAGCCTACTGCCCCAAATCCTTCAGAATTACTCTAAAAATATCACAAACCTGCACTTGGATCTTAAAAATCTTCTTTTAAAAAGCCCACAATATCCGAAGAATGGTACACTAGCGCGGCAAAATACTACAGACAGTCGAAGTAAACCCTGCTTTGAAAACCGCTGATTTCCGTGTTGAGGAGTAAGAACGATTGCTGGTATTTTTCCGGCCCAGAAGGATCCTTCTGAAAGCACTTTTGCAGGGCATAAAACTGTTCAAAAATACTATAGAACAAGCGTAAAATATACTTAGGAAAAAGTTTTAGGTATCTTCAAGAGATAAAGAAAAGTTATTGAAAATATATTACGTAGCACGATACTTCACAGGCCGCAAAAATGTCAAGAATTGTGGTAATAAATATTAAATGCTTGACGTGGGTTAGAAACGTTTACTTTCGAACGATCCACTGTCGTAAATGGAAATCCTGTGGAATTACTAACCATGTTATTATTCGGATAAATTCCAAATTAATTCATTTTGCCAGGACAATACAAAAACTGATACTAAAAAAATCATCATAGATGAAAAAGCAGATATGTTTGTTACCGGAAATTCATGACAAAAGAACGATTACGATGCAAAAAAATGGGATAATTTTGAAATAAGATTAACGACTGAAATGTGTCTATTCATATTGAATTCAAATTTCACTTCCTGATATACAAATGAATCCCGGAGCAATTTTATATCTTGTAAAATGTAAGAAATGGATTGAAAAAAATGCATGATTTACGAAGCCTTCTAAAAATTGTTAAAGGAGAGAGCAGAAATTGAAAGCCAGATTTCAAATTTAGTAGAAACTGAACTAACCGCTAGCATGCAATGCGCCACAAACGCCTATCTGAGTTTTATTGAACGATCGTTGTTATGAACGCGATCAATGCTCCTGAATTTCTCTTATTATTATATGTAGCAGGTAGCTTGTCACTAGCATTGTGCTCAACAATATTTCAATTCGCCATGAAACCCAATTTATATAAAAGAAAACAAGAAGTCTGAAAATAAACTTGGAATTATTCTGTGAAAAACGCCAGTTTGACAGCGACTTCTTCGAGCAGTAAAATCAGAAAATGTTTGAACTGCCTAAAATAAAGTCACTACAATTTCAACTCATCAAAACAAACTTTAAATTCAATTATTTACATATAATTATTACTATCTCGGTTCTCGAAATACACGAATTTCAATTTCAAGTACAAATCCGCATGAAAATCGTGCGAACGTTGAATGAATAAATGACCGATACAGTTTAAAGATTGGTTTCTGTGTCCCGATTGTTGGTTTTGGGAAGGTCAACCACGAGAACAAGTTCCTACTTAGGACGTCTTGCCGCTTATATTTTTTGAAGAAATAATTAACAGACACGAGTTTTACTGCACATAACCTTTGCCTAGGAAATGTCAGGCCGAGAAAAGGTGTGAAGTCATGAGTGCAAGTTACGATGTGTGTTGTATGTGGGGTTGTATGAACACACAGGGACAACACACTCAGACCGGTACAGTATTGCATTGCTGCACAGCTATACACTATCTTTTTTTTCATGCATAAAATATGATCTCTTATTGTTATCTCCTACCATACCTAAGATATATGAAGACCAAATTTAACGAGAAGTAATGCGTGAAAAACTTGAAATCTCCCGCAGCTTTGAAGTTCAATTACTCATGAAGTATCGAAAATTAAATTGATTTATTAATTGATTTGTTATAAATTTTAATTTTTGATCATTGATTTTTTTATATTTTTTGATATTGCTTTTTTCCTAATATATATTTGAAGTAATTCATCCTAATTAAGGAGTGATATCGGCTGAATTTTTTTCCAAATGTACAGCTTGGCGTTGACGTATTGAAACCTGAACTACACGCTCATCTCTCGCTTAATAAATTTAGTTTTTTATAGCATAAATAAATATCTGATTTTACGGGACCGATTTTTTTCTCTTATATGATTTTTCTCTGTCTTATTTGCATCTTATATTACGAATAAATAGTTTAAGATAGAAATTTTGCATATTATTGAAATGTAGAATTTGCGTTCCATATAATTTATCGAGCAGTAAACTCCTGAGGAGCGAGAGCCTGCGCGGCGATGGCGTGACTGAACGCCATCTGGGGGCGCCGCGGCGGCCACGTGGGGCCGCGGCCATCTGGCCTCACCCGGCCTGGGGCCCTGACCAGACTCTTATACAATAATTCAAGCACATAATTATATACGAGGCGATTAGAGCGACTCTTCTCTCAGAGGATAACAAACGCTAACTTGTCGCTTCACTGAAGCAAATGCATTTATCCAGACATGTTTTCTGGAGGTCATTATTTAATTACAGCGATGGTTATCCAGGTACAAGAAGCAGATCACTTTTACATTTCCAAAATTTGTTAATTTAGCAGAAGATCGTAGTATTTTATCCTGATCTTAATTCAAATCAATGAATAGTTTCGGTATCAGATGATATGCTGAGTTGTAATACGAGTGATTTTTTATATCGAGGTACATGGCCTAAACTGTAGTAATAAAGTGAGCAATGAACAGGCAAATCAACACCTACAGAACTTAAAATTTTAGGAGTTAACAAGCAGATTTATTGAAAAAAAAAATATTTTACCTTTCTAGAGAATGGCTTCCGCAATTTTCAATTGAGGATCTTAAGCTTGTCGGTTCTTCACCGTCGAATGTTATTTCTATCACCGTACATAACATTTAAATTATTCTTATTTAAAGTACCTAAACTTCAACTTTCTTCCTTTTATTTCATCTTCGTCTTTCATCACCTTACCCAACCTTATCTTTCATCACTTTACCCCACTTTATCTGTCATCTCCTTACCCAACTTTATCCTTCATCAACCCATCCCATCGATAGATCTTTGAAAATATATTCTTTATAGGGTACTATTTGAAAATATGAAAAATAAAAAATTTTTAATAACACCTTGACGTTATAATACTGCAAATCGAAGGCACGGCTTCGTTTAGAAACTGTACATTTTCGAGATGGCTTCTGACAAGAAAAAATGAAACCGAGTACCACTGAAAGGTTATATATAAAAGCATAGTATATTATTAAGTTTCTTGACGTACTTTCAACCTTCAGAAACTACGATTCCTACGAAATAAATGTATATGATAATTAATACTGTGGAACATTTCATACCACGATTTCAGCACTTATAACACTACCCTAATTTAAGGCCCGTTTCAAAAATGCAATGAACAGCAGAGAATTATTTTTGCAGTGACCAGGCTGTAATGAATGAGTGAATGAATGAATGATAAATAAATAAATAAATAAAATGTTCGTCAATATTGAATGCTAGAAATATTGACGAACGGAGTTCAGCCAGGGAATAATGTATGAGTTTGTGGTAGCTTACGTTTTTCTTCCGATCCAATTTGATACTAATATCGAGACTGATCTAAGGCAATAAGGAACTTGGCCGAATCATCGGCGGCCAAACACGATTTGTAATTTCTCGTTGATTTTAAATTAGGTAAGTTGAGCATAAATGACGAGGAACCCAATTGACATAAATTAAAATAATATAAACCGTTAAGTAAAAAAATTCGCTCATCGTCTAAAAAAGAAACATAAAAACATAAAAAACAAGTTCCATTCGACATAAAAACTATAATTCTTTAGATACTCAAACTTTCATTACAATTCAAATAGAAGGAATAAATGTAAATCACTCGTCACTGCTATCACAATTTTTTATTATTAACCATTGAGAAGTCATGCAAGAGAATATCTCGAGCGATCTAGAGCAGCACTAGAAAGCTGTCCGTTAAAGATCTGTCATTACCGAGACGTGAAGATATAGACCGACGTTATCTATAACGTACGTAGAGGGTTTAATGTGACGTACGAATATATATACGTACGGGAAACCTCTAAGCTGTTCACGCTTCGTAGGAACATCTCTCGCAGAGCTGTGTTATTATCTGAATTATTATCTGAATTATTATCTGAGTAAAAGAGATGAGATTTCCAGGCGAACGAGAGACAGTTATCCTTACTTTCGGACGCGCTTGAGGCTCACGCACACAGCTCCGTGTAATTGCGTGCTGCAGTGTATGTACTGCGTGTAATTGCGTGCTGCAGTGTATGTACTGCGTGTAATTGCGTGCTGCAGTGTATGTACTGCGTGTAATTGCGTACTACAGTGTGTGCACTGCGTGTAATTGCGTACTACAGTGTGTGCACTGCGTGTAATTGCGTGCTGCAGTGTATGTACTGCGTGTAATTACGTGCTGCAGTGTATGCACTGCGTGCAACTACGTGCTGCAGTGTGTGTACTGCGTGCAACTGCGTGCTGCAGTGTGTGTACTGCGTGCAACTGCGTGCTGCAGTGTGTGTACTGCGTGCAACTACGTGCTGCAGTGTATGCACTGCGTGTAATTGCGTGCTGCAGTGTATGCACTGCGTGTAATTGCGTGCTGCAGTGTATGCACTGCGTGCAATTGCGTGCTGCAGTGCATGCACTGCGTGCAATTGCGTGCTGCAGTGCATGCACTGCGTGTAATTGCGTGCATTCTTTGAGATACATCAAATAATCTTTTATATAATATAAGAAGCATCAGGCATTGCGATATTAAACGCTCCATGATTAAATTAATTAAAAGTCCTAGTCAATTTAAACATCCACAGTCAATTTAAACGTCCACAACACAGATTTAAACGTCCAATTAAACGTCCTAGTATCATATTATTCAATAATATAAGAAGCACCAGGTATAGCGATATTATTTTTATTAAGCGCACCAATTAAGTATTGCGGTATTTAGTAAAATACTTTAAAAATCACTGAACGGTTCACGGTTATTTCAAGTTGAAACTTCAGTGTTTATGAAAAAGTTCCGACTGGAAATTTCAAAAAGCTAAAGTCACCAAATACAACAAAAGCGATAGGCAGTAAGAACCAAAAGCAATCAATTTTACAAGGAATTAATGAAATTATTTTTAAAAATTGTAATCTTTAATCAAATTTTTACCGAGAAAAGATTAATTTTCAGAATACGATAGAAAAAATCTGACGTCGTTAATGCTTGAACGCGACACTTCGAGCGCGTGAAGTTCACGTAAATTTTTAGGTTCAACCTAAATATATATTATTTATTATTATAATATAGAATATAATATATACTATAGTATAGAATTATTATTTTCTTTTAGTAAAATAATAACTGTAAATTTCACTTACCAAGATGAACTAATCATATGCTCTGAACGTAAAAAAATATAATTCCAAATCATAACTTACAAATGAAATAATTTTAGTTTTCTATAGTCTTGATCAAAGTATCAAATGTTAAATAATACATGAAATAATACAAGGTACGTATATTATGCTGGGTAATACAGCATGATGAACTATTGGACTTACTAAACTGACAAAATTTGTACACTCGCAAATAACTGAGATGATAGAGTATGAAATGTGACAAGCATTGATGACTTATAAGATTCCGAAACTAAAAATAATTAAGGTCCACTTGGAATGATAATTAATATACCTATTAAAGTAATTAATAAATAATTAGAGGTAAATATTGATTTATTTACCTGTGATTTTAAATACTTATTAAAGTAATTATAAATAAGTAAATATAATTATTGATTTACTTACCTGTAGGAATAGCTCTCCGTCGAGCACGTGATGGTCGTAAGTGACAAGCTCTCTGTGACGGGACGGCGAGGGCTGCGGGGGGGAGGGGTGCGACGAGTCCCCAGTGTCGCCCTTATCGCCCCCGCCGCTGCTGGCAGCGATGAATGCTGGTGGCAACGAGAGATAAGGTTAAGAGGTGGCATGTGGTGGCAACGAGGGATAAGGTTAAGAGGTGGCATGTGGTGGCAACGAGGGATAAGGTATAACTAAACTAATCATAAAACTTTAATAAATATAAATAAGACCGCACGATTTTCAAGCACAAAATAACCCCACAATTTACAAAGCACAAATCTTGGACCACACAAATTACGCAGCAAAATGTGGCTGCTCAAAATCTGGACCACATCTAAAAACCCAGAAATGTATGGCAAAATAAATATAGTATTTACTAAATACCTTAGTGTTATTTTCAAATAAATTGCAACAATAATAAATTTATTAAGAACAAAATTTATTCAACACCTAAGTCACAGGAAAACACAGCTCATACACAACGCAATACATCGAACACAAGCACACCACACAACATACAGAAAAGTACTAACAACACTCTTACGCTTGACTGAACGATGCACATCACACACCACGCATCACACCATACATTGCATTGAACGTAAACGACAAACACATCACACACATCACATCACACAAAACACAACACACACAATTGCAGTAATGGACACTCTGGCTGATGAGTCGCGCGAGGCTACCCTCTAAATTCACCGCCGCTGTCGCTGCCTCTTTCTGGTCCTCTAGCCTGACACACAACCTGCACTACCGTGCACTACCATGCTGAGCGTAACCTGCACTACCGTGCACAACCATGCTGAGCNCTAGAAATCCAATTATAGTAAAATATGGTGCACCTCATGTTGGCTTCTAAAATCTTTTGACGTAAGAACTACCGACACATTCGTGGGTTTCTCATAAACTTTCAGCGTGGAAACCCTTGTGACATCAATAAATAATGTATTAAATTACAATTTCCAATAAATATTTATAATTCTGTATAAATAAAGGCTAAAATTGATACAAAGTTTTATATTACAATTTCCAATACCTATTTATAATTCTGTATAAACAAAAGCTCAAATTGATAAAACCAATGCTCATGGCATTTATCGCAGTTGAGCGCAGTTTAGGGCCAACTAGTCTATTTTATGGGGCAGTTAGCGACACCGCCGTATATAACAATAATTTGCCGCAGTATTGTTTTAATGACCGCCTAATGCACAAGATTATTTCTTCCACTGGTCTGGGTCGAAGAGGTCATTAAATGCTGCAAAATATGAAATAAACACAACATCGACCACGCGACCGAGGCAACGTTTGCAGATCCCATTATATGATTCCTATTCTATTAATTTACTAATGAACATAATCTGAGCTTTATTTTGTTGAATAATTTCGAAATCAGATGTCAAAATAAAGATGTATAGTGTATTCTATATAATATAGAATACATATGAAAAAATATCACACAAAAACTAAGATAATAATTTTTTCTGCCAGATGGAACATTTTTGAGTAACTCCAAACAACAAGAGTGCAACAACAGGAGTA
The DNA here is from genome assembly GCF_000764305.2 of Hyalella azteca. Classification (NCBI taxonomy): domain Eukaryota; kingdom Metazoa; phylum Arthropoda; class Malacostraca; order Amphipoda; family Hyalellidae; genus Hyalella; species Hyalella azteca. Next base: position 432,586 of record NW_025944327.1, read on the forward strand.
GATCAGATGTAAATAGCATCCAAAGTGCAGCAGCAACACCACAGCAGCTCCGCAGCAGCACAGCAGCAACACCACAGCAGCAAAGGAGGCGCAACCCAGCAGCAGCAGCAGCAGCAGCAGCAGCAGCAGCAGCACCGTTTAAGCAGCACCCAAGTATCACAGCAGTACCAAGACATCAGAGCAAAACAGCAAAAAACACCGCAATATAGCACCGCACCATACCCACACATCAGCGCCACAGCAGCACAGCAGTACTACAGCAGTAGCAGAGCACCACAGCAGTTGCAGAGCACCACAGCAGCAGCAGAGCAGCAGCAGCTCAGCACCACAGCAGCACAGCACCACAGCAGCAGCAGAGCACCACAGCAGTAGAGAGGCAGGCAGGGTGCAGGCAGCGCCTAAGGAGGGTCGTTACGAGCAGCACAGCCATTACGAATCGACCTCTCATCGCCGGACCACAGCAGCCACAGCAGCGGTGGCAGTGGCAGTAGCGGTGGCAGTGGAAGTAGCGGTGGCAGTTGTAGTAGCGACAGGGGCGGCAGCGTAGAAGTAGCCACAGTAGCGGTGGCAGTGGCAGCAGCGGTGGCAGCAGCGACAGAGGCGGTAGCGCAACAGCAGCCACAGCAGCTGTGGCAGCCATATATAGCGGTGACAGTGGCAGCAGCGGTGGCAGTGGCAGCAGTGTAGGAGAGCATCAACATCAAATGAAAGCTACCATTAAATGTCGCCCAACACTCACGCTAAGCCAGCAACTTTCTCGAGTTGTTTGTATTTCTTTTGTGTTCAATTTATTTCCAAAGGAGTTAATTAACTCTTCACAAGACCCATTTAAATGTGAATATCCACATATTAAATGCTTCCTAATCCTGCTGTGGTTAATAATAATTTCTCTGTATATGCCTCGATACGCGAACAATTTCGTCAATTCTTACGCAGGCTCTCACACAAGCCAATATTTAGGAGACAAAATAATATAAATAACAACGAAATTAGGGCAGAAATTATATTAAAAAAATTTTTTTCTCCTCAGATATTGTAGCGAATCGTATTAAAAAATAAGTAGTCATTAATAACAAAATGGCTGAAAAAAAAAACAAATAAACAGCTAGCAACGATGCAATGCATTAATGAACGCTAATTTATATAACGACAACAAGAGCACAATTAATGTAGTTAGCGAGCGAGCGATTTATCTATTATCTCTGCTATTTACATACGAGTTTTACACTTATGTATATTCTATGGTTCACCAGAGGAGAAGTTCGAACGTCACAGTGCTAGCAAAAATAAGCATTACTTAGTTTACTGACCAACTTTTCTTGTTATTATACTAGATGGGCACGTCAAGTAATAATTATACAAGATCGGTACAAATGGGCAAACGGCAGCGCATGATACTGAGCAGGAGCCGTGAGGGCAACAGTGAGGAGAGCAGCAGCAGCAGCAGCAGCGGCAGCAGCAGCAGCAGCAGTGAGGGGAGCAGCAGCAGCAGTGAGGGAAGCAGCAGCAGCAGCAGCAGCAGCAGTCGCGGCAGCAGCAGCAGTAGCAGCAGCGGCGGCAGCAGCAGTGAGGGGAGCAGCAGGCAGCAGCAAAAGTGAGGGGAGTAGAGGGGAGCGGAGGCCATTTTGTGGTTACCATGGCAACGCAGGTAAACAACAAAGCGGAGAGAAAGGGAGAGCGAGAGAAAGATCAGAGTCAAACGGAGAGATTAGGGAGAAGGATGGAGCGGTAAAAAGAGAGATTAAGGAGAGGAAATAAAAAGATCAGTTGTTAGCAATATTTATTACTATTTGATAATTATAGAAGCCGATTGCCCTGAGGTAAGATAATCGATTGTTAAGTGTAGGTTGATGCAGCAATCGGCACGCAATGATTGTCATTAAAATAATTGAATCTGACGAGTAATATAGCGCCGGGCAAAGCTTTCATTACTTTGACCATATGACATATAAATGTATAAGGCATATATATACATATTGAATCATATTTTAATTATGAAAAATATTTGATTCAAAACGAAGATTTTGATCGAATGATAAAACGAAGAATCAGTTGTAACCAGGAATGCATGAAATTTTGCCACTTTCAAGCGCAAAATCAAGAGCATGCGAAAAACTTGGCTACGTTCTTGAAATTTCCCCTTGTCTGAAACAAAAAAAAAACTGTGACCGATATTTATTTATTGATGTTCCGTCACGAAGATTCCCAGATCCTTTGCTCTTGCAAAATTATCGAAAGAAAATAATTGATTTTCAGAGCACTTTTGCTTAGTTTGTTAGCATATAAACTTAGATTTAACGATATTCGCCTTTTCCACAAAAATATCAACAGCCAATTTCGAACGTAACAATAATTAAAATTTAGTGCGAAAAGATTTAAATTATAACTCGATGAAATAAAAAAGTAAAAGTTACAATTAATGTTAACATTTGTTCAACAGCATGGATTCATGTAAACGCAAGCACTTTGAAAGTTTATGGTATGGTACATAAGGTTACAATAAATTAGTTAGACATGAACGTACGAATGCGTGGGCCCAAAAATGGTTCCCTCTCTTCCAAACACTCAAAAGAAGCGATCCCGGAGTACATGCTTCGAGGTTTTCAATCAGCAGTTGCATGTAGCTGCAAACACGTCTAATGTCTAAGTAACTACACGTAACGACCTAAGTGCACGTAACGACCCAAGAAAACATAGCGACCCAAGTACACGTAGCGACCAAAGTACAAATAGCGACCTAGGTACATATAGCGACCTAAGTACACGCCGTGACTCATGACCTTATGACCATATGATGAGTTCGGGACTTCCTAGTCCCCGGTCATGCTGATGCGCCGCCTTCGTCGTCCTCCGTCTCCGAGTCGTCGCTAGGCAGGTCACCCCGCCCTCGGGTCCCGGATGTAACGTAGGGCGTGTTCCGTCTATTAGCCCTCTTTTGGGCCAGCTGATGCAAGATGCTATTGCGTGTCACTTGCTGAGGGTAGTTTCCCTACACCGGACAATCTGAGATCAAGCTCAAACACACATCCGCAGTCGTCTCGTGAATGTCGCAAGTGTGAACTCCCCTATTCTTCACGAAGAGTCTGCACTCTTGCCACGGCTCAGTTATTAAATGAGGGGAATCTTGCACAGTTTCATCTTCCTTTCGTTCTAATATTTCTCTATTTTGGAGCTATCGCTTTCAAAGTTGGAAGCCAGGACGGTTATCGGTTTCCAAGTGTAAAATGTGATATACCTCTCTTCTTTCCAGAGACTAAAGTCCCTGGAGTTTCAGTCTTCTCCTGTAGGGTAGCTTCAGTTCCCTCATACCGCTGATCCTAGGCGTGAAGGCATGCTGGACTGATTCCAGTTTCCGCACCGCACCCGCCTTGAGTGGCGACCAAAGTTGGCAGCAATACTCCAGATTGGGAAGCACGAAGGCTCTGAAGAGTGAAATTGTTGGGCTACTTCTCTTGTTTGAAATGTCCGCCAGATCCACTCCACCCGTTTTACGTCTCACGCAACTATTTCATCGCAGTGGTTTTCGAACGGGGCTTCGGTGCTCATCAACACTTCCGAGATCTCGAAGTAGTTGCTTCTCCTCAATTTCTGTGCCATCTGATGCCAAGTAGCGATGTGGCATCCCGGCCTCTGTGCCGGCACTGAATCTCATTACTTCGAACTTGGTGCCGTTGAACTGCATATTATTCACTAGGGTCCAATCGTAGATTGTCGACAAGTCATCCTGTAACCTCTCGCAGTCTAGGACATCTGTGATCTTCATCAGCACTCTTGTATCGTCCGCAAATGACGATGTAGTTGCGTGGGTGAGTTCCGTGTCGATGTCGGCAATGTGGATGAGGAAGAGGATCGGTCCAAGCACTGAGCCCTGCGGAACTCCGCTTTTTACCTTCGCTTCTCTCGATTTCGAGTTTCCTATTGCAATAGCTTGTACTTTATCCACCCGAACAGGCTTCCTCCTACCCCCAAAAGCCTCAGCTTTCTAAAGAGCACCTCATGGTAAACTTTGTCAAAAGCTTTCGCAAAGTCTAGGTAAACCACGTCCACGCCAGCTCCCTCCTCCAGCTGAGCCACCAGGCGGTGATGGTGTTCCAAGAACTGTGACAGCAGGAACGATTTTTCGCCGGAAACCATTTTGTCCATCATTGTACAGTTCAGCCTCTTCCATATACTGAACAAGCCTCCTGGCCACTACCTTTTCAAAAGCCTTGATCACTTGTGAGGTCAAGGTCACAGGTCTAAGCGTATATAATGAAATACTGAGGGTTGTATATGATGATCTTAACTACTCGTTCCTCGGCAGCTAGTTCTTCCGTACTGTGAGATCCAAGCAACCTGCGTTCGACTTCTATGTGGATCTCTAATAGTCTCTGTCTCCTTAGATCGTCGGTCTCTCGGGACGCTGCGGATATTAGGGCGCATTTTTATCGGGGTATAACGCACACACACCTGTGCTAGTTTCTTACAGATCCTATAATAGCAGTAGTGTTCACGTGATTCCCTATATATTTACGCGTAGCGACCTAAGTGTTCGTACCGACCTAAGTACACGTAACAGCCCTAAGTATACTTTTCGTCTTAGGTGTACGTAGCGGTAAAAGTGCATGCAGAGGCCTAAGTACACTTAGCAGTGTGGTTTGGCGATCCGCCTATCGACGGCTTTGGAATGAAGGATAACGAAGGCGGCGCATCAGCGTGACCATGGACGAGATCGTTCTAAATTGACCTAAGGACTCCAGTGATGCCGCGAGCGATCAGGATTAAAATAATGTAAGGGCATATCATTTTTGGAAACACTGTTTACTGTTTGAGTATTATAAGTGGTGATAGTGATGTTGAAAGAGGATATGGTGGTATGGAAGGAAGGAGTTGTAAAATTATAGTAAAGAAAAGAGGTGATTAATGAGGTAATTACGGCACAGAACGAGGTTATAATAAGCATGGCGCGGCGCCGGTATGTCCGCTTAATGAAGACCTCGCATCGACCTCCGCTGCGTAGCTCTCTTCCCATGACTCGGCTCGTCGTCGACTCTCTTGGCTCCCCGGCTCTCTCAGCTCCTCGGCTCTTTCGGCTCTCACGGCTCTCACGGCTCTCACGGCTCTCACGGCTCTCACGGCTTTTACGGCTCTCTCGGCTATCTCGGCTCTCACGGCTCTCACGGCTCTCACGGCTCTCACGGCTCTCACGGCTTTTACGGCTCCCTCGGCTATCTCGGCTCTCACGGCTCTCACGGTTCCTCGACTCCTCGGCTCTCCAAGCTCATTGACACTTAACAATTCATCCCGTTGTATTACGGTACGCCATATTCAAAAGTACGATATGCATGACAAATAATTATGTAATTATTATGAATGATAATAATTATGAATGAAATGTACGAATGACGAATAATATGTTAAACTGGCTCTGACAAATTCTATAAAGTATTCACTATGAACAAATAAATTTATCTAGAAATTCAAAAAATATGACAGTACTCACTGCAGTGTGTGACAGAGAGCGCATTTTCTCGTCGACGAAAACGTTAAGTCAAGGACGGACAGACAGACAGATAGACGGACGGACAGACAGACGGACATGACGAGCACAATAGTGCATTTTTTCCAAAAATGAGAAAATGAGCTAAAAAGGTATTAATTCATTAAAGATAATTGATCATTCAGTTCTATTCGTTGTATTGAACTAATTAAATTCGATATTTTTATGCGGCTCCTGAGCTGCTCACGAGCTTAGTTCAATTCCTTGAACATGCAAATGATAGAAGTGAACATAGAATTCATGACATTAGCCACATACTTATTTATATTAAAAAGTTTAAAATACCAAATCTTATACACATGTCATGATTCTTCCTTAATGAATACAAAGACTGTACTTCAAGGTATTCATGTGCTTTCTTCACAAGCTTGGAGATTTAACTTTAAGGTTTTAAATTTAACTTTAACAACTTAAGATTAACTGATATTTAATTGTCTATTCATCGTGTTCCTAAAATTTGTTGGAAGGAAAGAATCACATGTTAATTTTTATCTGTCATTTCCACCTCAATGTACAAGTTTAGGGTACCTAGCTTTTGTGTATTCCAGAGGATTTTGACAAAATTAGACTGCTCAATAATATACGTATGGTCTTATTCAGCGTACACTAAGAATCATCAGTAAATGAATGTAAAATAAATATTGAAATAAGTGCACGTAAATTTGTCCAGTTGTTGTATGCAACTAATTGATAATTTCAGCTGATCTTAGCGCTGTAAAGGACATTGTGCCAAGTATAAGCAATTGCTCACTATGGCATGAGCCTACGCATTCTTGACGTTAACCCTGATTGTATAATTTTACAACGTTATAATTGTACCGAGTTTGGTACAAATGTACGTTTGAAATTCGACAAAGGGTTATGACGTGCAACTTCGCGCATGGATCTTTCGTTAGGTCATTCCAGTTGCCAACTTGCCAAGCTTATAAATGTTACGTCGAGATGACATTAAGTCCACGGATACTACACCGAACATTCAAGTTACATTAATCCCCCAAAGTTGACACTTGGGAGGGGAGCAATGTTGGGTCAACAAATGAATGTTTTTCCCAAGCTGCTGCAATTAAGATAGAAATACGATTGAAGGAATGCATGCTACACGAAAGTACTAGAATGTATGCAGTGTTGAGAAAGTATGAAGAATTGGCAAGCAAAACTACTATCAGAACTCACAGGCTGAGGTGCATAACAGATTTGTAGGAAAAATGTTCGAAGTCATTGAATACTTTTTCAACTCAGTAATTAGGAACTCGTTTTATTGCAGAATAACCTCAACAATGTTCATGGCATAGCATAGCATAGCAAAAAGTAGCATAGAGTCAAACGATGAGACAAGCGGCGGCGAAAAAAAGTTCGTGGCTTTGTGAGTCATGAACTCGGTTCAATTTTATAGGTTGAATTACACAGTTTTTCTAAGGTAATAAATGAAGTTTGACTTGAGCAACCATGAAATGAAATATTCACGTATTAATTTTATGGCGATGTCGACGAGTTCAGCCCACAAGTAAGATTAATTTTCCGAGTTCTCCATAAAAAAATATTCGCACTGGAAAATATGAAGCAACGCAAATAAAGTGAGTTGAAAACTTCTATAAGAATTTAAAATTTGTAAGAAATCAATTTTCTAGATAACAAAGACAAGAATTCAACAGAAAGGAGCTATAAAGAAGGAATGAATAATAAATGAAAAAGTAAAAAATGATTGAACGAATAAATAATCCATGCAATTAACCGCGTGTTCCAAGAAAAATAAAAGTAACAATAACTAAACAATCCTCGAGACCAGAAGTGCAATACAGAACAATGAAGTATTAACTGAAAGTTAAGGTATGGCGTTCATTGGCGACCGTCCACACACACCATCACTCAACGTCGCTGAATTGAAGAGATCAAGTGCGGGATTTATCGACGGCGGCGACACCGCAGCGTGACATGCGGCCATGTGTCTTTGTCTTGTTAGTGCCACTGCTACTGCCATGCGATGCCACACCTGTGGCACTCCAGTCATATCTTGTGTACTTCTTGTAGGCAAGCTTTGAACTCCAGTTTTTCCATGTCTGGCACTCAATTTTTTGGGTTACACGGGGCTGGATTAGTTACTTGGCACTCCAATTTTTGGGGTTACACGGGCAATGTCTTGTGGACACGGGATTTGTTATGGAATTAAATAGTTCAGTAGACGCGGCGCAGTTATAAGTACCAGAAAGCTTTAAAAATTTGCGAAACGAAGCTCACTTAAAATAATTTCCCATCACGTTGCATACAACAATATTGTTTAACACAAATTAATAGCTATTGCACACAATTCCGTACATAAAGTATTCCTTTTTAGTAGCCCACATACAACCGCGCATAGCTGCAGAGCTTTCAGTTCTTAAAATTGGGAACTTCTGGAAATTAACAAACATTTTATCGTAAAAAAATACATTAATGAAAAAGTGACGATAATTAAGGTTAAAAATTCATAGCCGACGTTAGATGTTGGGGCGTTTGCAGATTGGCAATAAGAAATATTGAGATCGATGGTTGAGACACCAAGCGTCGTCGTGCCAGGCTAACATCAGGCATTAACAATTTACACGAGACACACAAAACAAAGCTCCGTATACCTCAAAACGTCATCAAGGCAAAGTGAGAAATTGTAGACCAGCGCAGTGTAGTTTATTGCCATGCACTTATATTGTGAGAGTTTGTTGAAAAAGCGAGGGTTGGACAAACTATAGCATTTAGGTTTCCGTTTTTCAACGGTTGATATTAGGATATTGATAAATGACGCTTTCATTGCAATATTGTCGATTGAAATTGTCACCGAAGATAATTTGGTTTCAACAAATGGATGATGTCTTAAGCAAAATAGGAAGCGGAATTCCGTGTGAAGTCCAAATCATCGAAATAAAAACCTAACATTTTGCGATAGAGGCTTTCATTTAAAAACGATCAATACCTACTGATAAAGGTAAAGTGCTGGAGATTTCACCAGATTATTTATTTGCAAAGACAGGAAGCTAATAGGCATTAATATCCCCAAGTTAAATCGATAGTGATTGCAACCTAGTCAAAAACCCAGTCTGTCTATGGCTACTTATAACCTACATACCTATGGCTATTGTTAGGGTAGAGGTTAGAAATGAAGGTTGCTCAGTACCTAATGATGACAAATGAGCTGCATTGGTGGCATGCTCGGGGCTGAAATTACAAGCTGGTTATCGAGAATGCGTGCCAAGGCTTCATTTGACAAGATGTCACGACATTCACGCCTACACACACGTGATAAGTGCTTCGTGACATGACAAATGCTGCTCAGTAACGCGTCTCGGTAACAAGCGGGCACTCTATAGTGACGCTCTCTGCTCAGTAACGCGTCTCGGTAACAAGCGCGTCTCGGTAACAACAAAAAATACGTCCATCACCACCACCCATCATCCCCCCAGTGAGGGAAAAGGGGGTCATGCAGCGGCTGTGGGGGCGAGCGGTGGGCGACGCGGGGGCGGCAGCGCCCTTCGTGTACACGGCGGGGGGCGGTAGGGGCGCCGCCCTCACCGTAACAACCACGTAACACTACCACCACCACCGCTTGACAAAAGGTTAACTCTCCCTCTGTCACCTCAACCCAAAACCACTGTCATCTAACCATCACCAGACCACCCATACAACCACCATTACTGCAAAACACTACCAAAACCATGACACCCTACACCCACACACCCCTCATAACCACCACTACCACCACCCTGTCTCTTATACACATCTAGATGTGTATAAGAGACAGGTNACGAGAGAACAGTTTAAGAGGTGGCATGTGGTGGCAACGAGGGATAAGGTTAAGAGGTGGCATGTTGTGGCAACGAGGGATAATGTATAACTAAATTAATCATAAAACTTTAATAAACATAATTAAGACCTCACAATTTTTAAGTACACAAAATAACCCCACAATTTACACAGCAAAAAACTTGGACCAACCAAATTACACTGCAAAATGTGGCTGCTCAAAATCGGGACCACATAAAAAAAGGGTAAGGCATGGCAAAATGAATATAGTGTTTACTTAGTACCTTAGAGTTGTTTCGAAAGAAATTAAAGCGATAATAAATGTATTGAAAACAAAATTTATTCAGCACCTAAGGCACAGAAAAACACAAGATACACAGTGCAATAAACCAAACATACAAATTGAACATGACTAAGCACCAGTAGCTCATACACTACGCAAAACATCGAAACACATGTACAAGCATAGAACACTTACAGAAAAGCACACACAACACTCCTAAGCTCGACCGAGCGATGCACATCACACACTACGCATCACACCATACATGCTTTGAACGACACACACCACACACACAAAACACATCACACACATCACATCACACAAAACACAACACACACAATTGCAGTAATGGACACTCTGGCTGATGAGCCGCGCGCTGCTAGCCTCTAAATTCACCGCCGCTGTCGCTGCCTCTTTCTGGTCCTCTAGCCTGGCACACAACCTGCTCTACCATGCACTACCATGCACTACCATGCACTACCGTGCACTACCATGCTGAGCGTAACCTGCACTACCGTGCACTACCATGCTGGTCTCTTATACACATCTAGATGTGTATAAGAGACAGGTATGCAAGATAAGGAGTGTATGCAAGAAAGAGTGTATGCAAGATAAGGAGTGTATGCAAGATAAGGAGTGTATGCAAGAAAGAGTGTATGCAAGATAAGGAGTATATCAAGATAAGAAGTGTATGCAAAATTATTGATCAGTTTAATAGTAACATGCCTGACCGGATTTCCAAAATCACCATTAAATGTCAGTAAATGATTTATAGCAGTAACATTTTAATCGTTGATTAAAATACGAAATTTAAATTACTGTAATACAGTTTCTGTGTATTCACACATTAGCATATTTTATTACTCTTTCAATTTAAACGCAATACATCCAAAACTACATCGTAAATACGAATATCCTAATTTTGTTGCAGTTGAATTGCGTGTTGAAGTTGAATTGCGTTTTGAAGCGTGACAATAATTCGAGCTGAATTGCTCTGTTTCAACTTCTTCCTAATGCAAGTAGAACGAAATTCGATATTTAGTTAATTTACCCACAATAACTATGTGCTTTTATAAAAGTTTTTATTATCTTCAATTCACTTTAGAAATGTTTTGTTTTCTCCTGAATCCCGGAAGATATCAATGGTTTCGCTGTCCGCAAAGACTTTATGTTATCTGTATTTAAAGAGCGTATCTAAAACGCGGATCCGGCGCACGCGCCACTCGCCGGAAGCTCCGCAAATGCGGCGAGCTTACCGACCATTAGTGAATCTTGGTAGATTCATCGGTGGCCAATACAAATGGGGTGTGCTTTCTTCCTATTTCAAATCTTGGTAGATTCATCGGTGGCCAATACAAATAGGGTGAGCTTTCTCATCATTTTTGAATCTTGGTAGATTCATCGGTGTCCAATTCTAATGGAGTGTGCATTCTTCCTAATTGTGAATCTTGGTAGATTCATCGGTGGCCAATACAAATGGGGTGAAATTTCCTACCATTTTAAAATCTTGGTAGATTCATCGGTGGCCAATACAAATGGGGTGAAATTTCCTACCATTTTTAAATCTTGGTAGATTCATCGGTGGCCAATAAAAATGGGGTGAACTTTCCTACCATTTTTAAATCTTGGTAGATTCATCGGTGGCCAATACAAATGGGGTGAACTTTCCTACCATTTTTAAATCTTGGTAGATTCATCGGTGGCCAATACAAATGGGGTGAACTTTCCTACCATTTTTTTAATCTTGGTAGATTCATCGGTGGCCAATCAACGGCTGGCCTTGAACACTTGTTCCGTCCAAGCCTTGAACACATGTTCACCCAAATAATTGCGAAGACGACCCTTTTAAAGGATTCGTTGATTAATTACGCATCTAACCTAAAGTTTGGTTACCGTCACAAAGAAAGAAACATCGGGGCTATGTGGTTAGCTTTCACTGGAGGTCGTTCAATTGACAAATTGATAAATTTAACAGTTAAATAGAATATGCAAGATTTGTTCAGACGACTATTAAAAATTCAGCACGCGATGAAATGGGCTCAGAAAAAATTATTTCAACGAAACACGCTGAATTTAATAAACTAATAGAAAATAAATAAAGCTCATATATTTAATATAAAAGCACGAGTGACTCATTAGTAAACACCGCTTTGGGATGAACAAAAAGCAAATCGAACCTAAATTGAAATATTAACGTTAGGCTGTGACCAGCTACTGGCCACCGATCATATACTTTGACGTACACAAGTTAGAAAGCAAAATATTATTATTGCATATTATTTGTATAATATTATTCAAGTATACGATAATTACATCACTTCAAAACTTAGATATGAATTGTTTTTTTTTCTGCGCTGGAATGCGTTACACAATTCAATGCATGAAGGACCAATAAATATAATGGATAATGGGAACCTAATACTTGTCCTAAATCGAATAAAAGAAGAGATCTTTCATTTGTATAAAATGAAAATAATTTTACCAACGCGCGAATAAGTTTGGTATTCAAGCAACGGATCAACGTTGGCATAAATGCATGGACTGGGAGCTCGCGTATGAGTATACAGGTCACTCTTTTATGCTAATTAAAATCACGTGTACTGAGTAACTTTTAAAGATCACTCTTGCATTCTGCATAAATTCAGAATTACAGAGTGATTTTTATTTTATTCATTATTTATTTTATTCATATTTAGCAGATCGGCCATGTGATCAACAGCAGTAATTTGTTATTTTTTATAACAATTTCTCATGAAATGAATAAAATATTTAGTCTTTTACATTTTAACTTTAAAAGTTGTAAATACAAATAAACTTTTGAAATTAATTGTATAAAAAATATCTGACCAAATTTATTTTAAATCGTCACATGAACGATTTCAAGCAATGCACTGGATTCTCCGTTTTGAAATTTCCTCTGAATGATCATAAATTAATTCCCGTGTTATCATCCCATTTCAAGCGATAAGCAACAATAAAACGAAGGTACGACGCAGTAAAAAAACTCCTAAAACAATTCTCGTACATTTTTAAAATACTTTGAGCGCACAACGCCTCAAGTCTGTAAGCATGCTCATTAAAACTCATTACCCAGCAAATAACCGATAAAAGAGCTTATATACACCAAAAAAATCTCCCAAAAAGTCACCATGCAAAATTTTTTTTCGGCATGCAAACTAATATAATTGACAAATATTTCCCTCTCCCCCTCAAAGAAAAAGCCTAAAATTAGTCTCTTTTCTGCGTGCATGATATGCCTCAATATAGTTAGTATACATCTGAATACAAAAAATCAAAACTATACCTTAATTCTTTCTTAGTTAATTAAAAAAAATTTATTTACCTAAATTTTACCTAATATTACCTAATCTTTACCTAATCTTACCTAATTTACCTAATTTTAGCTAAAAAAACACACCCCATGAAGAACGCCATGCACAAACGTTGCTGCGAGACGCGCCGAGACAGAATTCTTGAGTCATGCCTTGAGCGATCGCCGTCGACGCAAGACGATCTCTGACAGCCCAATTGTTGGGTCCAGCCGCGGCCGAGATGCCGGAGTCTCAAACTTATTATTTCGTTATTTTTTAGCATCTCTAGAAATCCAATTATAGTAAAATATGGTGCACCTCATGTTGGCTTCTAAAATCTTTTGACGTAAGAACTACCGACACATTCGTGGGTTTCTCATAATCGGCACGCAATGATTGTCATTAAAATAATTGAATCTGACGAGTAATATAGCGCCGGGCAAAGCTTTCATTACTTTGACCATATGACATATAAATGTATAAGGCATATATATACATATTGAATCATATTTTAATTATGAAAAATATTTGATTCAAAACGAAGATTTTGATCGAATGATAAAACGAAGAATCAGTTGCAAACATGAATGCATGAAATTTTGCCACTTTCGAGCACAAAATCCAGAGCATGCAAAAAACATGGCTACGTTCTTGGAATTTCCTTTGTCTGAAACAAAAAAAGCTGTGACCGATATTTATTTATTGATGTTACGTCACGACTTTTCTCAGATCCTTTACTCCCGCAAAATTCTTGAAGGAAAATGATCGATTTTCAGAGCACAGAATGAATTGATATTTCACAGAAATATCAACAGCCAATTTTGAACGTAAAAATAATTAAAATTGAGCGCGAAAATGTTTAAATTATAACTCGAAGGAATAAAAAAGTAAGTTACAATTGATGTTAATATTTGTTCAATAGCATGGACTCATATGAACGCAAGCACTTTGAAAGTTAACGGTACAATAGGTTATAATAAATTAGTTAGACGACATGAACCTACGAATGCGTGGGCCCCAAAATGGTTTCGTCTCATCCTAACATCCAAAAGAAACGCTACCGGAGTACAAGCTTCGAGGTGATATATACCTGTCTTATGTGATATACCTGTCTTATGTGATATACCTGTCTTATGTGATATACCTGCCTTTGCTCCCCAGAGAGTTAAGTCCCAGGCGTTTCAACCTCTCCAGTGGTCTAGCTTCAGTTCCCTCATACCGCTGTTCCTAGCCGTTAAGGTCTGCTGCATGGACTGACTCCAGTTTCCATACCGCACCCGTCTCGAGCGACGCCTAGAGCTGGCAGCAATGCTCAAGATTGGGAAGCACGAAGGCTTTGAAGAGTGTAATTGTTGGGCCACTTCTCTTGTTCGAAATGTCCGCCAGATCCACTCCACCCATTGTCCGTCTTACGCAACTATTTCATCGCTGTGGTCATCAAACGTGGCTTCGGTGCTCATCAACACTTACGAGATCTCGAACAAGTTGCTTCTCCTCAATTTTTGTGCCATCCGATGCCAAGTAGCAGTGAGGCATCCCGATCTCTGTGCCGGCACTGTATCTCTTTACTTCGAACTTGGTGCCGTTGAATTGCACATTATTCACTAGGGCCCAATCGTAGATTGTCGACAAGTCATCATGTAACCTCTCGCAGTCTAGGTCATCTGTGATCATCAGCACTCTTGTATCGTCCGCAAATGACGATGTATAGTTGCGTGGGTGAGTTCCGTGTCGATGTAGGCGATGCGGATAAGGAAGAGGTTCGGTCCAAGCACTGAGCCCTGCGCAACTCCGCTTTTCACCTTCGTTTCTCTCGATTTCGAGTTTCCGATTGCAACAGCTTGTACTTTATCTGTGAGGAAGTTGTGGATCCACCCTAACAGGCTTCCTCCTACCCCCAACAGCCTCAGCTTTCTAAAGAGCACCCCATGGTCAACTTTGTCAAAAGCTTTCTCAAAGTCTAAATAAACTACGTCCACGCCAGCTCCCTCCTCCAGCTGAGCCACCAGGCGGTGATGGTGTTCCAATAACTGTGACAGCAGGAACGATTTCGCCGGAAACCATCTTGTCCATTATTGTACAGTTCAGCCTCTTCCATATACTGAACAAGCCTCCTGGCCACATACCTTCTCAAAAACCTTGATCACCTGCGTGAGGTCAAGATCACAGGTCTGAGCGTATTTAATTTAATGTTTAGGGTTCTATCTGATGACCTCAACTACTCGTTCCTAGGCGGCTAGTTCTTCCGTTCTGTGAGAGCCAAGCAACCTGCGTTCGGCTTATTTGTGGAGCACTACTAGTCTTTGTCTCCTCAGATGCTGCGGAGTTTAGAGCCCGTTTTTATCGGGGTATAACGCACACACACAGCTGCGCTAGTAGTGTTTACGTGATTCCCTATAATGTACGCGTAGCGACCTAAGGGCTCGTAGCGGCCTAAGTACACGTAACGGCCCTAAGTACACGTATCGGCTTCGGTGCACGTAACGGTATAAGTGCATGCATGCAGAGGCCTAAGTACACGTAGCTGTGTGGTTTGGCGATCTGCCTATCGACGGCTTCGGGATGAAGGACAACGAAGGCGGCGCATCAGCATGGCCATGGACGAGAACATTCTAACTTGACATAAGGACTCCAGTTATGAAGCGAGCGACCAAGATAAGAATAATGTGAGGACATATCATTTTTGGAAACACTATTTGAGTATTATAAGTTGTGATAGTGATGTTGAAAGAGGATATGGTGGTATGGAAGGAAGGAGTTGTAAAATTATAGTAAAGAAAAGAGGTGATTAATGAGGTAATTATGGCACAGAACGAGGTTATAATAAGCATGGCGCAGCGCCGGTATGTCCGCTTAATGAAGACCTCGCATCGACCTCCGCTGCGTAGCTCTCTTCCCCTGACTCGGCTCGCTGTCGGCTCTTACGGTTCCTCGGCTCTCACGGTTCCTCGGCTCTCACGACTCTCACGACTCTCACGGCTCTCACGGCTCTCACGGCTCTCACGGCTCTCACGGCTCTCACGGCTCTCACGGCTCTCACGGCTCTCACGGCTCTCACGGCTCTCACGGTTCCTCGACTCCTCGGCTCTCCAAGCTCATTGACACTTAGCAATTCGTCCCGTTGTATTACGGTACGTCATATTCAAATCTGTGAGGAAGTTGTGGATCCACCCTAACAGGCTTCCTCCTACCCCCAACAGCCTCAGCTTTCTAAAGAGCACCCCATGGTCAACTTTGTCAAAAGCTTTCTCAAAGTCTAAATAAACTACGTCCACGCCAGCTCCCTCCTCCAGCTGAGCCACCAGGCGGTGATGGTGTTCCAATAACTGTGACAGCAGGAACGATTTCGCCGGAAACCATCTTGTCCATTATTGTACAGTTCAGCCTCTTCCATATACTGAACAAGCCTCCTGGCCACATACCTTCTCAAAAACCTTGATCACCTGCGTGAGGTCAAGATCACAGGTCTGAGCGTATTTAATTTAATGTTTAGGGTTCTATCTGATGACCTCAACTACTCGTTCCTAGGCGGCTAGTTCTTCCGTTCTGTGAGAGCCAAGCAACCTGCGTTCGGCTTATTTGTGGAGCACTACTAGTCTTTGTCTCCTCAGATGCTGCGGAGTTTAGAGCCCGTTTTTATCGGGGTATAACGCACACACACAGCTGCGCTAGTAGTGTTTACGTGATTCCCTATAATGTACGCGTAGCGACCTAAGGGCTCGTAGCGGCCTAAGTACACGTAACGGCCCTAAGTACACGTATCGGCTTCGGTGCACGTAACGGTATAAGTGCATGCATGCAGAGGCCTAAGTACACGTAGCTGTGTGGTTTGGCGATCTGCCTATCGACGGCTTCGGGATGAAGGACAACGAAGGCGGCGCATCAGCATGGCCATGGACGAGAACATTCTAACTTGACATAAGGACTCCAGTTATGAAGCGAGCGACCAAGATAAGAATAATGTGAGGACATATCATTTTTGGAAACACTATTTGAGTATTATAAGTTGTGATAGTGATGTTGAAAGAGGATATGGTGGTGCGGAAGGAGGGAGTTGTAAAATTATAGTAAAGAAAAGAGGTGATTAATGAGGTAATTATGGCACAGAACGAGGTTATAATAAGCATGGCGCAGCGCCGGTATGTCCGCTTAATGAAGACCTCGCATCGACCTCCGCTGCGTAGCTCTCTTCCCCTGACTCGGCTCGCTGTCGGCTCTTACGGTTCCTCGGCTCTCACGGTTCCTCGGCTCTCACGACTCTCACGACTCTCACGGCTCTCACGGCTCTCACGGCTCTCACGGCTCTCACGGCTCTCACGGCTCTCACGGCTCTCACGGCTCTCACGGCTCTCACGGCTCTCACGGTTCCTCGACTCCTCGGCTCTCCAAGCTCATTGACACTTAGCAATTCGTCCCGTTGTATTACGGTACGTCATATTCAAAAGTGCGATACGAATGACGAATAATTAGGTAATTATTATGAATGATAATAATTATGTACGAAAAGTATGAATGACGAATAATTATGTTAAACTGGCTCTGACAAATTCTATAAAAAAATTTACTATAAACAGACAAATTTATCTAGAAATTCAAAAAAAGGTACTAATTCATTAAAGATAATTGATCATTCAGTTTTATTCATTGTATTGAACTAATTAAATTCGGTATTTTCATGCGGGTCCTTGGCCGCTCACAAGGTTTGTTCAATTCCTTGAACATGAAATTGACAGAAGTGAACATAGAATTCATGGCATTTGCCTGCCACATACTTATTTATATTAAAAAAGTTAAAATACCAAATCTTATACTTATGTCATGATTCTTCCTTAATGAATACAAAGACTGTACTTCAAGGTATTCATGTGATTTTTTCACAAGCTTATAGGTTTTAACTTTAAGGTTTTAAATTTACCTTTAAAAACTTAAGATTGACTGATATTTAATTGTCTATTCACCGTGTTCCTGAAATTTGTTCGAAGGAAAGAATCACATGTTAATTTTTATCCGTCGTTTCCACTTCAATGTACAAGTTTATGGTACCCCGCTTTTGTGTATTCCAGAGGATTTTGACAAAATTAGACTACTGAATAATATACTTATTGTTTTATTCAGCGTACGCTAAGAATTATCAATAAATGAATATAAAATAAATATTGAAATAGGCGCACGTAAACGTAAATTTGTCCAGTTGTTGTATGCAAATAATTAAAAATTTCAGCTGATCTTAGCGCTATAAAGGACATTGTGCAAAGTATAAGCAATTGCTCACTACGGTATGAGGCTACGCATTCTTGACGTTACACATGTCAGATTGTATAATTTTACAACGTTATAATTGTACCGTGTTTGGTACAAATGTGCATTTGAAATCCGATAAAGGGTCAAGACGTGCAACTTTGTGCATGGATCTTTTGTTAGGCCATTCCAGTTCCAGTTGCCAACTTGCCAAGCTTATAAATGTTAAGTCGAGATGACATTAAGTCCACGGATACTACACCGAACATTCAAGTTACATTAATCGCCCAAAGTTGACAATTGGGAGTAATGTTGGGCCAACAAATGAATTTTTTTACCAAGCTGCGGCAATTAAGATAAAATTACGATCAAAGAAACGCATGCTGCACGAAAGTATGAGAATGTATGCAGTGTTGAGAAAGTATGAAGAATTGGCAAGCAAAATTACTACCTGAACCCACAGGCTGAGGTGAATAACAGATTTGTAAGAAAAATGTTTAAAGTCGATTGAATATCATATATCGCATAGCATAGCATAGCAAAAAGTAGCATAGAGGCAAACGATAAGAAAATCGGCCGCAAAAAAAAGTGCGTGGCATTGTGAGTCATGACCTCCGTTCAATTTTATAGAACAAATCATACAAGACAGTTTTTTAAGGAAATAAATGAAGTTTTACTTCAGCAACCATGAATTATTTTATTTTTATGTCGTATTATTTTTATGTCGACGTCGACGAGTCCAGGCCACAAGGAAGATTAATTTTCCGAGTTCTAACAAAAAAAGTAGTCGTAAGGGAAAATATGGTGTAGCGCAAATAAAGTGAGTTGAAAATTTTTACAAGAAATTGAATTTGTGAGAAATAAAGTTTCTAGATAAGAAAAGATAAAAATTCAACAGAAAAAATATGTATAAGACAAATTTAAAAAGGTTCATTAATAAACAAAAATGTAGGTAAGCGAAAAAAAAAGCGTACAATAAAAGCTGTAAAGAAGGAATCTAATAAATGAAGAAATAAAATATGATTGAACGAATAAATAATCCGCGCGAGTAACCGCGTGTTCCAAGAAAAATAAAAGTAACAATAACTAAACAGTCCTCGAGACCAGAAGTGCAATACAAAACAACAAAGTATTAACTGAAAGTTAAAGTGTGATGTTCATTGGCCACCGTCCACACACACCATCACTCAACGGCGCTGAATTGAAGAGATCAAGTGCGGGATTTATCGACGGCGGCGACAGCGCAGCGTGACATGCGGCCATGTGTCTTTGTCTTGTTAGTGCCACTGCTACTGCCATGCGATGCCACACCTGAGGCAATCTTGTTATATCTTGTGTACTTCTTGTAGGAAAGCTTTGAACTCCAGTTTTATCACGTCTGGCACTCCATTTTTTTCGGTACTCGGGGCTGGTTTAGTCACTTGGCCCTCCAATTTTTGGGGTTACACGGGCAATGTCTTGTGGACACGGGATTTGTTTAGGAATTAAATAGTTCAGTGGACACGGCGAAGTCATAAGTACAAGAAGGATTTAAAAGTTTGCGATACGAAGCTTACCAAAATAATTTTCCATTACGTTGCAAATAATAATATTGTTTAACGAAATTTAATAGCTATTGCACACAATTCCATACATAAAGTGTGAATTTTTAGTAGCCTATATAAAACCGCGCATAACTGCAGAGCTTTCAATTCTTAAAATTAGGAACTTCTGGAAACTAACAAACATTTTATCATGAAAAAATTCATTAATGAAAAAAGTGACCATAATTAAGGTTAAAAATTCATAGCCGACGTTAGATGTTGGGGCGTTTGCAGATTGGCAATAAGAAATATTGAGATCGATGGTTGAGACACCAAGCGAAGTCGTGCCAGGCATTAACAATTTACACGAGACACACAAAACAAAGCTCCGTATACCTCAAAACGTCATCAAGGCAAAGTGAGAAATTGTAGACCAGCGCAGTGTAGTTTATTGCCATGCACTTATACTGAGAGAGTTTGTTGAAAAAGCGAGGGTTGGACAAACTAGAATTTAGGTTTCCGTTTTTCAACGCGTGATATTAGGTTATTGATAAATGACGCTTTCATTGCAATATTCTCGATTAAAATTGCCACCGAAGATAAATTGTTTTCAACGAATAGATGATGTCTTAAGCAAAATAGGCAGCGGTATTTCGTGTGAAGTCAAATCATCAAAATAATGTCCTCACATTTTGCGATAGAGGCATTCATTTAAAAACGATCAATTGTGATAAAGGTAAAGTGCTGGAGATTTTGGCAGATTATTTATTTGCTAAGACAGGCAGCTAATAGACATTAATATCCCTAGTTGAATCGATAGTGATTGCAACCTAGTCAAAAACCCTGTCTGTCTATGGCTACTTATAACCTACATACCTTTGGCTATTGTTAGGGTAGAGGTTAGAAATGAAGGTTGCTCAGTACCTAATGATGACAAATGAGCTGCATTGGTGGCATGCTCGGGGCTGAAATTAAGTCTCGGTAACAAGCGGGCACTCTAGTGACGCTCTCTGCTCAGTAACGCGTCTCGGTAACAAGAAGTGTGACATGCAGTAACGTGTATCTGTGGTCTATAAAGACCTTGTATCTGAGACAGAGTGCATTCTCATTAGTTTATTTAATCATTCCATTCTCCGATGAGCAAAATCATTCATGATACAGATTTTATTTTTACGACTAAGGCTCGCTCCTCAGGTTATTTGGGTTAAAGTTCTATATTTTTAATTAAAGTGTAAATAAATTCGCGACGGTAAGTTCAGAATGACAAAATTTTATTAACTTGCATGCATCAATACGGTCAAATTCAATAGCGTTATGGGCAAAAAAAAAAATATTTTTCTCATAATTTCAGAATCATCTCAAACATATTCTAAGCTATCCATGATGAAGTAAACAATTGCAAATTTCCGTTGATTTTCGATTATACAAACACAATATACCATTAAGGGTAGTCGACAATCGGTCAAATGGTGGCCACACCATGCCCTGGCCTATATTTTATAGGTAGAGTAAAGTGACCAATATTTTATAAGTAAATATCGACTTCTGACACGCGTGGCCACCGAAGATCCGACCAATATTTTTAATTTATGGACTGCGTTTGATTAACAACGTCACAATGCAGGGCAAACGAATAATTATATGTTCGCTATAAACGATGCATCAGAGGCCTTTAATTCCGACGCCGTAAATCCCGCAGCAGGTGTTCACCGCGCTGTGTAAATATATCGCAATTAGTGGTTTGTGACCAGTAATGAATGCAAATCATTCACGACGTGCATTAACTAATTCTTTTTAGATTCCATTATGATGAGAGAGAATTTCCTACTGAAACATCTACAGACGTAAGTCATCTTTACCCATAGCAAAATGTTCAAAAATATAAATAATAAAAATAGTCCTCATGAAAACATTTACATTATTTTCGTTGATGACAAGAATTTCACAATATATGCTTTCATTCGTTACTGCTGAGTAAGTAATAACCCATCAGGCATCTTTAATAGGAATAACGTTGATCGAACTTTTGAACTTCCCTCCAACAAAATCAACTCGCAGTCAACGTCGTTTAAACGTCATTTGCCTGGAAGGAAAGATCGGATGATGAACAATTCATCTCCATTAGGACAAAGTGTCGCTCATCTCTCTGAGTGTATGTTCAGAAGTTCTGGCTTTCGCCTACTGACAAACGACGCGCGCAGCCTTGACCACTACTTACCTCGCGCTCTTCAAGCCTAGTGATTGAGATTGTTATAGTTTGAAAGCATGATTTACAAGCCTAGTGATTGAGATTGTTGGTTTAAAATCGTTATGCACAAGTCTTAAATCATGATTTACAAGCCTATTGATTAAGATTGTCAGTTTAAAATCGTGATTTACAAGCCAAGTGATTGAGATTGTTAGTTTGAAAGCGTGATTTACAAGCCTAGTGATTGAGATTGTTAGTTTAAATCGTGCATTACAAGCCTAGTGATAGGGATCGCTAGATTAATATCGTGATTTATAAGCCTGGTGATTGCGATTGTTGGTTTAAAATCGTTATGCATAAGTCAAGTGATTGCGATTGTTAGTTTAAAATCGTGATTTACAAGCCTAGTGATTGAGATTGTTAGTTTAAAATCGTTGTGCACAAGTCTTAAATCATGATTTACAAGCCTATTGATTAAGATTGTCAGTTTAAAATCGTGATTTACAAGCCAAGTGATTGAGATTGTTAGTTTAAAATCGTGATGTACAGGCCTAGGGATTGAGATTGTTAGTTTAAAATTGGGATTCACAATCCTAGTGATTGAGATTGCTAGTTCAAAATCTTGATTTACAAGCCTAGTGATTGAGATTGTAAGTTTAAAATCGTAATTTACAAGCCATTTGATTGAAATTGTTGGTTAAAAATCGTGATTCACAACCCAAGTTATTGAGACTGATTAAGACATTTCATCTATAAAATATAGTAGCGTTTGTACAAGCAGCAAACCAAATTCACTTAAATTAAAAAAATTTTTTAATTCTAAATACTATTTTGAAATAGGCAACACATGTAATATATGCAATAGATAAAATTTGATTTTTCGAAATCAAAAGTTTAAAATTTAAAATGCCTTGAGTTCAATACTGACAGAGAATATTGACGTGCATCGAAAAAGAACTTATAGAACAAGTTCATTTGTTGGAAAAAAAACGATGTTTGTCAATTCTCGGTCGTCATTTTCTGGATGCCGCAGCCGCCATCGAAGTAATAATCTGCAGATGTTGCCCTCCCCATGATATGAGGTGGGGGTATAGGGGAAGCTGGGGAAGAGGATAGGAAAGCGGGGTGGAGAGGTGGGAAGTGGGGTGAAGAGGAGGGAAAATCAGGGGTGAAGAAGAGGGGAAGGAAGGGGTGAAGAGGAGGGGAAAGAAAGGGTGAAGAAGAAGGGAAATTGGGTTGAATAGGATAGGAAAGTGGAGCTAAGAGGAGGGGAAATAAGTGAATAAAGAAGAGGGAAGAGTGGAGTGAGGAGGAGGGAAAAATAGGGGTGAAGAAGGGGTGAAGAAGAATGAAAGTGGGGCGAAGAGGAGAAGAAAGAAGGGGTGAATAAGAGGGAAAGGAAAGTGAGGGTTGATGCGGGGGAGATTACCTCTACTGTGAACCCCTTCCCCACTTGGCAGATCAGCAAGGGAGGGGAGGGGGTCTGTATTGATCTGACCAGCGCATGGAGGGGAGATCAAGGAGGCATATTCCCCCCTTATTTCCCCTCACCCCCTCTCTTTAGGGGAGGGGAAAGTGGTGACTCCAGGGGAAAATATAAGCCAAATGTTGGCTTAAAATGGAAGGCTTAAGAGTTGTACGAAATAAATTTGATTCCTGAGAGGACAAAGAATCAGCACGGGGAAATTGATGAGGGGAAGAAAGATGATGCAGAAGTTTATGAATAAGAAAAAAGATGATGGAGAAGTTTATGAATAAGAAAAAAAAGGTGATGGAGAAGTTTATGAATCAGAAAATACTTTGATGATTTTGTTGAAGTCATAAGGAAAAATGATGCGGGATGTGAGGGAAGAGGATAAGGCATGATTGATGCATGGGGTATGCATGGCATGATTGATGAATTATAAGAGAACAAAACCAGTATGTGGAAATATGAATATTAAAGACGCCCCCGAGAATATACGCCTAAAATTATGCTTATATCTTCGAAATTCATCTTAAATTAGCATATGCAATAATCGGATCAAATTGGGATAATAATTGTGAAGGTGGTCAACATTACATTGATGTAAATGATATATTACATTTTGGTCTATTATAATGTGGTGTTATAATATAATTCATGTATAAGCCGTACTATTTCCCTTTTTTCATTCTCAAAATTAACATTTGAAAAGAAATAGATTACATTTCAGTTGAGTTTGTATTAAAAGTTCACGTTTTAGTAAGAATATTATCATTAATGGGTTTGATTCAAAGCTGACGCGCACAATTACCCCTGCAATTTAAAGGTGCAGATACATGAGAGTTGAGTGTTTCATGGAAGGTAATTAATGCACGGGATGCACCTAAAGAAGTAAACAAATCTGTTGTCATAATATTGGAAGATTAATGTAGTGTACTCATGCAACGTCACTTGAAATTGTGCACAATTGACGTCAGTTGTGCACATGTACAGTCAGTTATATTTTTTCAATTATGATTGGACATTCCAGTGCTCAAATGTGACGTTCAAAGCAATTGATTATGCATGATGTGACTTATAATTTTTTACACTTGGCATCTCTTGCACTCTTGTATTTGCGGAGTCGTTTGCAAAAGTTCAAATTTAGCATCTCTTGTTATTGATCATGAGGTCTACATAATACGTTTGTGCCACAAAGATCAATCAATATATCTAGTGAAAGCAATAAATTAATTTTTATTGAATATTTAAAACAATTAAGAAGGATTGGCCACACACTAACCCATCAGTGCTACCTACAGTCATCAGGGTAAGTCAGTCAAGACTCGATCTCCCATCTTTTTACTACATTGCCCAATTCTATATGTCAAGTCAACGTTATTCAGGGATGTGTCACATAATTTCTATAAAATTTTAGAACTATAATATATAAAAATATGCAAACGTGAATAGATTTGTGAATTTTTCATTAAATTTTGAAAATAGGTGGAATGAAATTTGAAAGTGGTTCTGGTGTAAAAAGATTGTACAAGAATAGATTATATATACTATGGAGTTAAATAAATAAATGTTCATATAATATAGGTATATTTATAAAGTTTATATATTAAATAGCGTTCATTCATTGAGTGAGGTGTTCACTTGGAATTATGCAAACAAATTTCTATTGACGGAAGAAAATTACATTGAAAAATTTTTCTCTGTACCATCTCCGGCCAGACGCCGGCCACCTTCACTTGCCTTCGTTTCATTTCGTACAATTGTCTGCGAGGCGGAGTTTCACTATATATACAGATGTGCGCAATCTCTCCATACAGCTGTGTTTGCTCCATACAGTTGTTTCTCTATAAAGATTTTGTTAATACAGAGGTTTATGTATTATAATAGCATATACGCATGGGTTTAGCAGTAGATGCGCGTGAGCATGATAGATAACAGAACATTCGGGAGGGTATAACAGCATTTACACGTGGGTATATTAGTACATTGATGTGGGTATATTAAACAGCCTTTTATACTCTTGGCTATAACAGCATGTATGAATTGGGAATAACGGTTTATACGCGTGAGAAGGAAAGTTTATACGATAGAGTTCAATTTTCAGCTGTATCATACGTGCAAATTTCCACGAAGTATCAATGTTAATGTGTGCGAACACGTAAAGCATATCTGTTCTTTCGAAATGATGAATTTGTTTAATGCGTAACTATGGTGCTATGTGTTTTGTGCAGCGGATAAATATGTGCTATAAATAACTGGCGAATGGTGTTGTGCGTAAATGGTCTAACGGGAAATGTGTGTACTGATGTATATGTGAACTGTACAATGGATGTATTAATCATATGCGTACATGACATTAGCAAGTCATCGAATGCACTGCATGTAGCATAGTAGCACTGCTTGCAACACTGCAGCACAACATGCAGAACAGCAGCTCTGAGTATAGCACTGCAGCAGCATGCACCTGTATATAGCACAGGAACGCTGCATATGTCATTGCAGCACTGCGCGTGCATTGTATGTAGCACTGAATGCAGCATCTAAATGCAGCACAGCGCGCAGAGCTGCAGCATTGCAGCTAGCAGTTGTAACACTGCATACAGCACTGAGTGCAGAGCTGCAGCATTGCAGCTAGCAGTTGTAGCACTGCGTGTAGCATTTCAGGGTTTACGTCGAAGCACTTTATGAAGGCACTACCCAGAAGGCTGCATATAATATAATAATATACCATGCAGCCTCTATAATCTGCATTATACACGAGTCTCTCACGAGCTTCTGTTTGATATTTTAATTTAATACACACGAGCTGTGGTAAAAAAGTCGCCAGGCAGCAGCGCAGTTATAATTATCAATTAACTTTATTGAGGAGCACTTAAACTCGTATAATACTACGACATGAATAAGTAACGAGATAAGTGCAATGCATTTGACTCAAAATAACAGTATTGACCTTCGTAAAAATTTATGAATGAGGTTAATTCGTAAATTACCGAGCAAGGTTTGAAATTTTACGATGGAGAAAACAGAACAAGGCAGTGGACTCTCAACGCGTTGTGATTTAAATTAATGGTATGGAAGACAATGTATAATTTAGATGATATATAAGTTAGTAATATACATGATAGAAATAGCAAGGGGAATCAATTTCTCATTTTACTGTATGTTCTGAACATGTCAACGATATAAGCCCGATTTAATTCCCGGCTGACGCTAACTCCTGTGCCTTAAGGCATAAATAGCATTGCATGTTGTTAAAACGTCAACATACTGGTGGTTAAATTAGTAAATAATGTTTGCTCTATTACAAAATTCGCGGTTTTGGCAGTGCGAGGCAAGTGTCACTTAGCATAGCTGGCGCACGCACGCCAGCTCGACCTGAAGCATTGAGAGTTCAACTGAAATTGTAATTTATATTGTGGCTAAGATACAATTAGTTCAATGTTTTATAAATGATAGTAAATACTGTAATTGAGCAAGGATACTATCGTTCTGATTGATACAATAATACAATTCAAGAAGTTGTACGAGACTGAAAAATTATTTTGAATTAAACGTTCAATATCATCGGCATCGTATATGCGGCCACTTTACGGCAGCGAGTCAGCAATCCTTGACGCGTATTCCTAATCTGGAATGGAGCCTCACTCCCATTCCTTAATTCCCGGGCGCCGCTTTTGTATTCCCAGTTCTACGCAATGGAATTCGCAGGGAGCCAATCACAGACCGCCACGCAGCGTCCAATCAAATTACTTGATGCATCGCAAGCGCCTCCCATACTGCATTAATTCCACATTCATACATGCATTCACTCAGATACGATGTATGAAGTGCGTGAATATTGAACACAATGTGTGCACTAGAGAACAACGATCAAAGTTCACATTCACCGAGCGTTAATGTTGAAGGGAAAAATATCTCGCGAATTGTGTAAGGAAATGTCAAGTTCTGCACGTAATAATAATCACTTTTCAATGCACTAAAATATCTGAAAAAATACTATATATGGCGAAATACCAAAGAGCGAATGCCTGAAACGGGCATATCGTGTTAGTAACATAGTATTATTTTTCATTAAATTGTGTGTAATTTGACGCGGGGTAAATTAAATAACACATGCGGCACGCGATATTTTCGCTGCTGGACACTTGCGACGACAAAATTTATCGTGTTATCAAGTCAACATTAATGTCAACGCGTCTTCCAGTCAGGGAAATAAAATATATGCGGAGGATTTGACGAGACTTGATGGAAGGTATTGAGCATTATTCTTTATAATATTGGGGCAATATCAAATTAATCAATCATTCGATTTTCTGATTATTAGACTAATTTTTCAAGGAGCATTTACTTTTATTTGTAGGTTTTGTAACAGAAATTTGACACTGCCAACGTGTTTTGGCGTTGGTAATTTTCTTATGAAATGTCACATTTTACATGGCCTTACATATTTTGCTGATGGGTGTAATTATTTGCAACATGAAACAGTTTAAAACTGTAGTGTGTCTATCCACATTATTGGTCATTTTTTGCCATCATCAAGTTGTGTGTTTAATTCCTTCACACATCAATTTACGTAATTCAATGTTTTTAATTTATCCACTCATCCATTTACGTAAATTCAATGTTTTGAATTAGCCAAAATATCATATATACAGTTTTCTTACCTAAATTACGTACTCGACGAGACGCCCAAAAACTTAGACGAAAGTTTTTTAAACATGTCGTTCGTTAATTCGAACGACAGGTTTATGTACGAATAAGTGGTAATTTGAACCTAATAAAACTAAAAAAACAGCGTCAACCATTGATTGAAACAATGAATTGAATAAAAATAAACCAGTTGTTGGATAGACTGAAAAAAATGGCATTGACCATTATATTTTTTAGATGGACGGAGAAAAAAAGATGGCATATAGCATACCTATCCGTTCGTTTGATAGACGGAGAAAAAAGATGGCATAGCCATCCATTAATCGCATACTTTATAATATAATAATAATCCAAGGAAAGAGACTACAAACCCGTTTATTCAACGAACGAAATGACAGTATCTCGGGAACATTTGAAACAGACTAATTAATGACCATTCAATCGTACAGAACGGCGACCGAGAATTCAACCGACAGGCGGATGATGTGCGGATCCATCCGTTTTCCCGCTGGTCCCTCGCACCGGAAACCAGCAAACGATCCGAATCGCATGGCGATCCAATTAAGAAAACCTGTTTACCTATCGCACAACTTCCCAGTCTTGCAATGGAACGTACGCAAGACTTGTATTGTACGAGCGTACTTATACGCGGCGGCTAGAACAGACACTTCTATTTTCAAAAACGCCAAGGAACCATTTCAAATAACGCTAAAATTATTAAATTACATTAAATTAAAATTTAATAAAATTAAATTAAATTAAAAGTTGAACATTATCGCATACATTTGTTGTACTTTACCAATTATCGACATCCTCACCAATCAAACAATAAAATTTACACAACAATTTGATTTAATGTAAAATTTTGCAAAAAATTCTCGGGCGGTAACACGATTACACGGAGATGTGAGGTGTAACGTTATATACTGCGAATTATTTGCGGTTATTTTAAATGGTGACTGATATCTGGTTAAAAAGTAACGATTCGTCTCCAAACAACCTAAACAAAATGAAAATATTTCTAAAGTTACATATTAGTATAATCGCTGATAAATTTAATGTATATATTCACGTGTATCCAATAATCATCAAAATAATCATATATATGAAAATAAATATATCATTATGTATCGAAATCCTTGAAAAAGAGAGAATTGAACTCTCAATAATTAGTTCCTTGTATTAAGTTGGGTTATTTAAGCTAGAGTTCAAACAGAATTATGATGCTCCTATACAAGTGCGCATTTTTTCAAAGATAAAAACATGTTCCAACTTAAAAGCCATTGCGCTAAAAATGAACGAAGCACTTTAGCGGGAATTGATAAACGTTTTTTACACAAGGAAGAGAAATAATGTTTCAACTGGTAGGAAAAAAGTAACACGTTTACGTTGCAGATGATGCGGCATTGAAAAATCTAACCAATAGCAAATAAAATATAACCAATAGAAAAATTTACGAAGAAAGAGCACTGAGCAATAGTCGAAATTGGCGCCAATACGAAACATACACTACACGCTCAAACACTAAACAACATATTAACTAACCTTTTATAAAATTTTACAAACAACCGTTAACACTTGATCCAGTTTCTGTCTAGCACTTCTTGATAAATTTCGGTGCTGAAATATAATTAATGAGCTATCGCTATGATACGAATTTTGTTGCGACTTAGGCGATTAGCAATATGTACAGCAGAGATGATCGCTAATGAGATTACGAACATTTGCGTCACTTTCTCACTTATATTCGTAGAATAATTCCGGGTTCGACAGTCAAACAGGTTTGGCTGGAGCAATGGCAGCTGTGCTGAATTTGTGATATTATTTACTTGAATGTCCTAAAATTGCAGTGTTGTTGAGTAAAGGACATAGCAACTCTAGGGTACATCGCTAATAAAAATACTTTATCAGGCTCACTGATGGCCTGTAGCAGATGTTCAGTTGGGAGACGATAAGTCATAGCTAATATTTAGCTAGGTTACAGGTAAATTCTACAGCTAGTTACTCAAGCGCCAATCGCTAACGATCGTCTTCGTATATATTCAGAAAAATAATTATGTATTTTTCTTTGATAATATTCAGAGGAATTATCTCTGAATATTATTCAGGCACTCGGATGCTTATTAGATGAGATGAAGGATGAAAACAAATATTCACTCAATGCATCGGCGATAATTTGATACTTGATGAAGTGATGTGTTGAAATAAGTAAAGAATATAGGCAATCGGCAAAATATTTTGAACGGTTTTGTTTGATTAAAAAAATATTACTTCTACATCAATACTGGACCTAGTAATTATTATATTTTTATCGAGATTCACCGGCGAACTTTCGACTTCATCTTAGCGTACTGTGATTGGCTAAGTTATTTATCGTCAGGTGTGAATAATGGAGATGTGAGGGTGAAGAGTGAGCAGAAGTGAGGGTGAGGAGTGAGCAGAAGTGAGGGTGAGGAGTGAGCAGAAGTGAGGGTGAAGAGTGAGCAGAAGTGAGGGTGAGGAGTGAGCAGGAGTGAGGGTGAAGAGTGAGCAGAAGTGAGGGTGAGGAGTGAGCAGAAGTGAGGGTGAAGAGTGAGCAGAAGTGAGGGTGAGGAGTGAGCAGAAGTGAGGGTGAGGAGTGAGCAGAAGTGAGGGTGAGGAGTGAGCAGAAGTGAGGGTGAGGAGTGAGCAGAAGTGAGGGTGAGGAGTGAGCAGAAG